>NC_059181.1:53773444-54121569 GCF_019923935.1 Bubalus bubalis
GTGAATCAGCCATAATTATACATATATCCCCTCCCTCTAGAGCCTCCCTCCCACCTCCCATCCCACCCCTTTAGGTCACCACAGAGTACCAGTTTGGGATCCCTGTGTTATACGGCAGCTTCCCACTTGCTATCTATTTATACGAGATGGTGTATATATGTCAGTGCTACTTTCTCAATTCATCATACCCTCTCCTTCCCCCACTATGTTCACAGGTCCATTCTCTATGTCTATGTCTCCATTCCTTCCCTGCAAATAGGTTCATCAGTACTGTTTTCCTAGATACCATACATACGTGTTAATATATGATGTTTATGTTTCTCTTTCTGATTTACTTCACTCTGCGTAACAGGCTCTAGGTTCATCCACCTCATTACAAGTAATTCAAATTCTTTCCTTTTTATGGCTGAGTAATTTTCTATCGTGGGCTTCCCTAGTGGCTCACTGGTAAACAACACTCCTGCCAATGCAGGAGACATGGGCTCAATCCCTGGGCCGTGAAGATCCCCTGAAGAAGGAAATGCTGACACACTCTAGTATTCTTACCTGGGAAATCTCATGAACAGAGGAGCCTGGCGGGCTGAAGTGCATGGGGACACAAAAGAGTTGGACACGACTTAGTGACCAAAACAACAACAATATTCCATTGTAAATATGTACTACCTCTTCTTATTCATTCATATGTCAATGGACATTTAGGTTGCTTCAATGTTCTGGCTATTGTAAACAGTGCAGCTACGAACATTGGGGCACATGTGTCTTTTTGAATTACGGTTTTCTTAGGGTATATGCCCAGTAGTGGGACTGCTGGGTCACATGGTAGTTCTATTCCTAGTTTCTTAAGGACTTCCCTGGTGGCTCAGATGGTAAAGTGTCTGTCTACAATGCGGGAGACCTGGGTTTGATCCCTGGGTTGGGAAGATCCCCTAGAGAAGGAAATGGCAATTCACTCCAGTACTATTGCCTGGAAAATCTCATGGACAGAGGAGCCTGGTAGGATCCCCTGGAGAAGGAAATGGCAATCCACTCCAGTACTATTGCCTGGAAAATCCCATGGACAGAGGAGCCTGGTAGGCTACAGTCCATGGGGTGGCGAAGAGTCGGACACGACTGAGCAACTTCACTTTCACTAAGGAATCTCCATACTGTACTCCATAGTGGCTATATCAATTTACATCCCCACCAACAGTGCAAGAGGGTTCCCTTTTCTCCACATCCTCTCCAGCATTTATTGTTTGTAGTTTTTGGGGTTTTTTTGATAATGGCCACTCTAACCAGCGTGAAGTGATACCTCATTGTAGCTTTGATTTCTCTAATAATGAGCAACGTTAAGTATCTTTTCATGTGTCCGTTGGCCATCTCACAGAAATTTTATCTGCAATACTAAAGTATAAAACAAAACGAATCACCAGTCCAGGTTTGATGCATGATACAGGGTGCTCGGGGCTGGTGCACTGGGATGACCCAGAGGGATGGTATGGGGAGGAAGACAGGAGGCAGGGTCAGGATGGGGAACATGTGTACAGCCGTGGCAGATTCATGTTGATGTATGGCAAAACCAATACAATATTTTAAAGTAATTAGCCTCCAATTAAAATGAATACATTTATATTAAAAAATAAAATAAATAAATTTATATTAAAAAAACAAATATTCATCAACACATGTTTGAATAAAAATTGTGATATATCCATACAATGAAATACCACTCAGCAATAAAAACCATTAACTATTGTTATTGTTGTTCTTTAGTTGCCAAGTCATGTCTGATTCTTTTGCGAACCCATGGACTGTAGCCCGCCAAGCTCCTCTGTGCTATTTTGGATCAATCTCAAAATATTTATGCTAAGTGAAAGAGACAAGACAAAAAGGAGTACAGATTGTGTATTTCAATTTATATAAAACTCTCTCAAAACTGTAACACAGTATATAAAGAAAGCAGGTCAGTGCTTACCCATGGATGGACCCTGGTGGGGAAGGACATGAAGGACTATTGGAGGTAATGTATTTGTTTATTAACATGGTGATGGTTTAATGAGAATATACATATGATCAAATTTATAAAATCATACATTTAAATATGTTTATTTATTTTATATCATTTACACTTCAATTAAGCTGTTAAAAAACAAAAAGGGGAGGGAAAGTGGAGGAAGGAAATGGAAAGGGGAAAGGGAAGGATAAGGGAAGGAAGAAGAGCAAATAAGGGAGGAAAGAAAGTGAGAGAACAAGTAAAAGACAAAGGGCCAAAGAATTAAATTCAAAGAAAGATAAAAACTCTTAAAGAAGACAAAAAAGAAAAAAAAATCCTAAAGGTTTCTTACAAATGCCTGAGGTCTGTAAAACGCTACCGTTATTTAAGCTATGTAGTGAAAACTATACAAAATGATATAGAAAAAGGAGTAATTCCCCTTCAACTCACACCTGAGTATCAGAGTGCATCTGGGGATTTACAAAAGATGCACATATATTGCCTAAACAGATAGTATCTACAGAATGATCTCCAGACTGGAAGGTAGGTATTTTTCATATAAATGTCACAACAAAAGATTAATTAATTTAACAACTATTCAGTGATCCCCACTGAATAGGTATTGGCCTATTTTCTGGCTCTGGCAATGACCAAGGAAGCAGGGCATCACGTTCTATGGAGGAAGGCAGTCACATGATCAATAAAGGTCACACAATCATTAGCTGGACTAGATTATCATTGCAGGTACAGTGTACTGACATGAAAATAAAGGGCACAGGAGAAGAAAGAGAAATTGGAGATGACTGGTCATGGAAGAAAGAGGAATACCAAGAGAGCAGGCTCTGTGTACGAAATGATCACTTGATTTTCACAGTTCCACTGACTGTGGCGGCGCCCAAGGGGTCTGCAAACTCCGTCGGGCCGGGCTGGGCTAAGTACCCGGAAAGGGATAGGCGAGTGAGGCGGGGGTGTGGCGCCCCGCGGCCGCCGCCGGACTCTGACCACCATGTTCCGTCCACCACCGTCCGCTACACGCAGGCTTAGGCGCTACCGGCCCATAATGCGGAGCTCGCCTGGTGCTGGCCGATGGCTGCCTGAGTCCTCATCTCCACCGCCACCTGACGACAGCTGCCATCCCCCTAGAAACCGGGCAGACACCGCCCCTCCCGCCCCCGGACGGCTATTCTCTTTCCCAACCCCTGAGGCTCTCCGCACATTCAAGACCCAGGCACCCTTCTCTCCTCCGAGGGCTGAGGAAGGCTCCGGCGGGAAGTGGGGCGCAAGCAGGCAGGCGCACACACAGGGAGGGCGAGAAAGACGAGAGCCAGACGCACGGAAGAGACACCCGAGGCTCAGAAGGCAGGGAGAGGGTGGCGGGCTCGGAGCAGAGGACAGAGGACCGGGAAACCGGTTCAGGGCCGGAAGCAGGAGGAGATGGGCGGGTGAACGACCGCGTCGCCTGGAGCCGCCACCACCACGCCACACATCTCGCGACGGGCTGGAGGCTCAGCGCTGGGTGGTTGCGACCAGGGGCGTGACTGGCGCCAGAGGCGAAGGCGCGTGGGGGTGGGGGGAACTCGGCTCCCTAGAACCCTCCAACCCAGCCACTAGAGGCGTGGCGGGGAGGTCTGCCGGGAGTGACACGAGGGAGATGCTGTTGTGGAACTCTGGGTGGGGGCCCTCTCGGACCGCCAGACTGGGGCTGAGTGTCCCTTGGGAGACAGGTGTGGGGAAGGCAAGGAGCTGCCCTCTCATCTGATCCCTTCACACTTACCCCCTCTTGCTCTCCTCCCTTCCGGAAGACTGCTAACCCGACAGGCTGCAGCGAGCACCGCCCTGGCACGCACACGTGCCGCCCTCCCTCCTTCCTCTTTCCGCTGCATGCTGAAACAAGTGCTCCCAGAAACACGTGCTCCCAGCAACACGTTAATGATCCTTCCCCAGGTTTGCCTATGGAAACCCTGTTAAAGCTTTTACTTCCTTTAGATCATGCTCAGACTTGTCAGACTCTGCAATCCCCATGGACCCCGCCCGGTTCCTCTGTCCATGGGATTTTTCCAGGCAAGAATACTAGAGTGGGTTGCCAGTTTCTTCTCCAGGGAATCTTCCAAAGCCAGGAATCCAACCCTGGGTCTCCTGCAACTCCTGACTTGGAAATTCCAGAAAAACATTATGGATTCTTTACCACTAAGCCACCTGGGAAGCCTGCTAGATCTGAGGTCCCTGAACCTCTCTGCCAGGGACTGTTACCAGTCCACAGCCTGTTAAGAGCCCAGTTACACAGCAGATGTTGAAAGGTGGGAAAGCGAAGATTCACCTGCAGCTCCCCATCACTGAATTTCCCCCTGAACCATCCCTGTTCCCCCGCCCTCCTCCCATGGAAAAATTGTCTTCCTCAAAACTGGTCACTAGTGCCAAAAAGGTTGGGGATTGCTTCTCAAGATGCTTCAGTTCCACCCTATTGTCAGTGCTGTGCTAGGGCCTCACTAACCAATCCAACCGGTATTAATGACTGGCTATGTGTTCATGCCTTCAATTTTGCCAATTTAAGACCAAATGATATGTAAGCCTTTTACCTATAAAACAAAATGTAACAGTTTTAGATGTAATTAGCTAGTTTTTATTCATCCAACAAGACATACAGTCAACAAATATTTTTGAGGGGCTATTTAGCATCAGTAATACATGTTTACCAGCTGAGCCAAACTTGTTTGGGAAGCCTTTGATACCATGTCCAATTCAGTTCCACTGTGAGGCCAGATCTGAGGCTGAGGGACTAACAGAAGGTCCTAGTTACATTATGAACCTAAGATATCAGGGACACACTTATTCTTGATGGTTCTGAAAAAGGTAAAGGATGTTAGATACATGCCTTCCCTGAGTGAAGGAAATTGAAGAGAAATATCCTGAGTTCATGCATTTCTTATATATGGTTTTCAACAAATAAGTATTTTGTAAATTAATTTTGGTCTTTCTTAGGCACACAGCTTGAGGTATCACTATAAATTCAATAAATAATTCTTTCTGGATACCAGCCCCCAGGATACTTTGCTGAGTTCTGGGGATACAGAACATTCAGGCTCCAAGTTATCAACATTCTCACGGTCCAATGGCAAGATGGTTATACAGAGATATGATTTCCAAAAATGTGTAGAAGGCTCCGGCAAGGTTAAAAACAAGGGGCTCTGGGATCACAGAGGAAAGACACTAAATCACAGCTGGAGGGGTAAGTGAGCAGGAAGGATCAGGATAGGCACCTTTCAGAGGAAGGATTATGAAGTAGACACCATTATTATCCCCATTTACATATTAGGAGACCAAGGGTCAAAGAGGTTATATTTGCTCAAAGTCTGTTGCCAAGGTGTTGCCAGTCTTCAAACCCAAGACTGTATGATCCCAGTGCCCTCTGCAGTTTACATTACCTTTTATGTTTTATGTTTGTTTATTATTAACAGCCATTCTTTATTTTTCAAAAAAACCTTATAAAACAAATACTAGGACATTTAAAAATGTCATGCAGACCACACTAAATTACTCTGGTACATTACCCTTGTTTTAAAATGTAGGTTTTATTATTTTTCAGGTATGCTTAGGCCAACAGATCAAGAGAGGATTGCCATTGAAAAGACAGTTTCTTACAGTTCCCTACAGGAGGGGGCATGCCATGACAGGTAGGGACACAGGGAAGCACTAGGATCCCTCAAAAGGCAGGGGGAGGGGGTTGGGGGAGGGAGCAACATGGGAGAGAGTCTTTATTGCGGATTTTGTTGGAAGAAATGGTCAAGGCAGGGTAAGCAGGTTTAGGATTGGCTAATTTGAATAATTTCAGTCAGTTTTAGGGCACAGGGGCCTACTTGTCCTGCCTACTTGTCTGGTACATGACTTTCAGGTAATTAAGGTAGCAGAATATTGGCCTAAGTGTGAAAGCCCCTTTGAGAGCCTATAAAGAAGGTGGTTCAGCCATGGAAGTTCCTACACACAATTCTGGGGTCTGAAGACTCACATAAGCATCTCCTCTCCTCTTCTTGGTCCACCTGCACTCTGTGCTTTTGTTCTTTTTCAGTGAAATTAGAATATCTCTGCCCCTGGGTTCCAGCCCTGGGTTGGGAAAATCCCCTGGAGAAGGAAATGGCAACCCACTCCAGTATTCTTGCCTGGGAAATCCTATGGACAGAGGAACCTGGCGGGCTACAGTCCATGGGGTTGCAAAGAGTCAGACACGACTGAGCGACTTCACTTTTACTTTTCACCCTGCTTTAATTCATAGGATAATTGCTCAGCATTCCTCTTGCTGGACTAGGGTATAGATATCATTAGGGAAGTTTTTCTCTTTGTTGTTGTTGTTCAGTGGCTCAGTCCTGCCCAAATTCTTTGCAACCTCATGGACTGTAGCACGCCAGGCTTTCCTGTCCTTCACTATCTCCCAGAGTTGATCAAACTCATGTCGATTGAGTCAATGATGCAATCCAACCACCTCATCCTCTGTCACCCCAGTCTTTCCCAGCATCAGGGTCTTTTCCAGTAAGTCAGTTCTTACCATCACATGGCCAAAGTATTGGAGCTTCAGCTTCAGCATCAGTCCTTCCAGTGAATATTCAGTGTTGATTTCCTTTAGGATTGACTGGTTTGATCTCCTTGCTGTCCAAGGGACTCTCAAGAGTCTTCCCCAACACCATAATTTGAAAGCATCAGTTCTTCAGTGCTCAGCCTTCTCCCACATCCCTAAAGACTACTGGAAAAACCATAGCTTTAAGTATATGGACCTTTCTCACTTAAGTGATGTCTCTGCTTTTTGATACGCAGTCTAGGTTTGTCATAGCTTTTCCTCCAAAGAGCAAGCATCTTCTAATTCTGTGGCTCCAGTCACAGTTCACAGTGATTTTGGAGCCCAAGAAAATAAAATCTGTCACTCTACTTTTCCCCCATCTATTTGCCATGAATGATGGAACCAGATGCCATGATCTTAGTTTTTTGAATGTTTTCAGCCACCTTTTTCTTTCTCCTCTTTCACCTTCATCAAGTCTCTTTAGTTCCTTTTCACTTTCTGCCATTAGCATGGTGTCATCTGCATATCTGAAGTTATTGATATTTCTCCTGGCAATCTTGATTTCAGCTTGTGACTGATTCAGCTTGGCATTTCCCATAATGTATCTGCATATAAGTTAAATAAGCAGAGTGACAATACATCCTTGATGTACTCCTCTCCCAATTTTGACCCAGTCACTTGTTCCATGTCTGGTTCTCACTGTTATTTCTTGACCCTCATGTAGGCTTCTCAGGAGACAGATAAGGCAGTCTGGTACTCCCATAGCTTTGAGAATTTTCCACAGTTTGTTGTGGTCCACACAGTCAAAGGCTTTAGCATAGTCAATGAAGCAGGCGTTTTTCTGGAATTTCCTTGCTTTCTCCATGATCCAACAAATGTTGGCAATTTGATCCCTGGCTCCTCTGCCTTTTCTAAATCCAGCTTGTACAGCTGGAAGTTCTTGGTTCATGTACTGTTGAAGCCTAGCTTGAAGGATTTTGAGCATTACCTTGCTAGCATGTGAAATGAGGGAAATTGTATTGTAGATTGAACATTCTTTGGCATTGCCTTTTTAGGGATTGGAATGAAAAATGACCTTTTCCACAATGGCACCCCACTCCAGTACTCTTGCCTGGAAAATCCCATGGATGGAGGAGCCTGGTAGGCTGCAGTCCATGGGGTCACTAGAGTCGGACACGACTGAGTGACTTCACTTTCACTTTTCACTTTCATGCATTGGAGAAGGAAATGGCAACCCACTCCAGTGTTCTTGCCTGGAGAATCCCAGGGACGGGGGAGCCTGGTGGGCTGCTGTCTATGGGGTTGCACAGAGTCGGACACGACTGAAGCGACTTAGCAGCATGGTCACTGCTGAGTTTTTCAAATTTGCTGACATTTATCATCTTTTAGGATTTGAACTGTCTCAGCTGGAATTCCATCACCTCTGCTAGCTTTATTTATAATAATGTTTCCTAAGGTGACTTGACTTCACACTCAAGGATGTCTATGTCTAGGGTAGTGACTAAACCATCATGGTTTATCTGGGTCATTAAGACCTTTTGTACAATTCTTCTGTGTATTCTTGCCACTTCTTAATCTCTTCTGCTTCTGCTAGGTCCTAACCATTTCTGTCCTTTATTGTGCCCATCTTTGCATGAAATACTCCCTTGGTATCTCCAATTTTCTTGAAGAGATCACTAGTCTTTCCCATTTTATTGTTTTCCTCTATTTCTTTGCATTGATTGCTAAGGAAGGCTGTCTTATCTCTCCTTGCTATTTTTTGGGACTCTGCATTCAAATGGGTATATCTTTCCTTTTCTCCTTTGCTTTTCACTTCCCTTCTTTTCTCAGCTATTTGTAAGGCCTCCTCAGACAACCAATTTGCCTTCTTGCATTTATTTTTCTTGGGGATTGTTTTGGTCACTGCCTCCTGTACAATGGTATGAACCTCCATCCATAGATCTTCAGGCACTCTGTTTATTAGATCTAATCCCTTGAATCTAGTTGACACCTCCATTGTATAATCATAAGAGATTTGATTTAGGTCATACCTGAATGGCTTAGTGGTTTTCCCTACTTTCTTCAATTTAAGTCTGAATTTTGCAATAAGGAGTTCATGATCTGAGCCACAGTCAGCTCCAGGTTTTGTTTTTGCTGACTGTATAGAGCTTCTCTACCTTCAGCTGTAAAGAACATAATCAATCTGATTTTGGTATTAACCATCTGGTGATGTGCATGAGTAGAGTCATCTTTTGTGTTGTTGGAAGAGGGTGTTTGCTATGACCAGTATGTTCTCTTGGCAAAATTGAAATCTCCCCAAATGTGATTTCTCTAAGCATACATTTCTCTTGCAGGAAAACTCCTAAACTGACTGTTATAGACCTTCCTGTATCCCCAGATTATCAAGGGAAACATGACTGGCTTTATATTCCCTTTAGAGAAGAATACTGGTGCTAAAGGAAACCTATAGTTACCATCAAACTCATTGATTTGCTTCTTTAATAAATGATTCTCTTTTTCTATTAAAAAAAAAAAAAGAAGGTTGTTTAGGTGTGGGCTTGGGTTGGAATTAACCCTGGGTGGGGCAGTCACTTCCAGTGTCAGCAAGGCCCCAAGATGGCCAAGCATTGGAATAAAAAAAAAAAATGCTCAATGCAACTCTGCAGTCACTGTTATAACAATGTCTTGTGTTTTTTTTTTTTTTTTCTGAGTTTAATGTTCGGGAGTTTTATTAACATTTATATTTACTTATATATTAAAATGGGCTTCCCTGATGGCTCAGACAGTAAAGAATCTGCCTGCAATGCAGAAGACCTTGGTTCAATCCCTGGGTTGGAAAGATCCCCTGGAGAAGCGCATGGCAATCCACTCCAGTCTTCTTACCTGGAGAATCCCCATGGACACAAGGAGCCTGGTGGGCTACACTCCATGGGGTTACACAAAGCCAGACACAACTTGGTGACTAAGAACAGCATACATTAAAGTGGGCTTTTCAGGTGGCTCAGTAGTAAAGAACCCACCTACCAATACAGGAGACATAAGAGGCATGGGTTTGATCTCTGGATTGGGAAGATCCCCTGGAGGAGGGCATGGCAACCCACTCCACTATTCGTGCCTGGAGAATCCCATGGACAGAGGAGCCTGGTAGGCTATAGTCCATAAGGTTGCAAAGAGTCAGATATGACTGAAGCAACTTAGCGTGCATGCATACATTAAAATTAAACACAAAAGGAGAGATTGAAACCATGGACAGATAGAAACAAATATCAGACTACCACATAATAGTGCTCTCTAAAAATCTATGTGTCCTGTCATACCTAATACAGGGCATTTGAAAAGAGTGTGATAAAAATCTGAAATAAACAAATAATACATTTACATTATAGGCATTACTCAATTCTCTAGATTTTGAAATCAGCTTTTTTTATACCAACTTTTAAAAAATATGTTCACAGTACTGGCAAATCTTTCCACAGTGTGCTTACCACCACACAATGTTAAACACACATTAATAATGTAGATGTAATTGTAAATTAGAAATACCAAGGGGACACTTCATGCAAAGATGGGAAAACAATAAAGAACAAAATGGTAAGGACCTAACAGAAGCAGAACAGAATAAGAAGCAGTGGCATGAATACAAGAAGAACTATACAAAAAAGATCTTAATGACTTGGATAACCATGATGGTTTGGATACCTAGAGCCAGGTATCCTTGTGTGTGAAGTCAAGTGTGCCTTAGGAAGCATTACTATAAACAAAGCTAGTGAAGGTGATGTAATTCTAGCTGAGCTATTTCAAATTCTAAAAACATGATGCTGTTAGAGGAGGAGCCAAGATGGCGGAGGAGTAGGACGGGGAGAACAGTTTCTCCCCCACAAATTCATCAAAAGAGCATTTAAACGTCGAGTAAATTCCACAAAACAACTTCTGAATGCCGGCAGAGGATATCAGGCACCCAGAAAAGCAGCCCAACTCTTCGAAAGGAGAGAGAAGAAATACAGCTCCATCCACCAGAACATCGACACAAGCTTCCCTAACCAGGAAACCTTGACAAGCCACCTGTACAAACCCACACACAGTGAGGAAACGCCACAATAAAGAGAACTCCACCAACTGCCAGAATACAGAAAGGACACCCCAAACTCAGCAATTTAAACAAGATGAAGAGACAGAGGAATACCCAGCAGATAAAGGAACAGGATAAATGCCCACCAAACCAAACAAAAGAGGAAGAGATAGGGAATCTGCCTGATAAAGAAGTCCAAATAATGATAGTGAAATTGATCCAAAATCTTGAAATTAAAATGGAATCGCAGATAAATAGCCTGGAGGCAAGGATTGAGAAGATGCAAGAAAGGTTTAACAAGGACTTAGAAGAAATAAAAAAGAGTCAATATATAATGAATAATGCAATAAGTGAAATTAAAAACACTCTGGAGGCAACAAATAGTAGAATAACAGAGGCAGAAGATAGGATTAGTGAATTAGAAGATAGAATGGTAGAAATAAATGAATCAGAGAGGATAAAAGAAAAACGAATTAAAAGAAATGAGGACAATCTCAGAGACCTCCAGGACAATATTAAACGCTACAACATTCGAATCATAGGGGTCCCAGAAGAAGAAGACAAAAAGAAAGACCATGAGAAAATACTTGAGGAGATAATAGTTGAAAACTTCCCTGAAATGGGGAAGGAAATAATCACCCAAGTCCAAGAAACCCAGAGAGTCCCAAACAGGATAAACCCAAGGCGAAACACCCCAAGACACATAGTAATCAAATTAACAAAGATCAAACACAAAGAACAAATATTAAAAGCAGCAAGGGAAAAACAACAAATAACACACAAGGGAATACCCATAAGGATAACAGCTGATCTTTCAATAGAAACTCTTCAAGCCAGGAGGGAATGGCAAGACATACTTAAAATGATGAAAGAAAATAACCTACAGCCCAGATTATTGTACCCAGCAAGGATCTCATTCAAGTATGAAGGAGAAATCAAAAGCTTTTCAGACAAGCAAAAGCTGAGAGAATTCTGCACCACCAAACCAGCTCTCCAACAAATACTAAAGTATATTCTCTAGACAGGAAACACAAAAATGGTGTATAAATTCGAACCCAAAACAGTAAAGTAAATGGCAACAGGGTCATATTTATCAGTAATTACCTTAAACGTAAATGGGTTGAATGCCCCAACCAAAAGACAAAGACTGGCTGAATGGATACAAAAACAAGACCCCTACATATGTTGTCTACAAGAGACCCACCTCAAAACAGGGGACACATACAGACTGAAAGTGAAGGGCTGGAAAAAGATTTTCCATGCAAATAGGGACCAAAGAAAGCAGGAGTAGCAATACTCATATCAGATAAAATAGACTTTAAAACAAAGACTGTGAAAAGAGACAAAGATGGTCACTACATAATGATCAAAGGATCAATCCAAGAAGAAGATATAACAATTATAAATATATATGCACCCAACACGGGAGCACCGCAGTATGTAAGACAAATGCTAACAAGTATGAAAGAAGAAATTAACAATAACACAATAATAGTGGGAGACTTTAATACCCCACTCACACCTATGGATAGATCAACTAAACAGAAAATTAACAAGGAAACACAAACTTTAAATGATACAATAGACCAGTTAGACTTAATTGATATCTATAGGACATTTCATCCCAAAACAATGAATTTCACCTTCTTCTCAAGTGCACATGGAACCTTCTCCAGGATAGATCACATCCTGGGCCATAAAGCTAGCCTTGGTAAATTCAAAAAAATAGAAATCATTCCAAGCATCTTTTCTGACCACAATGCAGTAAGATTAGATCTCAATTACAGGAGAAAAACTATTAAAAAATCCAACATATGGAGGCTGAACAACACGCTGCTGAATAACCAACAAATCACAGAAGAAATCAAAAAAGAAATCAAAATTTGCATAGAAACGAATGAAAATGAAAACACAACAACCCAAAACCTGGGGGACACGGTAAAAGCAGTCCTAAGGGGAAAGTTCATAGCAATACAGGCACACCTCAAGAAACAAGAAAAAAGTCAAATAAATAACCTAACTCTACACCTAAAGCAACTAGAAAAGGAAGAAATGAAGAACCCCAGGGTAAGTAGAAGGAAAGAAATCTTAAAAATTAGAGCAGAAATAAATGCAAAAGAAACAAAAGAGACCATAGCAAAAATCAACAAAACCAAAAGCTGGTTCTTTGAAAGGATAAATAAAATTGACAAACCATTAGCCAGACTCATCAAGAAACAAAGGGAGAAAAATCAAATCAATAAAATTAGAAATGAAAATGGAGAGATCACAACAGACAACACAGAAATACAAAGGATCATAAGAGACTACTATCAACAATTATATGCCAATAAAATGGACAACGAGGAAGAAATGGACAAATTCTTAGAAAAGTACAACTTTCCAAAACTCGACCAGGAAGAAATAGAAAATCTTAACAGACCCATCACAAGCATGGAAATTGAAACTGTAATCAAAAATCTTCCAGCAAACAAAAGCCCAGGTCCAGACGGCTTCACAGCTGAATTCTACCAAAAATTTAGAGAAGAGCTAACACCTATCCTGCTCAAACTCTTCCAGAAAATTGCAGAGGATGGTAAACTTCCAAACTCATTCTATGAGGCCACCATCACCCTAATACCAAAACCTGACAAAGATGCCACAAAAAAAGAAAACTACAGGCCAATATCACTGATGAACATAGATGCAAAAATCCTTAACAAAATTCTAGCAATCAGAATCCAACAACACATTAAAAAGATCATACACCATGACCAAGTGGGCTTTATCCCAGGGATGCAAGGATTCTTCAATATCCGCAAATCAATCAATGTAATACACCACATTAACAAATTGAAAAATAAAAACCATATGATTATCTCAATAGATGCAGAGAAAGCCTTTGACAAAATTCAACATCCATTTATGATCAAAACTCTCCAGAAAGCAGGAATAGAAGGAACATACCTCAACATAATCAAAGCTATATATGACAAACCCACAGCAAACATTATCCTCAATGGTGAAAAATTGAAAGCATTTCCTCTAAAGTCAGGAACAAGACAAGGGTGCCCACTTTCACCATTACTATTCAACATAGTTTTGGAAGTTCTGGCCACAGCAATCAGAACAGAAAAAGAAATAAAAGGAATCCAAATTGGAAAAGAATAAGTAAAGCTCTCACTGTTTGCAGATGACATGATCCTCTACATAGAAAACCCTAAAGACTCCACCAGAAAATTACTAGAACTAATCAATGACTATAGTAAAGTTGCAGGATATAAAATCAACACACAGAAATCCCTTGCATTCCTATACACTAATAATGAGAAAACAGAAAGAGAAATTAAGGAAACAATTCCATTCACCATTGCAACAGAAAGAATAAAATACTTAGGAATATATCTACCTAAGGAATCTAAAGACCTATATATAGAAAACTATAAAACACTGGTGAAAGAAATCAAAGAGGACACTAACAGATGGAGAAATATACCATGTTCATGGATTGGAAGAATCAATTTAGTGAAAATGAGTATACTACCCAAAGCAATCTATAGATTCAATGCAATCCCTATCAAGCTACCAACAGTATTCTTCACAGAGCTAGAACAAATAATTTCACAATTTGTATGGAAAAACAAAAAACCTCGAATAGCCAAAGCGATCTTGAGAAAGAAGAATGGAACTGGAGGAATCAACCTACCTGACTTCAGGCTCTACTACAAAGCCACAGTTATCAAGACAGTATGGTACTGGCACAAAGACAGTAATATAGATCAATGGAACAAAATAGAAAGCCCAGAGATAAATCCACACACATATGGACACCTTATCTTTGACAAAGGAGGCAAGAATATACAATGGATTAAAAATCTCTTTAACAAGTGGTGCTGGGAACTCTGGTCAACCACTTGTAAAAGAATGAAACTAGAACACTTTCTAACACCATACACAAAAATAAACTCAAAATGGATTAAAGATCTACACGTAAGACCAGAAACTCTAAAACTCCTAGAGGAGAACATAGGCAAAACACTCTCTGACATACATCACAGCAGGATCCTCTATGACCCACCTCCCAGAATATTGGAAATAAAAGCAAAAATAAACAAATGGGACCTAATTAACCTTAAAAGCTTCTGCACATCAAAGGAAACTATTAGCAAGGTGAAAAGACAGCCTTCAGAATGGGAGAAGATAATAGCAAATGAAGCAACTGACAAACAACTAATCTCGAGAATATACAAGCAACTCCTACAGCTCAACTCCAGAAAAATAAATGACCCAATCAAAAAATGGGCCAAAGAACTAAATAGACATTTCTCCAAAGAAGACATACAGATGGCTAACAAACACATGAAAAGATGCTCAACATCACTCATTATCAGAGAAATGCAAATCAAAACCACTATGAGGTACCATTTCACACCAGTCAGAAGGGCTGCGATCCAAAAGTCTACAAGTAATAAATGCTGGAGAGGGTGTGGAGAAAAGGGAACCCTCTTACACTGTTGGTGGGAATGCAAACTAGTACAGCCACTATGGAGAACAGTGTGGAGATTCCTTAAAAAACTGGAAATAGACCTGCCTTATGATCCAGCAATCCCACTGCTGGGCATACACACTGAGGAAACCAGAAGGGAAAGAGACACGAGTACCCCAATGTTCATCGCAGCACTGTTTATAATAGCCAGGACATGGAAGCAACCTAGATGTCCATCAGCAGATGAATGGATAAGAAAGCTGTGGTACATATACACAAGGGAGTATTACTCAGCCACTAAAAAGAATACATTTGAATCAGTTCTAATGAGGTGGATGAAACTGGAGCCTATTATACAGAGTGAAGTAAGCCAGAAAGAAAAACACCAATACAGTATACTAACGCATATATATGGAATTTAGAAAGATGGTAACAATAACCCTGTGTACGAGACAGCAAAAGAGACACTGATGTATAGAACAGTCTTATGGACTCTGTGGGAGAGGGAGAGGGTGGGAAGATTTGGGAGAATGGCATTGAAACATGTAAAATATCATGTATGAAATGAGTTGCCAGTCCAGGTTCGAAGCACGATACTGGATGCTTGGGGCTGGTGCACTGGGACGACCCAGAGGGATGGAATGGGGAGGGAGGAGGGAGGAGGGTTCAGGATGGGGAACACATGTATACCTGTGGCGGATTCATTTTGATATTTGGCAAAACTAATACAGTTATGTAAAGTTTAAAAATAAAATAAAATTTAAAAAAAAGAAAAAAAAACCATAAAAAAATAAATTAATTAATTAATTAAAAAAATAAAAACATGATGCTGTTAAAGTGCTGCACTCAATATGCCAGCAAATTTGGAAAACTCAGCAGTGGCCACAGAACTGGCAAAGGTCAGTTTTCATTCCAATCTCAAAAAAGGCAGTGCCAAAGAATGTTCAAACTACAATACAATTGCACTCATTTCACATGTTAGCAAGCTCAAAATCTTTCAGCTAGGTTTCAGCAGTACAAGAACCAAGAACTTCCAGATATACAAGCCGTATTTTGAAAAATTAGAGAAACCAGAGATCAAATTGCCAACATTCACTGGATCATAGGAAAAGGAAAGGAATTCCAGAAAAACATCTACTTCTGCTTCATTGACTATGCTAAAGCCTTTGATAGTGGTGGTCACAAAAATTCATGGAAAATTTTTCAAGAGATGGGAGTACCAGGCCACCTTACCTGTCTCCTGAACCACCTATATGCAGACAAGAAGCAACAGTTAGAACCAGACATGGAACAACAGACTGGTTCAAAATTGGGAAAGGAGTACATCAAAGCTGTATATTGACACCCCACTTATTTAACTTATATGCAGAGTACATCATGAGAAACGCTGGGCTGGAAGAAGCACAAGCTGGAATCAAGATTGCCGGGAGAAATATCAACAACCTCAGATATGCATATGATACCACTTAAATGACAGAAAGTGAAGAGGAACTAAAGAGCCTCTTAATGAAAGTGAAAGAAGAGAGTGAAAAGCTGGCTTAAAACTCAATGTTCAGAAAAGTAAGATTATGGCATCTGGTGCCATCATTTCATGGCAAATAGATGGAGAAAAGGTGGAAACAGTGACAGATTTTATTTTCTTGGGCTCCAAAGTCACAGCAGACGGTGACTGCAACCATAAAATTTAAAGACATTTGCTCCTTGGAAGAAAAGCCCTAATAAACATAGACAGCATATTAAAAGGCAGAGATATCACTTTGCCAACAAAGGTCTGTATAGTCAAAGCTATGGTTTTTGCAGTAGTCATGTATGGATGTGAGAGTTGGACCATAAAGAAGGCTGAGCACAAAAAAACTGATGCTTTTGAATGTAGTACTGGAGAAAACTCTTGAGAGTCCCTTGGACAGCAAGATCAAATCAGTCAATCCTAAGGAAATTAATCCTGTCTATTCATTGGAAGGACTGATACTGAAGCTGAAGCTCCAATACTTGGCTGCCTGATGCGAAGTGTTGACTCATTGGAAAAGAAGCTGATGCTGGGAAAGTCTGAGGGCAAGCAAGAAGGCAAAAGGAGAAGAGGATCAGATGGTTGGATAGCATCACTGACTCAATGGACATTAGTTTAAACAAGCTCTGGGAGATGATGAAGAATAGGGAAGGCTGGCATGCTGCAGTTCATGGGGTCACAGAGTCAGACACAATTTAGTGACTGAGCAATAACAACAATTGTAAACACAGAGAGGCATATAATTACATATCACAGATTTAAGAGCTAATTCTTTTCTTTTCTTACTCTGCATTTTAGCGACATAATTATTTTTTGGCTGCAGACAAACACCCTAAAATTGAATGTCATCTGTTTTAATTCACAGCCACCACTACATTTCCTGGGAGTCTGCTGCTGCTGCTGCTGCTGCTGCTAAGTCACTTCAGTCGTGTCTGACTCTGTTCAACCCCATAGATGGCAGCCCACCAGGCTCCCCTGTCCCTGAGATTCTCCAGGCAAGAGTACTGGAGTGGGTTGCCATTGTCTTCTCCGTCCTGGGAGTCTGCTGGTCCTATAATATAGAACTAGGACCGATTGCATAATCTGTTGGGCCTAGTACAAAATGAAGATGCTGGGTACCTTGTATAAAAAATCAGTAAGAATTTTAAGATGGTGGCTTAGTGTTAGTTGCTCAGTTGTGTCTGACTCTTTATGACCCCATGGACTATAGCCCACCAGGCTCCTCTGTCCATGGCATTCTCCAGGCAAGAATACTGGAGTGGGTTGCCATTTCCTCCTCCATGGGATCTTCCTGACCTAGGGATCAGTCCCATGTCTCCTTCATTACAGGCAGATTCTTTACCATCTGAGCCACCAGGGAACCCCAAGACAGTGGCAGCTCATCATTAACCTAATCAGGGGCCAGAGCAACTGCACAGGTCACATATCACAAAACCAGCCCTGTACAGCATAGTAGTTGATCAGCAGGCAACTTCCAGAGAAAAGAATACAGGAGGTCTTTCCAGTATTTCCTGGTTCCTGACCACAATGGACTCCTGGGGTAAAAGCTCTGCTCAGCTGTAAATGATGCAGGACTCTGAGAGAGGCCTTTTCCCTCCCCTTTCCCAGACTATGGCTGTTTCTGGGGATTGGACACTACTTGGATGCAGGGACACAAAGGGAAGACTACATCTTTCCATTATACTAGAGGGTGCAGAAATTTCCAAGAATAGCTCAGTAATGTCACTTTCTAAATACCTTGTTCCTGATTCTAGGTAGATTAATCTTCCCTGTATAATAAATTATAATCTCTTGCTATGATCATTTTTACGTGTGCCTTTGAGTTAATGTTGGCTGAGCTGGAATTTTTCACTTTTCATTTGAAGTTTGAGTGAATAGAGTGATTTTATACAATACAAAAACAATACTGTTCTTCCTATTAAACAGCAGCATATTAATGAGTCCAAACTATTGCTTTACACTTGGCAGAATGGTAGTACTCTATGCAGGGATATATCTTGCAGTTTGTTTCAAAAAGAGAGTTAATTACTTTGCAAAGAACAATGACAGTGTTCACAACTCAATGTGTGTTTCATTCCTATTATCTCTTATTAATCAGTAACCTCTGTTACTGAATTTCAACTTCTGTAAGACTGAGCTCAGTATGAATACATATTTCCCAAGATTGTTTTGTGTATTAAAAGTTAGTATATGTAAAAATATTGAAATAGGACTTATCTTCCCGACCCAGGAATTGAACCAGGGTCTCCTGCTTTGCATGTGGATTCTTTACCAACTGAGCTATCAGGGAAGCCCATAACTCATATAAAGACACAATGATTGTTATCTGCTATATCTACATGTCATATAATGTGTAAAGGTAACTTTCAGGCAATAATGTAAATCCCAGGTGTATTCTACTCATCCATTAAAATGAACTTAGGCAAAATTCCTGGAATACTCTTCTCCTAAGTACTTACATAACTACTTTAGGGTCAAATGTTAAATTCCTAGTGTTTGTACTTTGGATGCTAAACACTTTGCTTTTTATATTTTCATGCAGTGGCTTCTGGTGTTGACAAAAGTGTCACTCAACATTCTGCATAAACATATTCATACTGTAAAGTAAGTACACTAATGAGTCCCCTTTGTGGATTACAGCCTTGTCATGGTGAAGGGGCTTGTGAAACTCAATAAAGCTATGAGCCATGCCACCTGTGCATGGTCACCCAAGACAGATGAGTCACAGTGAAGTGCTCTGACAAAATGTGGTCCACTGGTGGAGGAAATGGCAAACCACTCTAGTATTCCTATCTTGAGAACTCTATGAACAGTATCAAAAGGCAAAAACCTATGACATTGGAAGATGAACCCCCAGATTAGAAGGTGTCCAATATGCTACTGGGGAAGAGAAGAGGGCAATTACTAATAGCTCAAGAAAGAATGAAGTAGCTAGACCAAAGTGGAAATGATGCTCAGTCATGGATGTCTGGTGGGGAAAGTAAAATCTGATGCTGTTAAGAACAATATTGCATAGGAACCTGGAATGTTAGGTACATGAATCAAGGTAAATTGAACCTGGTCAAGTAGGAGATGGGAAGATTGAACATTGACATTTTAGGAATCAGTGAACTAAAATGAATGGGAATGGGTGAATTTAATTCACATGACCATTATATTTACTACTGTGGGCAAGAATCCCTTAGAAGAAATGCAGTAGCCCTCACAGCCAACAAAACAGTCTGAAATGCAGTACTTACATGCAATCTCAAAAATGACAGAAATGATCTTGATTCCTTTCCAAGGCAAACCATTCAACATCACAATAATCCAAGTCTAGGCCCCGACTACTGATACCGAAGGAGCTAAAGTTGACTGTTTCTATGAAAACCAATAAGACCTTCTAGAACTAACACCAGAAAAAGATGTCCTTTTCATCACAGGGGATTGGAATGGAAAAATAGAAAGTCAAGAGATACCCAGAATAACAGGTAAGTTTGGCCTTGGAGTAAAAATGGCTTTGGAGTACAAATGAAGCAGGGCCAAGGCAAACAAAGTTTTGTCAAGAGAACACCCAGGTTTTCAAACAAAGCAAACACCCCTTTCCAACAACACAAGAGACGTTTCTACATATGGACATCACCAGATGGTCAATACTGAATGATTATGTTCATTATGTTCATTATGTTATTTGCAGCCAAAGATGGAGAAGCTCTATACAGTCAGCAAAAACAAGACTGGGCGCTGACTGTGGCACAGATTATGAGCTTCTTATTGCAAAATTCAGAATTAAATTTAAGAAAGTAGGAAGAACCACTAGGTCATTCAGGTATGACCTAAGTCAAATCCTTTGTGATTATACAATGGAGGTGTCAAATAGATTCAAGGGATTAGATCAGGTAGACAGAGTGCCTGAAGAGCTATGGACAGGGGTTCATACCATTGTACAGGAGGCAGTTCCCAAAACCATCCCAAAGAAAAAGAAATGCAAGAAGGCAACGTGGTTGTCTGAGGAAGCCTTACAAGTAGCTGAGCAAAGGAAGAGAACTGAAAGGCAAGGGAGACAAGGAAAGATATACCCAGCTGAATGCAGAGTTCCAGAGATTCACAAGGAGAGGGAAGAAGGTCTTCCTAAATAAGCAGTGCAAAGAAATATAGAACAATGGAATGGGAAAGACTAGAGATCTCTTCAAGAAAATTGGGGATATCAAGGGAACATTGCATGTAAAGATAGGCATGATAAAGACCAGAAATAGTAAGGGCCTATCAGAAGCAGATTAAGAAGAGGTGGGAAGAATACACAGAAGAAGCATACAAAATAGGTCTTAATGACCTGGATAACCATGATGGTGTGGTCACTCACCTGGACATCCTGGAGTGTGAAGTCAATTGGGCCTTAGGAAGCATTACTAGGAACAAAGCTGGTGGAGGTAACAGAATTCTAGCTGAGCTATTTAAAACCCTAGAAGTTGATGCTATTAAAGTGATGCACTCAATAATTGCAAACTTGGAAAACTCAGCAATTACCACAGTACTGGAAAAGGTCAGTTTTCACTCCAGTCCCAAAGGGCAATGCCAAATGAAAGTTCAACGTGCATACACGCATGTGTGTTCAGTCATGTCCAGCTCTTTGCAATCTCATGGACTATAGCCTACTAGGCTCCTCTGTCCATGTAATTTTCCCAGCAAGAATACTGGAGTGGGTTTCCCTTTACTACTCCAGCAACCTACCCTAAAACTGTGCTCATTTCACATGCTAGCATGGTCTGGATCCTTCAAGCTAGGCCTCAGCAGATACATGAACAGAGAACTTCCAGATATACAAGCTGGGTTTAGAAAAGGAAGAGGAACCAGAAATCAAATTGCCAACATCATTGCATCCTAGATAAAGCAAGGATGAGTTCCAGGAAAACATCAACTTGTGCTTCATTGATGCCTTTAACTCTGTGGATCACAACAAACTGTGGAAAATTCTTAAAGAGATGGAATACCAGACCACCTTACCGGCCTCCTGAAAAACTTGTGTGTGGGTCAAGAAGCAACAGTTAGAACCAGACATGGAGCAGCTGACTGGTTCAAAATTGGGAAAGGAATATGACAAGGCTGTACATGGCCACCTTGCTTATGCAGAGTGTAACACAGAAATGCTGGGCTGAATGAATCAAAAGCTGGAATCAAGATTGTTGGGAGCAATATCAACAACCTCAGATATGCAGATAATATGACCTTAATGGCAGAAAGTGAAGAGGAACTAAAGAGCCTCTTGATGAGGATAAAAGAGGAAAGTGAAAAAGCTGGCTTGAAACTCAGCATTAAAAATACTGAGGTTATGGCATCCAGTTCCATCACTTCATGACAAATAGAAGGGGAAAAAGTGGAAACAGTGACAGATTTTATTGTCTTGGGCTTCAAAATCACTGTGCGTGCTGACTGCAGCCACAAGATTAAAAGATGCTTGCTCCTTGGCAGAAAAGCTATGACAAACCTAGACAGAATATTAAAAAGAGACATCACTTTGCTGACAAAGGTCTTTATAGTCGAATCTATGGTATTTTTCAGTAGTCATGTACGGATGTGAGAATTGGACCATAAAGAAGGCTGAGCGCTGAGGAATTGATGCTTTCAAATTGTGCTGGAGAAGACTGATAGTGCCGTGGACTGCAAGGTGTTCAAACTAGTCAATCCTAAAGGAAATCAACCCTGACTATTCATTGGAAGGACTGTTAGAGAAGCTCTAATACTCTGACCACCTGATACAAAGAGCCGACTCACTGGAGAAGACCCTTATGCTGGGGAAGACTGAAGGCAAAAGGAGAAGAGGGCGGCAGAGTGTGTGATAGTTTGATAGGATCACCGACTCAATGGACATGAATTTGAAAAAATTCCGGGAAATAGTGGAAACAGGGGAGCCTGGCTTGCGGCAAGGAGTTGGACACCACTTACTGTTGACTGAACAGCAACAACAATAATTAGTTGCCCTGTCCATTTTTGAAATATCTAATTTGATTTTAAAGTATCATTGCTTGAGAAAGATCTGTTAAATGTTAAGAGTCTATCTGCTGGAGTCAGAAATATCTGGGTAAATGATTATAATCCTAATTAGAATAAGAGCCATCTTTACTGGGCACTTACTATGTGCCAGACGCCTTTGGAAGCACTTAATGCACAGCATCCATTTTAATACTTATAACAATCTAAGAGCCATGCACTTTTATCGTGTTTCATTAACAAATGAGGAGATTTAGGATCCCAGGTTCATTAATTTGTGAAGGAACATACAGTGAGTCAATAGGAAAATCAGAATTTAAACTAGGAATTCTAACTCTAGACAATGACAACAACGTATGCTCAGTCATATCCCAGTCTTTGCAACCCCACGGACTGTGCCTGCCAGGCTCCTCTGTCCATAGGATTTCCCAAGCAAGAATACTGGAGTTGGTTGCCATTTCCTACTCCAGGGGATCTTCCTGATCCAGGGATTCAACCCGTGTCTTTTGCATCTCTTGCATTGGCAGGTGGATTCTTTACCACTAGCGCCACCTCTAACTCTAGAGCCAAGTCCAGCTAGCAATGATATCTCAAGAGTCACAAAATTTCTCTGAGCCTCAATTACCACATTGGTAAAATGGTACTAAATATAAGCCCTCTGACCTGAAGTTGTGACACTTGCTGCATTAAAACTATGTATTTTACATTCTAGTTTTTGGTCATCTGTAGAATTACTCAAGAATAAGTATGTTGGAAGAGGTCAAGAGGACATAACCAACAGTTGACTCTCAAGCTGGACCTGAGCAACTAGGGGCTCCTCAATCCCTCTACAGTCTTTGGAAGGTGCTTTCAGTCCACCATTTCCAAAGCTGGTGCCGTTTTCAAGGACAGAGCCTGAGATAGCAATGTGATGTTGAGACCATCTGATTGGTATGCATGACTGAACCCCAGTAAGGCCACTATGTAAACTTTCAAGATTCTGGCAGGCAGATATGGAGATCTACCGTCTTGCAGCTGTCCAAGAGAAGCCTGAAATATAAGTTTCTTGTGGGGAATTACCTGGCAGTCCAGTGGTTAGGACTCTGTGCGTTCACTGCTGAGGGCCTGGGTCCAATCCCTGGTTGGGAAACTAAGATCCCACAGGCCAAGTGGCATGACCAAATAAAAAAAATAAAGACTTAAATGTGAAAGGCCAATATTTTTTTTAAGTAAGTTCTTGAGACTTCCCTGGTGGTCCAATGGTTAGGGTTCCTCTTTCATGGCTGGGGACCCAGGTTCAGTCCCTAGTCAGGGAACTAAGATCCCACAAGCCACATCGTATGGCCAAAAGAAATAAATATTTTTAAAATGTAAGTTCTTTGCTTATTAAAACTGACATCTACCAATCTGGAGTAGTCTGCCTCTTTCTTCCATCTTTCCTTGCCCTTCATGTACAGGATCCAGTTTGTGAACCAACAAAGTAATATGATAAAGTAAAAACTTTTAAAACGTGTTCTCGAAAATAACTTCTTTAGTTCTAAAGATTTTTAGTAGCATGCCCAACAGGTTTTTGTTTCAATTCTTGAATTTAATTATTTTTTCTATTTTAGTACAGATGATGCATCCCACTGTGATCCTTCAGAGACACCAAAGGCTTGACTGGGTGACACATTTTTGAAGGAGTAAGGACACTTGGTGGTACAGATTCTGGGAAGATGGTGGTAACAGTGGCTATATAGCTTTTTGATCTCTCTAAACACTCACATAAAAACAGAGCAACAAGAGCAAAAGCAAAATGCATGAATAATATTTTCAATACATGTAGGTTATAAGATACCCTCTCAGCCCCCCAAAATTCAAGCAGATGAGGACAAACCACTAAAAGTTGCATTACTTACATGTTATCAGTGTCTGTGCATAAAGAAAAAGAAGTATCAGCACAGCATTTTACTGACTTGATAATAAGAGACCACAACCAACCAACTCACTGGAAAGAGAAGCTGAAACTGCCAAGGTTTATGCCCTTTTCAATACCAGATAAGTGCAAGGAGCCCAGCTCAAAAGACACCAAAGGTGCTGGAAGCATCATAGCCCTTGTAAAGTCCTCAAGCTGACATGTCAGGGCTCCCTTCTAGGATGGGAGCACACAATATGAGAAACTGCTGGAGTTGGAATCATGATTCAGTAGGAAATGTGTAAGAAAATGAGAAGGTCTAAAACTGTACTGTACACACATGTCCACACTTGTGGCTACTGAGTACTTGAAATGTGGCTAGTCAGAATTAAGATATGCTGCAGGTGTAAATTACACACCAGAGTTTGAAAACTTCACAGGAAAACATTTTAAATATCTCATTAATTATAATATTAAGTGAAGTAAGAAAAAGACAAATACCATATGGTATCACTTATATGTAGAACTTAAAATATGACACAAATGAATTTATTTATGAAACAGACCCACAGACATAGAAAACTTATGGTTACCAAAGGGGAAAAGGGTTAGGGAAGGGATAAATTGGGAGTTTAGGATTAGTGGATACAAACTACTATGTATAAAATAGACAAGGCCCTACTGTATAGGACAGGGAACCATATTCAATATCCTATAATAAACCATAATGGAAAAGAATATGAACAAGATTATGTGTGTGTATATCTATATATATATATATACACACACACACATGGCTGAATCACTGCTATACACCAGAAACACATCGTTGTAGATCAATTATACTTCAATAAAAATATTTTTTATCTAAAAAATAAATATTTCATAAATAATTTTATATTGATTACATGTTTAAATATTTTAGATAGATGAAATTAAATAAATTATTAATGTCATGTGTTTCTTTAGGCATTTTTAAATGTGGCTACTAGAAAATGTTATTACACGTGTGGCTAGAATTATATTTCTACTGAACAGAACTACATGTTACTGAAGTATGAGATGTCTTTTAGACATCCCAAGTAGAAAAGTCAATTAGGTAGCTGGATATATGTGACTGGAGTACAAGAGAATAGGGAGAGGCAATTTCTTTTACTGGTTTGGTTTAAATTTTCTTTCACTCTGTTTTTTAAAATGTGGTCTCCTACCATGTTTCCACAACTTAAACTTCTTAAAAAAAAAAAAAAAAAAGCTGAGTTGAGTTTCATTACCGAACCAGCAATATGGCCAAGGTGGAAAATGCAAAACATAGACCATACCACCAGTTATTTCAAAGATGAGATATATACCCTGCTCGTAGCATGGTATATGTCCATCCAGTTCTCTCCAAATATCTATACATGCACACACAAATACACACGTACATACTCACCTCACATATCTGCTCACACTTAGAATAATTTTTTAAATGGGATTATCCATTAACACAATTTTCACTAAGTATATGACCACTTTTACATCAATCATTAACCTTGAACTTGGCCTAGAAAATTCCATGGATTGTATAATCCATGGGGTCACGAAGAATCTGACAGGACTGACCGACTTTCACTTTCACTCTCCCCGACATTCCCCTCCCCTCTCCTCACGGATCTCAGGAACCCTTGCTCCCAACATACAAATTTTTTTCTCCCCTGGAAACTGAGACCTTCCCCCTTGGGCTCCTGACTCCTGCTATTCTCCTCCTTTCTGATCCTGCATCTTCCTTCCAGCACCTCCTACTCCCATCTGAGGAGGAAGTATTCCCCCTACATGCCCTACCTCTTAATGTTCAACCTGGATATCTCCATCATCCCTCTTCTCTAGCCACCCTGGGTTAAACCCTGCCCCTCTTCTTGTCCAAGCTGCAAATCACCTATGCAAATAGCATATATAACATGTAAATACTATTTTCCTGGGAAAAACTCTATGTTAGACAGTGGAAATAAAAGATTGCTAGGATAGTATTTCATTCCCTCCCCCTTCCAATGAGTCAGCTAGTATGTCAACAACTTTCTTGAATCCTCTAAATAAGACATAGGATTAACAGTGGTTTTTTGGACCAAAAAAAAAAAGTCACACTTTTTAAATGCAATTAACACTTTATTTATTCAAAAATTTCATTGCATAAACGCAACTTGGAAAAGGGAGAAAGCTCAAGTTAGAGGCAAACACAGGCCTTTCGCGGGGATAAGCAGGGGCTGGAATTAAGTGCTAACAGCAGATAAACGCTAAGCAGTGCCATTACAGGAAGGAGAGGCTTCAAAATTGCCTTTTCAAACAAGAGCTTCAAAACTGCGCATGATGTTGGTTAATGGCTAGAACATTTGTAAACCTCACAGGTAATCGCGGAACAGGCAGCCCATTCAGGGCAGTGGGGTGCATATTGATTCCTTCCGCGGGACTCATGAGGATGCTCATGAGAATCACAGCACGGGAGATGGAGGAGAGGGAGGCGGGCTCTCTATTTCAGCAGACTCTCCTGAGGAGAGAGAGCTCAGGGCGTCAAGCTCTGGCAGCAACATACGCCTAACGCCAGCAGGGCTACAAGTGGCGATGGAACCCCCACCAGAAAAACTAGCGGAAGATGGAATGGATCTCCCGTCGGAAAAATTAGTGGGGGATGGGGGGCAGCTCTGGTCAGAAGACCCAGGGGAGTTAGAGCTAGAGGAAGTGGATGAATTCTCAGCATACTCCCTAGGGAAAGTAAAGACCCTACCAGGAGGTGACGGTGAGGAGGCACGCATACGGACTGCATGCCAAACTCGCTCGGGAGAAAGCCTTGGGGCCTCGGATTCAATAGAACTTGAGCTGCTCTGGCGGGGAAGCCCTCCTACAGCTAACCCAGAGGATGAAGGAGGACTCGCAACATTAGGCCCAACCCGAGAGGCGCAGCTAGTAGGTGGTGATCTTCGCTGGGTGGCCCGGCCCCGGCGGAGAGAGCCTGAAGTAGGGCTGCGGCTTTGGAGGGCAGGACCTGGCCCACATGCACGGCGACGCGAAGCGCTGCGGCCGCGGCGGCGACCAGCAGGGCCAGGCATGGAAGCAGAGCAGCCGCGATGATCAGGGCCAGGCATGGAAGCAAGGCGGCGGCGGCGACGAGCAGGGCCAGACACGGAAGCAGGGCGACCGCGATTATCAGGGCCAGGAGTGGAATCAAGGCGGCGGCGGCGAGCAGGGCCACGCGTGGAAGCAGGGCGGCCGGGATGATCAGGGCCAGGCGTGGAAGCAGGGCGGCGGCGGCGACGAGCAGGGCCAGACACGGAAGCAGGGCGACCGCGATTATCAGGGCCAGGAGTGGAATCAAGGCGGCGGCGGCGAGCAGGGCCAGGCACCAAAGCAGAGCCCCTGCGAAGATCTCCACCAGGCTCAAAAGCAGGGCGGCCGCGACGAGCAAGATCAGCCGCGGAAGCAGAGCCGCCACGACGAGCAGGGCCAGGTGCAGAAACACGGCCGCCACGAGGATCAGGGCCACGCGTGGAAGCAGAGCGACCGCGGCGAACAGGGCCAGGCACGGAACCACCGTCGCGGCGACGATCAGGGCCAGGCGCCGAAGCAGGACGGCCGTGAAGAGCAGGACCAGGCGCGGAACCACCGCGGCGCGGACGAGTAGGGCCAGCCGCGGAACCAGGGGCGCCACGAGGATCAGGGCCAGGCACCAAAGCAGGGCGGCCGTGACGAACAGGGCCAGGTGCGGAACCACCGCGGCGGCGAAGCTCAGGGCCAGACGTAGAAGCAGGGCCGCTGCTACGACCAGGGCCAGGCGCCAAAGCAGGGGAGCCGCAATGATTAGGGCCAGGCGCGGAAGCTGAGCGGCCGCGACGAGCAGGCCCCGGCACAGAAGTAGGGCTGCCACGACCATCAGGGCCAGGAGCGGAAGCACTGCGGCGGTGGAAAGCAGGGCCTACTTCGGGTATACCGCCGCGAGTTGGGCCTGGCTTGGGTGCACGGCTTCCGCGTTGAGCAGGGCCGGGCGCTGATGCTTGACGCCCAAGAGCAGGGCTCGGCCCGGGTAGACGACTGCGACGAGGTGGGCCTGGCTCGGTAGCACAGCGGTAGAAGCCAGCAGAGCCTCCATCAGCTGCACCGGACCCGGATGTGTGGCTACGGAGAGCAGGGCCTGGCCTGGCTGCCTGACTGCGGAGAACAGGCCCTGATGGGGTGATGCTGCCCTGGAGGGCAGGGCGTTGCATAGCTGCACCGCTGCGGAGGTGAGGGCCAGGACCCGCTGCTTGATTGCGGGGAGCAGGACCTGGTGCGTCGGGCTGGCTTTGGAGGGCAGGAACCAGCTGCGACGCCTGGTTACTCAAAGAAGCCGAGCTGCCGGGCTGAGACCCTGGAAAAGATGGTGGCAAAGACACGGACCTTGGGGACACAGCAGCCACTGGAAACAGACAGCATCGAGGAGGGTTCTGAGCCATGGGAGCCTCCTCGCGGCTGAGCCGCTTCCTCCCACGGCCTTTCCCTGGGCTAGCGATCTGGGTGAAATGCTGGTCAATGCCCCCTGAGGCTTACCCAACGGCAGCCCCACTGCGAGCAGGCGCCATCTGGATGCCTGAGCCAGACTGGGGCACCACACAGCTCAGCTCCGCGTGGGGACTCTCGCCACCCTGAAGGTCGGGGTGCCCCCTCCCCTGCACACCTTCCATGGAGGACTCCCCCGGCTCCTCCCCAGTGGGCAAAATGGCGGTGGTAGCCATGTTGCAGGATGAGCAACCTGCTGTGCCACCAAGTGGGGCGCCACCACCCAATAGAGAGGGGTTGGTCAAGACCACTGGGACCAAGTCACCAGGACTGGTGTTCTCGGCCCCGCAGGCGTCACCAGGGGCAGAGTCAACCTCATTCTTTGGCCCTGTGGGCATCTCACCCTGCTGTGGCTTCTGCTCCTTCTCCAAACACGACTGGGTGGCCATAATGCTAGGTTCTACCTCAGATGCGGAGAGCACAGCTGCAGACGTTACCTCAGTCGAGCTCCGAATGCAAAGAGAGAGGACGGTGGGCGGAGCCCCTGGAGTCTTTACTTCTGATTGGTGGGCTAGTTGTCATGTGACCTTCGTCTCCCTGGCAACAGGCAAATATGGCTCCACCTAGCGTGGAAGAAGAGGGTTTGCTCCACGCCTCTGGAGTCTTTTGCCCAGCCTCGGGCCCCCTGCTGAGTCAATGTGGTGAATTCCCTATCCTAACCCCAGGAGTGTACTATGTGTTTTCAAAAAGGGGTTGAGGATGGGGAGGCTGTATATATAAACAATTCGAGTCACACCCCCTCCCAAATCAGCTTAGCTTGTAGCACTACTCTGGTGGCTCAATCCTTAGCTAGGCGTCCCTCCTGGAATATGATCAGGACACTGGACCCATATCAGTGACCGTGGAAAGGATGGTCCCAAAACTGCTCTGAGCATCTGGATGACCCATAAGAAGGTCTGCTCAGAGAGCAGGCTGAAAGTGAGCAAACAGAATGGATGGGTCCTACATCGGGGTCTTGGCTCAGGATGTTCAGTATGCTATGGGGGGTGGGGGGTGGGGGGTGGGGGCTGGGGGCAGGGGGCAGGGGGCAGGGGTGGTTAATTCCTTAGCAAGATGGTTGCCGCTGCCCTGCTTCCTGAACACAAACAGATTGCCTGGGATTAAGGGTGCTATTTTCCTTAAAGATACGTCATCATTTGTATGGGCCGTATAGTAATCCACTGGTGAATGTACATTAATTTATTTGACCTACTCTCTAGTTTCTGTTAATATAAACACGATGTGATGCAAAGGCTTGAAGTTCAATATCTGCACACATTTTTAGTCATGAAAGTCATTATTACTGCATGTTCAGTACCCAAAACAAAGGTAAATGTAGGAAAGCTAGATTCTAGATTCCCACAGACCAGTAAGCTAGTACAGCTGCTGCTGCTGCTGCTGCTGCTAAGTCGCTTCAGTCGTGTCTGACTCTGTGCGACCCCAAAGAAGGCAGCCCACCAGGCTCCCCCGTCCCTGGGATTCTCCAGGCAAGAACACTGGAGTGGGTTGCCATTTCCTTCTCCAATGCATGAAAGTGAAAAGTGAAAGTGAAGTCGCTCAGTCGTGTCCGACTCTAGCGACCCCATGGACTGCAGCCTACCAGGCTCCTCCGTCCATGGGATTTTCCAGGCAAGAGTACTGGAGTGGGGTAGTACTAGGAATGTTTAATTATTTTTTGGTCGAATGGCCATGTGTAAATAATTCATAGTTCTTTTGTTTTATGAAAATGGAATTTTCATGCATAGATCTTGTTCTGTAACCTGCCTTTTGTGTCCAGAAAACACACTTTCCATGTCAGTAAATAAATTTCCACAAGGCCATTGTATAACTACAAAATATTCCTTTTATGGAGGAAGCTTACATTTTCAAACATTGCTATATTGATCAATGTTTATGTTATTTCCAACTTTTCACTCTCTGTAACACATCAATGTAAGATATATCCTTTTTACTAAAAATTGTTCATATTCTCCAATGTGAATTTATTGTAGATAAATTCCCAGAAAAGGATATTCTGAATATGGGCCATACACATTTGTAATTCTTTGATAAGAATTTTGGTTAAGTGGTTCTCCTGAAAGTTGCTGTTGCAGCAATTTTGGCCAAATGAAATGGGATATTTAGTGGAATGGATGAACAAATCGACTGAAACACAACACAAAAATAGAATGGAACGGCATTTGGATTGTTAAATAATATGGAATGGAAAATGGTATTGAAATGGAATGCAGAATGTGATGAAATTGAGACTGATTGTAGTGGAAATTAGAATAAAATGGAAAAGGAATATGGATTTGAATAGGATATGAAATGGAAAGTTTAATGGAAAAATGGAATGAAATGCAAAATGTAAATATCCAATGGTCTATGGAATAAAAGAAAAATGTTATATGAGAAAAGGAATGAAATGGAGTATGGTGTGAAATAAAATATTAAAGAAAATAGAAGGAAATCAAAATAAGAACGACCAGAGTATGGAGTGCAATATGTAGTGGCCTGAATTAAATGAACCGTGAAACAAAAACTATAGATTTAAAAGTACCATAAAAAGAATGGAATAAAGCTTGGAATGGAAAACAGAGTCTAAGATTATGAAGGATGAAAAAGCAATTGAATGCAAATGGAATTTGTAAAATCAAATATTGATGAAGTGCAGGATGGACTTAAATGAACAGAATGTGTTCTGGTCATCCATCATTCCACAATATAGTACTGTGGGATAATGTCCATTTCATTATGCTCATGAATATCTATAGAGATATATATATAGTTTTCCCCATTTACTTATTTGCTCTTTTCTAAGACCTCAAACTTTATACTAAGGAAGTTCCTCTGTTTAACTGTATTGGTGTGTCTAAAGTGCCCTCTCCTTTTTATTTCCCAGTTCTCCTGTTTAGGAGATAGTGTTTATGTACATTTGTGCTTATAGAAAAAGAATCTGGAAGGGTAAGTTTGTTTTGTCATATTTTATCTTCTGAATGTTTTCAATGAGCATACCTTATTCATACTCAGAAAAAATAGGACTATTTGCATTTTTAAAACAATTTTAATGTTTGGTTAGATTTTAAACTGATGTAAAAAGCAACAACAACAACAACAACAAAACAGGCTATCTCATATACTACTGAATGGAGTTATAAATTCATAGCATCTTGCCAGATGGAACATGTTCATTTGACACTATAATTTCTTTTCCAGGCATTAACTCTAAAGAAATACTCATGCATGCATGCTAAGTTGCTTCAGTCATGTCCCATTCTTTGCAACCCTATGAACTGTAGCCTGCCAGGCTCCTTTGTCCATGGGATTCTCCAGACAAGAATACTGGAGTGGGTTGCCATGCCCTCCTCCAGGGGATCTTCCCAACCCAGTGATCAAACCCGCATCTCTTACATCTACTTCATTGGCAGGTGGGTTCTTTACCACTAGTGCCATAATCTGAAATCCTATTTCCCATAGGATACTGGATGTCCATAGAACAAACCTATGCAGCTTTCATAGGATATTTTTGAAAAAATTTTAATACCATGGAAAAATGACTATGATATTTATATACAAAAAAAGCATGATGTATTATATCTACTTATCTGTATTTACATCAGTATATTTATTTTTACATCTAAGTAACTTTCTACATATATTAGAATTTCATTCACTACAGTGCAATGAGGGGGGGTGGTGGGCATCTGGAAATGTCTGTAGACTGACACAACTGGGGAGAGAGGTGCTAGGTACTGGCATCCAGTATGCAGAGGCTAGGTATGCTCTCAATCACTTCAATGAAAAGGAGAGCCTCTGACAACATAGAATTATCTGACCCCCAAATGCCAGTAGTGTCCAGTTTGACAAATGCTGTGGTAAAGCATTTAGATAATTCAGAAAAGTTTAAGAAAACTTAAATCATGATCAATTCTACCAGCCATTGATAACTATTGCTAAAGTTTGATATGTGTATGCATTAAATTTTCTAAAATAATTTTGTGCTTTAATAAATAGCAAAAGGGTATTTTTGAAATGAACTAAGTTTTTTTTTATTTTTAAATTTATTCATCAAAAAGCTACAAATGTTTTTCACATATGAAGCTTACTGTTCATTGCTTAAGAAATTGTATAACTTAAGAATCATAATTTCAATTCATTTTACATGGAGGAATATTCTACAAAAAATCCATCCTCATCTATTTACTGATTCTCAAACTTCTAAATCAAAGTATTAATACGTAAACATTTATATATTTAGCTAAAATATTTTAATATTTGGCTAAAATAATGAAAATTTGTGGCATCATAATCATGATGCAATGTATTTGATAGATAAAGGGCAGTGTGTTTGACTAATAGGTCATAGTAACCTCATTACTATTCCAGTGACTGTGAATGTGTATTTCTCAGTTGTGGTTAATGAGATATAAATGTAAGTAACTTTGGGGTCTTTGGAGAATGGTTTCTTAGCTCTTAAAAAACAGAAGAGACACAACAGATTATTCACAAAAAATAACCTAAAGAATGTATGTACCAAATATTAGAATTAATAAATGAATTGAGCATGATTGCTGGATATAAGGTCAATATTACAAAATTGAGTTGTATTTCTACATATTAGCTTCAAAAATTATAATGAAAAAAATTTAATGCCATTCACTATAAATCAGAAAACATTAAATACCTAGGAACAAATCTAAGAAAAGATTCGCAAGACCTCTGTCCAGAAATCTATGTATTTCTGAGAGATACTAAAGAAGACCTAATTGGAGAAACATTATCTTCATCGATTAGAAGACAGCATCATGAAAATCAAATCTAAAATTTTCATCAAAATGATTTATGGATTCAATCTAACTTCAGTTGAAATCCCAGATGATTTTTTGTAAATGGAAATTAGCAAACTGATTCTAAAGTATATATGGATATCAGAGATTCAAGAACAGCCAAAGTCATCCAGAAGAAGAAATTCAGAGGACTTTCAAAGCCAGATTGCAAGGCCAACTGCAGAGCCATAATCATTAAGATAGTGTGATTTGTGTAAAAGAATAGATAAATAGACTGATAGAACAAAGAAAAAAATTCACAAGCAGACACATACAAATACGGCCATATAACACACACACACACACACACACACACACACATTTGCACCTAATTTACAACAAGGGTACCAATGCAGTACTTGGGAGGTAGGAGAATCACTTAAGTATATGCAATTAGACTAATTGTATATCCATCCTTGTGAAAAAAGTAACTTCAGCTCCTAACTTATACACAGAAGTTAGTTCCAGAAAATAAAGCTAGAAAATTCTATATAAGCATATTATCAACTACACTTCGATAAAAGAAGGAAAGAGAAAGGAAGAATTTCATAATGTATAAATGTAGCTTCATGACCTTGGAGTAGATGATGATATCTGAAACAGGACAGAAAAAGCACTGAGAATAAAGGAAAACATTGAAAAAATATATACCTTCACACACACATACATCCAAAAAATATGTACAGAATAAAATCAAGAAAAAAGCAAATGCAATTTAACATTGGCACGATATTTCAACAGGCACATCACAAAATGGAACATCCAGATGACCAAGAAACAATAATAGATCACCCAAACTCAGGCATGAGGGATGTGAAAATTAAATTACAATGAAATATCAGTAAATATCTACCAGAATAGTCAAAATGACTACCAGTATATGGAGTTGGAGAAAATAAAGAAGTGGAACTCTAACTGCTGGTGGGAGTATAAATTGGTACTACCACTTAGAAAACTGTTTGGCAATATCAAAGTTGGATATATATCCCTCTTCTATAACCCAGCAACTCCATCTGTATTAGCTTTCTATTCCTGCGTAACAAATTACCACAAATTTAGTGACTTAAACTTAGTGGCTTTTGAACTGTGGTGCTGGAGAAGGCTCTTGAGAGTCCCTTGGACAGCAAAGAGATCAAACCAGTCAATCCTAAAGGAAATCAACTCTGAATACTCTTTGGAAGGACTGATGCTGAAGCTGAAGCTCCAATACTTGGTCACCTGATGCAAAGAGCTGACTCTTTAGCAAAGACCCTGATGCTTGGAGGGGTCTTCCCTGATAGCTCAGTTGGTGAAGAATCTGTCTGCAATGCATGAGGCCCCAGTTCAATTCCTGGGTCGGGAAGATCCACTGGAGAAGGGATAGGCTACCCACTCCAGTACTCTGGCCTGGAGGATTCCATGGACTGTATAGTCCATGGGGTCGCAAAGAGTCAGACATGACTGAGTGACTTTCACTTTCATTGATGTTGGGAAAGATTGAGGGCAGGAAGAGAAGGGGTCGACAGAGGATGAGATGGTTGGAAGCCATCATTGACTCAGTGGGCATAAGTTTAAGCAAACTCAGGGAGATAGTGAAGGACAGGGAAGCCTGGCATGCTGCAGTCCATGGGGTCACAAAGAGTTGGACATGACTGAGTGACTGAACAACAACATAGTGGCTTAAAACAATGTCTTTTTATTAACTCCCAGTTCTATAGGTTCAGAAATCCATACGTGGGTAGCATGGCTGGGTTTTCTGCTCAGTCATCTTACAGGGTGAAGTTAATCCACATGTTAAAACCTTAATCCCCAATGTGGTAGAAGTTGAAGGTGGAGCCTTCGGAAGGTAATTAGGTTAAGATGAGTCATGTGAGTGGAGTCCCATCATGGGATTGGTGCCCTTATAAGTGGATGCAAAAAACAGAGCTCTCTCTGTGTGTGAGTATACAGTAAGAAGGTGACCATCTGCAAACCAGGAAACAGGCCTTCATCAGACACCAAACTTTTGGCTCCTTGCTTATGGGAATTCCCAGCCACTAGAACTGTGAGAAATTTTTGTTGTTCAAGCTACTCAGTCTATGGTAATTTGTTACAGCAGGACAAACTAATTAAGACAGCCAGGCTATGTTTCTTGCTGAGTGCTCTTCAGAAGAATCCATTTCCAAGCTCATTCAAGTTATTGGCAGAATTGAGTTCCACTTTCAGTTCCTAGAGACTTCCTACAGTTTCTTGCCAAATTAATCCCTCCATATAATGTCTCACACTTGAGTCTCTTAGAAAATCCAGTTTAAGGTCTCACTTGGTTAGGTCTGGCTCACTCAGGGTACCTTCTTATTGCAAGTCCACCGCTTTGGGAAAATATATCTCCAAAAATCTCTTTTCCTATATAATTTGTCATAATCACAGGAACAATCATAATACCAAGCTCTTCTCACACTTAACCAGAGGAGATTATACAAGGTCAAGTGTCATTAGGCATCATTTTATTTTATTTTTTTTAATTTTATTTTATTTTTAAACTTTACAATATTGTATTAGTTTTGTCAAATATCGAAATGAATCTGCCACAGGTATACCTGTGTTCCCCATCCTGAACCCTCCTCCCTCCTCCCTCCCCATACCCTCCCCCTGGGTCGTCCCAGTGCACCAGCCCCTAGCATGCAGTATCGTGCATCAAACCCGGACTGGCGACTCATTTCATACATGATATTATACATGTTTCAATGCCATTCTGCCAAATCTCCCCACCCTCTCCCTCTTCCACAGAGTCCATAAGACTGATCTATACATCAGTGTCTCTTTTGCTGTCTCGTACACAGGGTTATTGTTACCATCTTTCTAAATTCCATATATATGCGTTAGTATACTGTATTGGTGTTTTTCTTTCTGGCTTACTTCACTCTGTATAATAGGCTCCAGTTTCATCCACCTCATTAGAACTGATTCAAATGTATTCTTTTTAATGGCTGAGTAATACTCCATTGTGTATATGTACCACAGCTTTCTTATCCATTCATCTGCTGATGGACATCTAGGTTGCTTCCATGTCCTGGCTATTATAAACAGTGCTACGATGAACATTGGGGTACACGTGTCTCTTTCCCTTCTGGTTTCCTCAGTGTGTATGCCCAGCAGTGGGATTGCTGGATCATAAGGCTCCTAGAGGAGAACATAGGCAAAACACTCTCCAACATACATCACAGCAGGATCCTCTATGACCCACCTCCCAGAATATTGGAAATAAAAGCAAAAATAAACAAATGGGACCTAATTAAACTTAAAAGCTTCTGCACAACAAAGGAAACTATTAGCAAGGTGAAAAGGCAGCCTTCAGAATGGGAGAAAATAATAGCAAATGAAGCAACTGACAAACAACTAATCTCAAAAATATACAAGCAACTCCTACAGCTCAACTCCAGAAAAATAAATGACCCAATGAAAAAATGGGCCAAAGAACTAAATAGACATTTCTCCAAAGAAGACATACAGATGGCTAACAAACACATGAAAAGATGCTCAACATCACTCATTATCAGAGAAATGCAAATCAAAACCACTATGAGGTACCACTTCACGCCAGTCAGAATGGCTGCGATCCAAAAGTCTACAAATAATAAATGCTGGAGAGGGTGTGGAGAAAAGGGCACCCTCTTACACTGTTGGTGGGAATGCAAACTAGTACTGCCACTATGGAGAACAGTGTGGAGATTCCTTAAAAAACTGGAAATAGGCATCATTTTAGAATTCTTCCCTCTGACCCCAAGCAATCCAATCTGTCCCACATAGAATATTCATTAACCTCATGTCACAGTTTCCAGATTTCTCATGGTTATAGCATCACCTCAATTCTAAAAGCTCATCTAAATCTCATTGGTTCAAAGTATGAAAACCTTATCATTTCAATCACCTAAATCAAGCATGCATGAGGTTCCTGGGTATAATCCAACAGTATAATCCTGGGGCACAATCCCTCTCCAACTATATACTGGCGACACTAAAATGACAAACTACCTTCCCCCAGCACACAATAGTGAGACTGGCATGGGTTAACAGCTATAAAAATTCTGTTTTAATATGAGGGGACATGGAAGGTAGAAAGGAGTTAGAATTTCAAAGCAGTCTGGAAATTCATCTGATTCCTAGTAACAGTCTCTCCAAAGCAATTGTCTTTTTCTAAGGCAACTATGTCTTTCTCTAGCATTTTGACCTCAAAATTCTTCCAGGCTTCACCCAATATTCAGTTCCAAAGCCACACAGATGTTTTTAGGGGTTTGTAATGGCAATACCCCACATCCAGGTATCAAAACCTCTATTTTTCTATTGATATGGAAAAAAAATGACCACACTCTTAGAAGTAGCCCTCATTTAGTAGCTCACAGTTATGCAGGTGAGAAGTCTGTGCCCAGTGTGACCAGCTTCCCTGCTAGGGTATAATAGGGTGAGATGATAGTGTTCCTTTCTGGAGGCTCTGGGGAAGAGTCCCTCCCAAACTCTTCCATCTTGTTAGCTGAATTCACTTTCCAACTGCTAAAGGACTGAGGCCCCTCATTCCACTGCTGGCTGTCAGCCTGGGGCAGCACTCATCTCCTAGAGGCTGCCTGCACTTCCTCAACCTCTGTGCGTGCATGTGTGCTAAGTCACTTTAGTCATGTCCAATTCTTTGTGATCCTGTGGGCTGTAGCCCACCAGGACCCTCTGTCCATGAGATTCTCCAGGCAAGAATACTGGAGTGGGTTGCCATGCCATCCCCCAGGGGATCTTCCTGACCCAGGGAACAGACCTGCATCTCCTATGTCTCCTGCACTGGTAGGCAGGTTCTTTACCATCAGTGCCACTTGGGAAGCCATCATCGCCCTGTAGCCCCCTTCAAATACTCTCTCATGCTTCAAACCTCTCTTTCAGCCAGGGCCTTACCCTAGTAAATGGTCACCTGATTATGTCTGGCCCACCCCAAGTAATCTCCCTGTCTTATGGTTGACTGTAACAATTACATCTGCAAAATCTTCCTCCCCCCATACAATTAACACAATCATAGGAGTTATACCTTATTATATCCACAGGTTCCATCCATATTCAATGAAGAGATTATACAAAGTTAAGATCCTGAATTTTGCCTACTGTACAAAGTATATATGTAACAGAAATGCATAAACTTGTTCTCCAAAATACATGAGTAAGGATGTTCATAGTAGCACTATTATAAATAGTCAAAAACTGGAAAAAGTCTGAATGTTGATCAACAGTTGAATGAATAAATACAAGTATAGTATCCATATAATGGAATACTATACAGCCATGAAATTATAAAATATTCCTACATTCAACAAATATGGACAGATCGCAAAATCACTGTACTGAACAAAGGAAATGGGTATTAAAATGCACAAGATTGATAATTCTGTTTGTATTAAGTTTAAAAAACAGGCAAAATGAATATATAGTGACATAGGTTAGAAGAGTAGTTAGCTTTCAGAGGTAATGGCTACATAAGGTCATAATAACTTTCAGGTGTAATGACTACTTAAGGTCATAAGGTCATATGTTTCTGGGTACCAGTACTGTTCTATATCTTAGTATTGGTTTTACATGCATCTGCTTGCTCTGTAAAATGTCATCAAGTTGTTGCCCTTTGTGTTTTATTAACTGTTCTCTTTTCAACTTCAATGACAAAAAAAGCTAATATAAAAGAAAAAACCTTATAAAAGGCAAGAAGAGTTGACAGAAATGTACATCAGAAACACAATCCCTTATACGCAATTTTAAAGTGGAAATGCTTTTAACCTTTCTAGACTTCAGATTATATTATAAAGCTACAGTAATCAAAATAGCTTGGTATTGGTACAAAAACAGGCATATAGATCAACAGAACAGAATAAAGAACCCAGAAATAAACCCACATACCCACAGTAAATTATTCTATGACAAAGGAGGCAAGAATATATAGTGGAGAAAAGAGAGTCTCTTCAACAAGTGGTGATGAAAAATTTGGGTAGCTACATATAAATCGATGAAATTAGAATACTTCAACTATGCAAAAATGAATTAAAATGGTTTAAAAACCTAAATATAAGAAATTGAGCTTGGTTAGGTTTTCTGTGCCTTAGTTTCTTCACTTGTAAACAGTTTTCTATAAAAACTGCTTAAATTCCAACCAGAGTTTACCATGTGTGTTCATTCTCTCACCTTGTGGCAGTGATCATGCTTAAATTTGATTCTCACGGTCTAAAAAAAATTCTAACTGGCAAAGTGATTGAACACAGTTTTGAGAGACAGACTTATTTTCTTCACAAAATGTATCGAAATCTGATTTTCCCATCTTATTTTCTAGTGGAAAAAATGTGTATTGTCTTGTGCCATTTTGTAATATGGCTTTCTCAGGAAAAAAAGACCACTTTCAATTGTAATATTTCTCAGATCATTCACTATGGGTGTGAGGGCCATTATTCAGTATTGTGCTGATCCTATGTGATTTCTTAAAGGAGTTTATGAAAAATTTTAACGATTATAAATGGAAAACATGAATGAAACACTCTAAAGTAGCAATCTACTTAAGAGTAGAAGTCTTATTTTTCAGTTGTAATGGGCAATAGTCATTTAGGATTGGTAAGTTACATGTTTCTTATTCTCTCAACTCCTTAGTACTGCAGCTAAATACTATTTAATTTATACAAATCTTACCGTATTGTTCTGTTTACTTCCTTTTTTATGAATCTGAAGATAACATGTGATCAGGCAAATACACCAAAGATACAGGAATCTTTTTTCCTGGCTTTCAGTTTGTTGCCACCATTTTAGTCCTGCAGATGGTAAAGTACCTACTATGGGCAAGGATTTGCTGGTGAGGCCCAGCCATGTCTATTAAGTGCATTGCCTTCCTCCTTGGGAAGATCTTTTTATAAGTTTAAAGTAGACTAATTGTGAGAACAGGCAGGAAGTATTTGCGGGTTGCTTTAACAGTGGCAATCTTATTTTTCTGGCTTAAAATCTAAGAAGACTGTGAAATTATTCTGTAAGAAGGTAAACTTTAGTGCAGAGATTCGCCTCATACTTGATGGTGAAGTGTCTTTAAAATTTCTATATATAAGATACAAAACTGTTTTGTTGCTCTAATGCTTATTTTTCTGTATTTGTTTACACATTAAATTCCTGCAAAAAAAAAAAAAGAAGTGACATCAAGAACTGTATACAGAAAACTATAAGACACTGATGAAAGAAATCAAAGATGACATAAACAGATGGAGAGACATTCCATATTCCTGGGTTGGAAGAAACAGTATTGTGAAAATGACTATATTACCAAACGCAATCTACAGATTCAATGTGATCCCTATCAAATTACCAATGACATTTTTCACATAACTAGAACAAAAAATTTCACAATTCATATGGAAATGCAAAAGACCCTGAATAGCAAAAGCAATCTTGAAAGAGAATAATGGAGCTGGAGGAATCAACTTTCCTGACTTCAGATTATACTACAAACCTGCTGTCATCATGACAGTAAGGTACTGGCACAAAAACAGAAATATAGACCAATAGAACAAGATAGAAAGTCCAGAGATAAACCCATGCACCTATGGGTACCTTATTTTTGACAAAGGAGGCAAGAATGTGCAATGGGACAAAGATAGCCTCTTCAATAAGTGCTGCTGGGAAAACTGGACAGCTACGTGTAAAAGAATGAAATTAGAACACTTCTTAACACCATACACAAAGATAAACTCAAAAATGGATTAAAGACATAAATATAAGACTAGAAACTATAAAACTCTTAGAGGAAAACATAGGCAGAACTCTCTATGATGTAAATCACAGCAAGATTCTCTATGACCCTCCTCCTAGAGTAATGGAAATAAAAGCAACAATAAACAAGTGGGACCTAATTACACTTAAAAGCTTTTGCACAGCAAAGGAAACTATACAGTTCAGTTCAGTCACTCAGTCGTCTCCGACTCTTTGCAGCCCCATGGACTGCAGCACGCGAGGCCTCCCTGTCTGTCACCAACTCCCGGAGTTTACTCAAACTCATGTCCATTGAGTCAGTGATGCCATCCAACCATTTCATCCTCTGTCATCCCCTTCTCCTCCTGCCTTCAATCTTTCCCAGCATCAGGGTCTTTTCAAGTGAGTCAGGTCTTTGCTGACTCATTTGAAACTATAAACAAGGAAACTAAAAACAAGGTGAAAAAACAACCCTCAGAATGGGAGAAAATAAGAACAAATGAAACAACTGACAGGATTAATTTTCAAAATATACAAGTAGCTCATAAAAGTCAATACCAGAAAAACAACCTAATCAAACCGTGGGAAAATGACCTAAACAGACATTTCTTCAAAGAAGACATACAGATGGCTAACAAACACATGAAAAGATGCTCAACATTGCTCATTATTAGAGAAATGTAAAAACTACAATGATATATCACCTCACAGGAGTCAGAATGACCATCATCAAAAAGTCCACAAACAATAAATCCCAGAAAGGTGTGGAGAAAAGGGAACCCTCTTGCATTGTTGGTGGGAATGTAAACTGATACAGCCACTATGGAAAACAGTATGGGGATTCCTTCAAAACTAGGAATAAAACCACCATATGACCCAGCAATCCCACTACTAAGGATATAGTAGCAGTTTCCCTGAGAAGCCAAAATTGAAAAAGACAAATGTACCCCAATGTTCATTGCAGTACTATTTACAATAGCTAGAACATGGACGCAACCTAGATGTCCATCAACAGACGAATGGATAAAGGAGCTGTGGTACATATATACAATGGAATATTACTCAGCAATAAAGGAATGAATTTGAGTCCATTCTAATGAGGTGGATGAATCTAGAGCCTATTATACAGAGGGAAATAAGTCAGAAAGAGAAAAACAAGTATCATATACTAATGCATATGTATGGAATCTAGAAAGATGGTACTGATGAAATTATTTGCAGGGCAGCAATGAAGACACAGACATAGAGAACATACTTAGGGAGACAGCAGGAAGAGGGGAAGAAGGAAAGGGTGGGATATATGGACAGAGTAACATGGAAACATACCTTACCATATGTAAAATACATAGCTAATGGGAATTTGCTATATGACTCAGGGAACCTAAGCTGGGGCTCTGTAACAACCTAGAGAGATGGGATGGGGAGGGAGATGGAAGGGAGGTTCAAGAGGGAGGGGACATAGGTAGACCCATGCCATGTTGCTACTTGGTGGAAACCAACACAATTCTGTAAAGCAATTATCCTTCAATTTAAAAATAAATAAATTTAAAATTAAAAAAGACGTGACATCATAAAACTCCAAAGAGAACATAGGCAAAACATTCTTAGCCATATATCATAGCCATATTTTCTTAAATCAGTTTCCCAAGGCAAAATAAAAGCAGAAAGTAAAGGAGACCTAATTAAACTTAAAAGCTTTTGCACAGCAATAGAAATAGTCACCAAAACAAAATGACAACTTATGGAATGAGTGAAAATATCTGCAAATGGTGTGATCAAAAGGGGTTTATATCCAAAATATACAAATAGCTCATACAAATCAGTATCAAATAAACAAGCAACCCAATCAATCAAAAAATGAGCAGAAGACCTAAACAGACATTTCTCCAAAGAAGACATACACATGGTAACAGGCACATGAAAAGATGCTGTTTTTTAGAATTAGAAAACACAACTAATTATTAGAGAAATGCAAATCAAAACCACAATGAGGTATCACCTCTCACCAGTCAGAATGGCTATCATCAAAAAAGTCTACAAATAATAAATGTGGGAGAGAATGTGGGGAACAGGGAACCCTTACATATTGTTGGTGGGAATGTAAATTATTGCAGTCACTGTGGAAAACATTATGGAGTTCCTTAAAAAACTAAACATAGAGCTACCATATGATCCAGAAATTTCATTCCTGGGTAAATATCTGGAAAAATTTAAAAAACAACAACAAAAACTCTAATTGAAAAGAAACATGCACCTCAATGTTCACAGCAGCACCATTTACAACAGCCAAGATAGACAAACAACCCAAATGTCCATCGACAGACTACTGATTTATATATATACCACAGCTTCCTAAATATACATATATTATATATAGGCTTTCCTGGTGGCTCAGAAGGTAAAGAATCTGCCTGCAATGTGGAAGAACCCAGTTTGATCCCCAGGTTGGGAAGATCCTCTGGAGAAGGGCATGGAAACCCACTCCAGTATTCTTGCCTAGAAAATTCCACGGACAGAGGAGCTTGGTGGGCTACAGTCCATGGGATTGCAGAGTCGGACACAACTGAGCAACTAACACACACATACATCATGTATATATATAACTGCATCATTTTGCTGTGTACTTGAAACTAACATAATATTGTAAATCAACTATACTTCAATTAAAAAAACACATAAAAATAAATTTTTAAAAATAAACCAAAATGGAAATACTTCAAAAACTGAGCTCACTTTCCTAATGCCTTTGCCCATAAAACTTGACCTGAAGTGACAGGAAGCAATCTGTAGTTTTTATATATCTTGGAGTGAATATTTATATGTTTCAGTGCAGAAATATTTAATTAGATTCAGTAGTATTACTCTAAACTCTGCTATGGATCTTGTGCAATGTATCGTGTATGAATTCTGAAATACTTAGTTCCAAGAATTTAGGATTTTAACATAATTCTGTCAGCAGAGTAAATAAACACTAAGTAAAACTACAGTTTATCATTTGATTGAATTTACTGAATTCTTTGTTCAGTCTTCAAATGATTATATAGTTTTTCTCCTTTGACTTATTGATATAATGGATTATTAAAATTTTCAAATATTTCCTAATACTATACCATACTCTCATGACTAGGAAACTACCAGGTTGTGGTAGATTTGTATATACTGTTGAATTTTATTCACTCTAGTTTTATTGACAAAAAAATGTAATCTATGTTCATTAAAGAGATAGAGCCATTATCTTTCTGTTTGTGTGTGTGTGTGGTATACCATCTCTTCTAGGTCTTAGAATCAGGGTTTAGACTCCCTTCATTAAGCAATTTTAGAAGCTTGCTATCTTTTCTTCTAGCTTCTAAGTAGATTTTTTTATTGTTTTAGGAATTTTTGATTCATTAAAAGAATGGGATGATCATACTCAACTTTCCTTGTGCATTCAACATTAATTTTGATTCCAAAACCTAGTGGAAGAATAACATCATTTTCTGATTAAGGTCTAGCTATTCAAAAGTGCATTCTAGGAAAGGTAGAGGGATACACTAACATAGATGCTAATTACATAAGGACTTGGGTGACTGTTCTAGTTCCACCACTTATTCAGTGTATGACTTTCAGCAAGTTGCTTAATCTTTCAGCCCTGAGTTTCTTCATCTGGGAAACGGTCCCCTCTTTTGCATTGTTTACCCCAAATTTAGTAAAGGGCAAATTTTACATCATTACTCGTCAGTTAATGTGCAAGCCTGCTGGGATCAAGAAAAAAACATATGTGGATTTACAAAGTCACAGTTAGCATCAACAAGTGAGAGGTAAGAACTATTTAAGGAAATTGTATGTATTTCTGAACTTTTATTAATCTTAAAGTTATGTTTATCATGTCTATGTATTTTCCACACACAGATTATTTCTGTATCACCTATTCTTTAATTTTTTGAAAATAGCACACATGCATGCTCTTAAAAGTTAAATAGTAACACTAGACTTTAATGAAATCAGAAATCAGTTGATTCTAAATACTCTCTCACACACATACCCTACCCATTCCTACGCTGGCTCCCTGAGTCAACTTTCATCTTCTTTTCTGTTTCTCTGTAATTTACTATGATATTTCTAAATTATAGCCTCTGGAGAAGGAAATGGCAGCCCACTCCAGTATTCTTGCCTGGGAAATCCCATGGACAGAGCAGCCTTGCAGGCTACAACAACAATTGAAATGTAGTTGCTTTACAATGTTGTGTTCATTTCTATTGTGCAGCAAATAGAATTGTTGTTGCTCAGTCTTTAAGTCGTGTTCCACTCTTGCGACCTCATAGACTGTAGCCCGCCAGGCTCCTCTGTCCATGGGATTTCCCAGGCAAAAATACTGGAGTGCCATTTCCTTGTCCAGGGGATCTTCCTGACCCTGGGATAGAACTCTCATCTCCCTGCATTGGCAGGCGTTTTTTGTTTGTTTGTTTGTTTTTGTTGTTGTTTTTAACCACGGGTCCACCAGGGAAGCCCATACTGATTACAACATATTGCAAAGATGACCACACAAGTCAGGACTTTTGGTTCAAACTCCCTCGCGTAAAGAAACTGGAAATAGTCACCTCCATTCTTATAACAAGAAGACTCTGGAAACACCGAATCAAATTTTAAAAATAATCATTGGCCAACCGAGGTTATAGCGCAAACCACCACCGTGAAAGGCAGATTCAGAGAGGCACGGCGGATATCTGCTTACCTGGAACAGATGTCTCTAGAACCATAAACATCCAAACATGTAAATAGTAAATTTGCTGAATTGTTTAAAGCTGAGCGTAGAATCGTATGAGAGTAAGGAAGCCTCCATGTAACTGTGGGCTTACCTTCAGGAAAATTTCCCCTCGTCCAGGCAGTGTGAGGCAAAACCATAAATCCAGAGGTCAGAGACGGATGCGTGGAAACTCCATCCCACACCTGCTGCAGAAGCTGTGCAGCGCCTGGTGGGTGTGGGATCAGTACGTGATGTTCTTGAGCCCAGGAGGGGCAGGCACTAAGGGCAAGATTGGGAGGAGGCAGTATCTGAGCTGCTTCTTTCTGAACAGTTTGCAACTGCAAACAAACCAGAACTCACAGGTTTGCAGGCGCGAGCTTCATATTTAACTGTGCTACACCGGCAGCCTCTGGTGTAGTTCACCAGACCTGTGGACTCAAAGATGTGGAGCAAATTTGGCCATATGCATGCAGCTGAGGCCTCATAGCTTCCTGCAAGGTCTCCCAGAGCTGGTGGCTGCGTGCCCAGTTGTATCTCGTTGCAGGACACGACAGGCTCCAGGGACGCGCACGTGGCTATGGATCTTTGGAGTCCGCTACACTAGCCTTCCGGCTTCGTATCAGTAGTGTTCTTTGTAGCCGCTGGGCTCCCGACCTTGGACAAGCCGGTGCCAGGTTCCAAGAACAAAGTGGCTGCGCTGGTGGGGGCAGGGAGGGTGAAGATGAGGGTTGGGAGCCAATAACAGGGGGATTAGGACCCCTGGACTGCTCTTGGCTTTGCGATTGGGCTGCAGTTTTCTTCCTTACCCTGCCTATGACTTTCTCAACCATAAAGGCAAATCTGACCAAGTCAACACCCAACAGTACAGGGTGAGGGGTGGGAATATTGGGGCCAGGTGCTCAGGTTCTAAGAATTTCCAGGGTCGTCCCTTTATCTGCACTACCAAGATTGGCTGCTTGTTGCAAATGAGGTCAAGAGACCCTTCCCCCTGAACCTAAAATAACTTTACTGGTGTATAATTTTGGAGAATTGTAGCGCTTTCTCCAAAGAGATTTTTTTAGATCAGCCACAGACAAATGGAGATTAGCTGTATCCATGCTCATTCTGTTATACACCTGCCCTGTGACCCTGAAATGGTCCTGAAATTCTTGGGTCCCAGAAATCTCATATGAGAAAAGGGGAATAATATTCTGTATTCCAAAGTAAATTCAAGATAGTAAATTCAAGAACATATTTGAAGTACTATTTAATACAGCAGAAGGGAATTGGATTTATGTCTATATTATTTCTAAATTCTTTTTCTATTAATTTCCTAAGTTTTAAAAACTTTTGTTGGATTTATTTTTAGTTTCCTTCAATGCCAAGATTCAGGAAGTGTTCTGGATCTGGATGGGTAAAAACCAGCATAACTTGATCTTGTCCTCAAGCATCACCATCTACTGTGGTAGACATACACACAAATTACATGAAAGTCTTTTGAGAATTAGCAGTATTTTAGGGGTATTGTGAGACTGCAAAGGAGAAACACAAAGAAAAAGGCTGAATACTGGGATAGACTGGAGATGAGTGCCCAAAAAGGAAACAGGATTCCCAAGAGAGCCATGACCTTGGAAGCAAAACAGAAGCAACTGTTATTCCAATACCCACTAACTGTCATTGAGGTCAGTAGCCATCAGGTGTACTACAGACAGGTGGGGCAGGCAAAACTGCTATACTACTTTCAAGGGCTTTACCACAGGAACACCTGAACTCTACCTACATTTTTGTTTTTGTTTTTTGGCTGCACCACTTGGCATTCGGGATCTTAGTTCCCTGACCAGGAATGAAACCCATGCCCCTCAATGGAAGCCTAGGGTCTTAACCACTAGACCACCAGGGAAGTCCCTCTACCCACTTTTATAGACTAATTTCTTTCCAGATGAGCGTCTTAGTTTTCATGTAGTTGATAACTTCACAACATTCACTGAGAACTGAGTTGGGCCTCATGGTCAAAAAGGGCAGTGAGATTTTAACATAGTTTCCTATTGCTGCTGTAACAAGTTGCCACAATCTTAGTGTCTTCAAGTAACCCCAATGTATTGTACTTATTGAGGTCAGAAATCTAAATAGATTCACAGGGGTGATTCCTTTTTGGATATTCTAGGGGAAAAACTATTTCTTGCCTTTTGCAGCTTATAAAGACTGCCTACTCCTTCTTGCAACTTCAAAGCCAATAGCATAGTATTTCTCTCTCTCCTTCTATTGTCACATCTCTTCACTGACCTTCTTATAAGGACCCTTGTGATCACATTTGCCCACCTGGCTAACCCAGTATACTCTTCTCATATCAAGGTCATTAAATTAATCACATATGCACTGTTCCTTTTGTGATAAAGGAAACATCCACATGTCTGGAATTAGGATGTAGATACTGGGGGGGAAGGGGTATTTTTCAATTTACCATAATTTCCTTTCCCAGAGGCTAGAGAAACCCCAGGCATTTTCACTCTCATGTTTGTCAAAGGTACTCTAATTGTCTCAGCCAGACCGAGATCCGACCTCGGCCTGCCAAGCCTTCCCACAGCCAAACATTGACCCATGGGGATAGATGTGGCTTATGGGAATAGGGGAGGTTTACCCTGGTGTGATAAATAAGCTGTACAGTCTAGGTTGTACCTGAGAGTGGCAGGCTACTCTCATCCAGATATTTACAAATCCTGCCGCACCAAGAGGCATAGTACAAAAAATATCCCAGGAGGGTTGTCCCTCATGTATAGAGAATCCTGCTAACTTCTTTCTAGGGTGCCCCCTTTACTTTATACCTCTTACTCAACTTTCAAGTCTAAATGTAGACTGCATTTCCTCTAGGAAAAATTCTGTGGTTCCCAAGCTGAATCTTGCATTGGTGCTCCACCTATTGTTCTCATAGCACCCTCTATGGTACACCTAATAGCTATTACTCCTGATTAGTGATACTGAGGATCTTTCATGTGCCTGTTGGCCATCTGTATGTCTTCTTTGGAAGGATGTCTGTTCAGATATTCTGCTCATTTTTCAATCACTTTTTGTATGAGATTATTATTCAATCATTAATGTATGAGATTGTGTTAGCTATTTACATATTTTGAATATTAACACCTTATCAGTCATATCCTTCGCAAATATTTTCTCCCATTCATTAGATTAGGTTGTCTTTTTCTTTTGTTGATGATTTCCTTTGTTGTAAAAAAACATTTAAGTCTAATTAGGTCCCAGGGTGGGGGTGGAGGGTGAGAGGGAGATTCAAGAGGAAAGTGATACATGTATACATATAGCTGATTCACTTCGTTGTACAGCAGAAACTAGCACAATATTGTGAAGCAATTATACTCATTTAAAAAAAAGTTAGGTCCCATTTGTTTATTGTTGCTTTTGTTTCCTTTGCCTTAGGGGACAGATCCCCCCCACACACACACACACAAATTGCTATACTTTATGTTAAAGAGTTTCCTGCCTATGTGTTCTTCTATGAAATTTATAGTGTAGGGGAATAACAATTAGCCAAGATGACAGTGGTCAGGCTCTCTCACCCTACTTCCTCTCGCTCATGCCCCGCATCCTATAAACAATGACTTTGCATGGTTATTTAACAGCTGAGGCCATCCATAGCACTGTGCATGTTTGTTTATGTTACTTATATAGGCACCACCTAAAAAATCCCTTGCAGCTGCATCAACCATTATCGAGTAAAGTATGTCTGCAGTTCCTCTGGCTCCTCACATTTTCTTCCAGCTTCCCAGCTCATGCCTTGCCTACCCTGGGTTCAGCGAACAGCGAGACAGTTGGTGTAGTCCGCAGGATATCCAGCAGGTAGGAGAGCCTGAGGATCCAATGGATGGTGGAAGCCAGTGACCACTGTATAGCATGTGATACCCGGTGGCTGTGGTCCTCTCAGCATGGGCCCTGGTGGAAGATTGGGAGGCAGTGGACAGGTCACTGGATAGTATTGAAAAGGCATTGCATGTGGTGAGTTCCTGGCTGCCGGACAAGGCGGCAACTACTGCCGCTGGCACCATGCAATGGATATTCTTGACTGCCCTGAGGCTAATATGGATAGTGCCCTCCTTGATGCTGTGCAAGTGCACAAATTGCAGAGATGGGAGGAAGAAGTAGAGCAGTGTCTGGGTATGCTGGAGCAAGAGATGCATAGCCTTGATGAACCCAGCACCTCAGACAGTGAGGTAATAAGGGATGGTGACGATGAACAATATGGAACTGTGGGTCCCTGCTTGTTAGCCAGGCCCATTGTGCAGCAGAAGGTAAAGCATGAGCAGTCTGTGGCCCAGAGGGGTCATCCCCAAGGGTCCCCCAGTGTGACTGAGTACACGACTTATCGACCATATACCCAGGCAGAGTTGGTCAACTGGGGTAAGCAATTTCTTGGGTAAGAAAAGCTATGACCAACCTAGACAGCATATTAAGAAGCAGAGATATTACTTTGCCAACAAAGGTCCATCTAGTCAAAGCTTTGGTTTTTCCAGTAGTCATGTATGGATGTGAGAGTTGGATCATAAAGAAAGCTGAGCACCAATGAACTGATGCTCTTGAACTGTGGTGTTGCAGAAGACTCTTGAGAGTCCCTTGGACTGCAAGGAGATCAAACCAGTCCATCCTAAAGGAAATCAGTTCTGAATATTGATTGGAAGGACTGCAATACTTTGGCCAGCTGATGCAAAGAACTAACTCCTTAGAAAAGACCCTGATGCTGGGAAAGATTGAAGGCAGGAGAAGGGGATGACAGAGGATGAGATGGTTGGATGGCATCACCGACTCAGTGGACATGAGTTGAGCAACCTCTGGGAGTTGGTGACAGACAGGGAAGTCTGGCATGCTGCAGTCCATGGGGTTGTAAAAAGTTGGACATGACTGAGTGACTGAACTGAACTGATACCTAGAACAAAGGAGCTTCTTATGTGCCAGTCCATTGTCACAAGAGTTGCAACATTTTCTATGGCCTGTTACATTTACAGTGGACATATTGGGAGACACCCTGACAATGATGGAGGCAGAATCCTAACCATTTAAAGAAGGTAAACCTCCGATAGATGTTCAATCTTGGTATACTGATGGGTCCGGTAGAGGCCAGGCCTCCTCCTGGACCACCATTGCTTTCCAGCCCGCCACAGATACCATGTGGTTTGATTCCAGAGTCAATCAAAGCAGCCAGGGGGATGAGTTACAAGCTATCTGGATAGTGGCCAAGAATGAAGCAGCTTCCCTACTATCTATACAGATAGTTGTGAGGTTTATAAAGGCTTGACACTGTGGATTACTTCCTGGAAGACACAGCAATGGTCAATCACAGACCCCTGTGGGGCCAAGCCATGTGGCAGGACTTATGGAACTTAGGGCATGAGAAGGACGTAACAGTAATATATGTGACTGGGCATCTACCTTATGGCGAGCCCAGGGAATAATGAAGCTGACAAACTTGTGTGTGTCTGATGGCTGGATCAGGCTGCACACAATGAGGTAGCAGCTTGGCTACACCAGTATGGGGACGAAAACCATATGGGCAGTTGCTAAAAGATGGAATCTTCCCATTTCATAGAAAGAGATAGCAGATGCCTGCCACGACTGCTCCATATGTGCCCAAGAGGACTTCTATCCCCTAGATAGGCAGCAACTGATGGACGAGTGGTAAAGAGAAGGGTTTCCTTGGACTCAGTGGCAAGTGGACTTCATATGGCCTCTGCCAGCATCCAACAATGCTGCTGCTGCTGCTAAGTCACTTCAGTCGTGTCTGACTCTGTGCAACCCCATAGATGGCAGCCCACCAGGCTCCACCGTCCCTGGGATTTTCCAGGCAAGCACACTGGAGTGGGTTGCCATTTCCTTCTCCAATGCATGAAAGTGAAAAGTGAAAGTGAAGTCGCTCAGTCATGTCCGACTCTTTGCGACCCCATGGACTGCAGCCTACCAGGCTCCTCCATCCATGGGATTTTCCAGGCAAGAGTACTGGAGTGGGGTGCCATCACCTTCTCCGTCAGACAGTGCTATCTTTGCACTAACAGCTATAGACACAGCCACAAATTTTCTTTTGCCTGGCCATTTAAGGCCACATATCAATGCTATACACTCAGGGCACTTGACTGCCTGATGGCCCTATACAACTGTCCTCTAATCATAGCGAGTGATCAAGATAACCATTTCACTGGAAAGGAGTTTCAGGAATGGGCACATAGATGGGGAATACGATGGATATTTCACGTCCTGTACAACCCACAGGCAGCAGGTATGATTGAGTGATATAGTGGCTTGCTAAAACAGGTCCTACAGATGTCTATTGATCCCCCTTCTCTAAAGGGGATGGGCCCAGCACCTATGGGGGTGTTTTGCAGGTCCTTAATGAGAAACTCTGCAGGAGTAGAGTTGCCCCTGTGGAGGCTCTCCTGCATCGTGCTGCCACACCTATACAGTTGCAAGTAACAACAGATATTTTGTTAAAGCCTGGATGTGGAACCCAAGGTAATATCCTGCTGCTGGCTCCAGTGGGGATTTCACAAGGACAAACAGTAAACTGGACTTGACCATGGAAGATAAAGGCACCCCACATGTGGTGGGTGGCTCTTTTATCCCCATGGGGGCAGGACTACAACACAACTTCCAGGTAGTACCCTGGATGACAAGTGCCTGGCCTTCTTGTGTGCAGGTTACCTGGCCAGGCCCAAAGGGGGCCACCTCAATGTTGAAAGGTGCATTTGTGCTCTGTCTGTGGTCCATTGCAAATTATCTTGTCATTCTAGAACCACAGGATGTGAGTAATCAGGTAAACAAAGTATGGTATACAAAACCAGGTAAACCTCCAGTACTGGGAACAGTTCTCTCCCAAGACACAAAGCTTGCATGAATTCTGTTAGATGGAAAGGAATTGCCTATGTCAGTACCTTTGACCTCAGTCTTTCTGCCTATTGATGTGTCATGACCAATATGATTGTAGACTGGGCACACACCTATACGATGGTACAAAATGTGTAAGTATGTTGGATCTGCACCAAGCTCCCTGTTGGGGCTGCCATGGGACTTCCCTGGTGCATTCAACCTATGACTGACTAATTGGACCTGAAGACAAAGCACCTTCCAGTCAGATTGAGAGATGGAGGAGACAAAGCACCTGATCCTAAAAGTTGTAAAGAAACTGTGGAGCATGCCTCATTCCCAGGGAGAACAAGTGCTGTGGGATGGGTTTTCCTGGTTGCCAGCAATGAGTACTGAATTATGGGAAATTGCATCCTTTTTTTTAATAGAGAACAGGGATGGTACTGAGCCAGCAGGGAGGAACCCCGCCCATCCCTTTGTGTTAATGTTAGCTTTGATAAGACATATCCAGAGGCCGTTAGTGTACTCCCCATCCCTCATGGAACCCTGCCGGTATGTGAGATCAAACTTGCATCTCTTACGTCTTCTGCATTGTCAGGTGGGTTCTTTATCTCTAGTGCCACCTGGGAAGCCTATTTAGGTGCATATATGTTAACAAATGTTATATGCTCTTGTTGTATTGTTCCTTTTGTTACTATATAATGCCCATTTTGCCTTTAGTTATAAACTTTGATTTAAAGTCTACATTGTCCAATATGGATATTGTCACCCCAGCTTTCTTGTCTTTTCCATTTCCATGAAGTATCTTTTTCTGTCTCCTCAATTTCTGTGCATGTGTTTAGCTCTGAAGTAAGTCTCTTGTTATTTTTTTAATTAATGTATTTTAATTGGAGGCTAATTATTTTACAATATTGTAGTGGTTTTGTCATACATTGACATGAATCATCCATGGGTGTACATGTGTTCCCCATCCTGAACCCCCCTCCCACCTCCCTCCCCAACCCATCCCTCTGGGTCATCAAGTCTCTTGTTTTTATCCAATCAACCACCCTATTTCTTTTGATTGGAAAATTTAGTCTATTGATGTTTAAAAGGATTATTGATAGGTATGTACTTACTGTCATTTTGTTACATGTTTTCTGGCTATTTTTGTAGTTCTTAGTTCTTTTCTTGTTTTTGTTTCTTCCATTCTGGTTTGATGATTTTCTTTAGTTGTATGCTTGTGATTCTTTCTCTCCAGTTTTTGTCTATCTATTGTAGAGTTTTGATTTGTGGTTACCATGGGGTTCATATATGTTGACACATATCTATCTACGTCTACTGGCTTTAAACTGATAGTCAAAGTTAAAACACAGTTTAAGATCTACATTTTTATTTTTCTCCCTGATGTTTACTATTTTAATGTCATATTTTACATCTTCATGTTTATCCACTAGCTGTTTACTGTAATCACAGTTAAGTTTACACTCTTAGCCTTTCAGTCTTCATACTAGCTTATTTAAATGGTTGATCCACAGCCTCCGCTATACATTTGCATTTACTAATGGAATTTTTCCTTTCATACAAGTACTTCTTGTTGCACCTTTTTCTTTTCCACTTAGAGAAGACACTTTAACATTTTTAGGGTCAGTTTAGTATTGATTAACTACTAGTTTGTGCTTGTCTGATAAATTCTTTATCTTGCCTTCTATTCTAAATGATAATCTTGCTGGATAGAGTATCCTAGGTTTTAGGGTTTTTCTTTTTCCTTTCAGCATTTTATTTTTTTTTATTTTTATTGGAATATTGTTGCTTCACACTGGTGTGTCAGTTTCTGCTGTCCAGCAAAGTGAATCAGACATACACATAAACATATCCCCTCTTTTTTGGATCTCCTTCACATTTAGGTTGCCACAGACCACTGAGTAGAGTTTCCTGTGATATACAGTAGGTTCTCATTAGTTATCTATTGTATACATAGTAGTGAATATTTGTCAGTCTTGATCTCTCAGTTCATTCTACCCCACCTCCTCTCCTGGGGTAAATGTATCCATTTGTTCTCTTTATTTGTGTCTCTATTTCTGTTTTGCAAATAAGATCATCTATACCATTTTTCTAGATTCCACATATATACAACCCAATTTTATGGAATATTACTCAGCCATGAAAAAGAACAAAATTGTGTCATTTGTAGACATGGATGGACCTAGAGACTGCTGTACAGAGTGAAGTGAAAAAGAGAAAAACAAATATTGTATATTAATGCATATATGTGGAATCTAGAAAAATGATATAGATGATCTTATTTGTAAAACAGAAATAGAGATACAGATGTAGAGAACAAATGTATGAATACCAGGGGGAGGGTGTGAGTGGAACATCTTTATCCATGGACTTCCCTGGTGGCTCAGCCAGTAAAGAATCTGCCTGCAGTGTAGGATACTGGAGTTTGATCCCTGGGTTGGGAAGATACCCTGGAGATGGGAATGGCAACCCATTCCAATATTCTTACCTGGAGAATTCCATGGACAGGAGCCTGGCAGGCTACAATCCATGGGGTCACAATGAGTTGGACATGACTGAGCAACTAACACTTTCACTTTTCTTTATCTATTTGATTGTTGATGAACATATAGGTTGCTTTCATGTCCTGGCCATTGTAAATAGTGCTGCAATGAACATTGGGGTACACATATCTTTTTGAATTATGGTTTTTTCTGGGCACATGCCTAGGAGTGGGATTGCTGGGTCATATGGTAGTTCTACTTTTAGTTTTCTAATGAATCTTCATACTGTTCTCCATAGAGGCTGTAAATTTACATTCCCAGCAACAGTGTAAGAGGGTTCTCTTTACTCCATACCTTCTCTAGCATTTATTGCTTGTAGATTTTTTGATGATGGCCATTATGACTAGTGTGAAGTGATACCTCATTGTAGTTTTGATTTGCATTTCTCTAATAATTAGTCACGTTGAGCATCTTTTCATGTGTTTGCTGGCTGTATGCCTTCTTTAGAAAAAATGTCTATGTAGGTCTTCCCACTTTTTGACTTGGTTCTTTTATTGATATTGAGCTTCATGAGCTGTTTGCGTATTTTGGAGATTAATCCCTTGTCACTTGTTTAATTTGCAAATATTTTCTCCCATTCTGAGGGTTGTTTTTCATCTTGCTTATGGTTTCCTTTGTTGTCAAAAGCTTTTAAGTTTAATCAGATCCCCTTTGTTTATTTTTGGTTTTATTTTCATTACACTAGGAGATGGGTCAAAAATTATCTTGCTGCAATTTACATTGAATGTTCTGCCTATGTTTTCCTCCAAGAGGTTTATAGTGTCTGGCCTTACAATTAGGTCTTTAATACATTTTGAGTTTAGTTTTGTGTATGACGTTAGAGAGTATTCTAATTTCATTTTTTTACACACAGCTGACCAGTTTTCCCAGCACCACTTCTTGAAGAGACTGTCTTTTCTCCATTGTATAATCTTGTTTCCTTTGTCAAAGATTAGGTGAATAGAGGTGTTTGTGTTTATCTCTGGGCTTTCCATCCTGTTCCATTGATCTAGATTTTTGTTTTTGTGCCAGTACCACACTGTCTTTTTTAAATATAATTTTATTTATTTACTTTTTGCTATGCTGGGTCTTTGTTGCTATGTGGGGTTTTCTCTAGTTGTGACAAGCAGGGGCTAATCTGTAGTTGCCATGTGTGGGCTTCTCATTGTGGTGGGTTCTCCTACAGAGCACATGCTCTAGGTGCACGAGCTTCAGTAGTTGCAGTGTGTGGGCTCCAGAGCACAGGCTTAATGGTTGTGGTGCATGGGCTTAGTTGCTCTGTGGTGTGTGGGATCCTCCCAGACCAGGGATCATACCTGTGTCTCCTGCATTTGCGTGCATGTGTGCTAAGTCTCTTCAGGCATGTCCAACTCTTTGCGACCCCATGGACTGTAGCCTGCCAGGCTCCTCTGTCCATGGGTATTCTCCAGGCAAGAATATTGGAGTGGGTTGCCATGCTCTCCTCCAGGGAATCATCCCAACCCAGGGATCGAACCCATGTCTCTTAGGTCTCCTGCATTGGCAGATGGGTTCTTTAACACTAGAGCCACCAGGGAAGCCCCTTCCATACTGTCTTTATTACTGTACCTTTGTAGTACAGTCTTAAATTGGGGAGCATGATTCCTCTAGCTCCATTTTTCTAAGTTTGCTTTGGCTATTCCAGGTCTTTTGTGTTTCCACACCCATTGTAAAATGTTTTGTTCAATTCTGTGAAAACTGCCCTTGGTATTTTGATAGCACTTGCATTGAATCCATATATCACTTTGAGTAATATAGTCATTTTCACAATATTGATTCTTCTAATCCAAGAACATGATATATGTTTCCATTTCTTTGTGTCCTCTTTGATTTGTTTCATCAGTATCTTATAATTTTCTGCATACAGGTCTTTTGCCTACTTAGGTTGGTTTATTACTAGTTATTTTATTCTTCTTGTTGCAGTAGTTAATGGGACTATCTAATTTCTCTTTCTGGTTTTTCATTGTTTTTGTATATGAATGCAAGAGATTTCTGTGTATTAATTTTGTATCTTACAACTCTACTGAAATTTATTGATTAGCTCTACCAGTTTTCTGGTGGCATCTTTAGGATTCTCTATGTATAGTATCATGTCAACTGCAAACAGTGACAGTTTTACTTCTTTTTTTTTCCAGTTTGTATTCCTTTTATTTCTTCTCTGATTACTGTAGCTAGGACTTCCAAAACTATGTCGAATATTAGTGGCAAGAATGGACATGCTTGTATTCTTCCTGATCTTGGAGGAAATGCATTCAGGTTTTTACCATTGAGAATGATGTTTGCTGTTGGTTTGTGATATATTTATTACCCTTATCATGTGAAAGTAGGTTTCTTCTATGCCACTTTCTGGAGAATTTTTAATCCTAAGTGGGTATTGAATTTTATCAAAAGGTTTTTCTGCTCCTATTGAGATAATTATATGGTTTTTATCTTTCAGTTTGTTACTATAGGGTATTGCATTGATTGATTCGTGAATATTGAAGAATCCTTGCATCCCTGGGATATACCCGACTTCATCATGGTGTATGATCCTTTTATGTGTTGTTGGATTCTGTTTGCTAGTATTTTGTTGCTGATTAGATCTAGTGAGCAAGAAGTAGCAACTACTCTAGACTTATTGATAAGACATTTATGTGCCATGTAGTAGGAAATAAATCTGACAAAAATTAAAGATTACTTTAGATCAGTGAAATTTCTAGGAATCCAGTGGAGTGGGGAATGTTGAGATACCCTTCTAAGGAGAAGGATAAGATGTTGTATCTGGCTCTCCCACAACCAAAAAGAGGCACAATGGTTCTTGGGCCTCTTGGGATTTTGGAGCCAACATATTCCTCATTTGGGTGTGTTACTCCAGGCCACTTTATGAATGACACAAAAACAGTACTAGTTTTGAGTGGTGCCCAGAATAAGAGTAGGTTCTGCAAGAAGTCCAGGCTGCTCTACCATTTAAGCCATATCATCTAGTAGATTGAAGAGTGCTTGAATTGTCAGCGACAGATTGGGGTGCTGTTTGGAGCTTTTGGCTGGTTCCTCTAGGTGAATTACCACACAGGCTCTTAGGATTTGGGGGTAAAGCCCTGCCATCATCCATAAATAACTACTGTCTTTTTGAGAAACAGTTGTTAGCTTGCTGCCAGGCCTTAGGAGAGACTGAATACTTAACTATAGCCACCAAGTCACTTTCATGGTGGAATGAATGCACCAAGCCAAGTTGGGTGTGCATGGCAACACTCCATCCTCAAATGGAATTGGTATATATGTGATCAGTCCCAGGCACACCCTGAAGGCACAAGTAAGTTACACAAAGAAGTGGCTGAAATGTCTATGATACCCCTCCTCCTACACTGCCTTCTCTCCCCAACTGCACTTCTGGCATTATGCAGAGTTCTCTACTATCAGTTGACTGCCGGGGTCCAGCCCCAGCTGATCCAGGGAGTTTGAAGCGGGGACGGCGTCGGCGAGGATCAGGATACAATAGCTTCATTAGATATTAATTAGAGATATAAAGAGTAATAGAATGAGGATAGCTTAGTAGGAAAATTCAGTGGAGAAAAGAGGCTGAGTAGCTTGGTTTACATGGGAGACCAATAAAACTTCAAGACAAGAAGTTTGCACCACTTACGTAGGCCACAGGCGTCCTTCAGTTCTCCCGAAGGAGAGGAGACACTGAGGCCTCCCAGGTTGGATCTTAGAAGCCCAGGCAAAGTTAGTAAGCTTGGTGGGTTCCGCGCTCCAGATGGAGACTCAGCCAGAGTTTGAGAGAGAGAGCGACATGGGGAGACCAGTATTTTGAGAAACTGATCCCAATTCTTTATTTTCCATGGTCTACTTTAATACACTGAGATGTTATGCAAAAGTCACGTGGGGTCAGCAGTCCTGACTTTTATCAAAGTCAGGTGCTTCATACAAATGTATACAGAGGTCTTAGGAGTATTACATCATCTTTTGGCCAGGGGGCCTGCTGACAATTTATGACCCTCTCCTTGTGACAGCGGTCAGTCAACCAGGACACTTATTTCTCCAGGGGTGATTATTCTTAAAACAGACACCACCCAAATAAAGTTACATTCCTATAGGGTGAGGGTGTAGTGGGTTTTAGTTAAGGAAAGAATTTAATTAGCCTAAGGTCTAACGTGATTAATATCAAAGGTTAATACTTATTTCTTCTATATATTCATTAATGTGTGTAAGGGCAGGGGATGTGGAGACTTAGCAACAAACATTGGCTCAACAAATGAAAAACCCTTCACCAATACAATTTCTAATCAGCCCACTATACTTATACTAATGGTTTTCTAACTTTTCTAAAGAACCTGTTTTTAGAAGGTTTAAAGCATCTCGTGCCTCTCACAGTTGGGAGGCTGTGAGCAATCACATGTGGCCCGACAAGCCTGTCAGGCAGGCTAGAGAACCTTCAGAGGAGTTTGTAGGTTAAAACACTCTTGTCATGCCCAGGAGTTTTTATTAACTGGAGCTCTAAGTTAACTCCTTCTCCAAAAGAGGTGGTGGGGGACAGCCCCCCGTAAAGTCAGAGGTGTAGGTGAGAGCACAAAGTAGTAAAGTAGGCAGGCTCTGGTTATGGGGGTAGATGCTCGAGGATTTCCAGGGGGACTCCTGAGGCTCGATCCCGCCTTTGCGTATATTGAGCCTCCTTTGTCATGACCTTTGCCACGGGCGGAGTGCCTCACGCTGGCCTCCAACATCTCCCCCTTTTTTATTCCTTAAAACAGCCAGATGCAGCTCAGTCACGAGCTTCCGAATGCTCTGCTATAGAATCCTGACAATACAAGGAAGAATGATTATGAGAAGTAGGATTAGAGCACCAATGACAGTATAACTAGGGATATTAGACAGAATATTTTTTCCAGAAATAAAGTTAGAGAAGGTATGAAAAAAGTCATTAGCTGCTCCAGTGGCAGTAAAATCCAGTCGAGAGTGTTCCAAGGTCTGTATTTGATTATGAAGTTTCCCTAAGTCCAGGCCAATATCAGAACTATTCCAAACACCTGAGATATGATTTTTAATCTTTTCCCATTCATAATCTGTCTCGTTTACCTTCAAAGATGTCATGCATATCCACCTGTAATCAGCGTGGCATGTCAAAGCCATCTTCACCTTTAAAGCCTGTAACTCAGTCCCAATATGCATTATTGCCTCTTCTAAGGTGTCTACTCTCATCTCTAATTTCCTATCTATAGCTTCCTGAGTTGCTAGAGTTAAAGAAACATTTTTAGACATGGTATCAACATATTGGGCAGTATGCACTTGTTGAGTCAATGACATTGCTGCTGCAGTAACAGAACTAATTGCTGCTATTAAAGCTGATATTCCTAAAATAAGTAAGCCCACAAACCATCGCGATTGCATTAAATCCTGTAGTTGTTGTGTAACACGGTGAGACCATAATTGTCATACCAGTGGGAGGTCACTGTCATGGGTATCATGAGATAGGGTGGGTGTCGCAACACCACAAAAGAGCAAACATTATATTGAGGGGTCAAACAGGATGAAAGCATACGTTGTTCACAAGTTACCACGTTAGGTCCACCTGAATAATTCATGCGTACATTAAGTTTGTTGGAGTCATTAGTAAAAAGGAAAACATAAGGCGAGGGTAGACAAGCTAAAACAGAATAAGTAGAATTATTTTCTGGTTGGAGTTCGCGCTGCAACAGCCCTGTCAGTCTCGCCGGGATCTCGATATTTATCTTGCCTCCCCTGCTGGTGGGCACCGCCCCTGCTCCCTCACTGAACCGGCCTCAGGCTCAGCGGCGGCCAAGCAAGCGCAGACAGACGCTGGCGGGGCTATCGGCTGCGAGCGCTGTGTGCTGGTCCCCAGCAGCCAGGCTGGTCCAGCCTGCAGCTCCCGACACGCGGCTGTTCTGTGCGGCGGCGGCGGCGGCGGCAGGGGCAGAGGAGTGCCCCTCCTCCTTTGTGATCAAAGCAATGGGGGAACCAGATGTCTGGGGGACTGCAACATGGTGAATCAGCCTATCCGGGATCTAAACTGGAGAATCTGCATCCTGTGGAAAATACAAGCACATCCTCGACCGCTAGTTAATAATGGGTCAGGACCCTTCCATTGTCTGGAGAGGAGGTCCTTCCATTTCACCAATGGCTTTGTATCTTGTTGTTCTGGACGAATCAGCATTTAGGTGATTTATTACAAAGAGAGCATGTTGTAAGATCTGATGGGGGGAACTATACTTAAATTCCCCTTCCTTTAATTTTTGAATTTGTATTTTTAATGTTTAGTGTGCTCTATCTACTATAGCTTGTCCCTGGGGATGATAAGGGATGCCCGTGTTATATTTTATTTGAAATTTTATAGAAAATTTTTGGCATCTGGAATAGGGAACTGTTTGTATCTAACAGGGAAAATAACTGGGTGTCTAGATATAAAATTTAATAAAACATTGGAGGGAAAATGAAGCAAAAATTTGACCAAAATAGTTTCCTATAGCAATCTGCCAATTTTCATCAATCATTAGAAGAGCATCAAGTTGTTCTTTATTATATGGAATTACAATTTCTGATGGCTCTTTACCAAATAACTTAATGCTCCACTTTTTTCCTTTAATATCAAAGTAGCTATCAATCTTGGATAAGAAGCTACTACCTTTTTAGCTTGGGTGGGGAGATGGACCCACTTTAAGGGGCCGTTTTGCCATAAAACCAATTTTTTGTCTGGCTACCCCAATTACACCTATGGGGGTTTTATGGCAAAGGAATTGTCAAACATTTGTCAATTTAATTTTAAAAATTTTTAAAATTTACATTTTAACACCATAAATTTAGGGATATGTTAATTTAGGTCTAATGTTTAGTTTAGGTCTCTGTATAAATTTAAGTAATAAATGTATAACCTCCTTATCTCATTTTGGTATACAGGTATACAGATATACCTAAATGCAAAATGCATTTATATATGTATTTATATATGGCAACAAGTATAAACGTATTGACATATAATATATATGAATCAATATACTTGAATTAATCTTTATTATTCATTAATATATATTACAGCAGTATAACACATACACAGCTAATACCAACCAACACAAACCAATGTACTGCAATAATACATGTCACACATATATAATATAATTATACAGTATATAGAACATATATCATCATAGCACATCAACCTATACCAATTAATATCAGCCACACACATTATATTACTGCAATATATATTTAATTATACAGTATATATATAACATGCATATATAGTATACATATTAATTTATATACAAATTAATTAAGTATAGATCTATAAATAGAATTAGGTATACCTTTATTATATTTTATACCCATACCTAATTAGGCAAACTGCAATTAGGCAAATATATTTATATTATGTATTTATAACAATATATAAAGTATTGTTAATTGTACCGCCTGTTGATAACTAAGAAATTGAGAAAACCCTTCTCTGAGTTTCTCTTATTTGAGACAGCACGTCCCTCCCCCATAGGGTAAAGGAGAGTGTAGGAACTACATAGGGTTGGAAAGTTCCACAGGTATCCTCAAACTGCCAATCTAACATTTTTGAACTTTTAACTACTGTGGGGGCTTGAGGGCAAATGAAACAAAATTTGACCCCTGAAATCTATCAGGGCAACTTGCCAATCATCACTATTTTGTAAAAGACTTGCAGTTGATCTGGAATTACTATATTTGCTACCTCTTTTCTAAAAAGTTCCACACTTCTTTTTTCCTCCTTTTATAATTAATTGTGCCACCAAGCTGGGATAAGATAAAACTATTTTTCTTGGGGTCACTGGTAGATGGAACCAATGGGCCTTTTTGTCACAAACACCCTGTAGGTGTATGTTTTGTGGCAAGAATAATTTAATCTCATCTTATGGTAATATTAATCCTAATTAACTGATCATTTAAAGTCTCATCTACTTTAACAAGAGCCAACTCTGTCTCATTAGTCAACTTTTTCTTAGAACTGGAATTAGGATTGCTTTTTAAGCAATCAAACAAAGGCTTTAAATCTGCAGTAGTCAGTTTTAAATGTGGGCGTATCCAATTAATGTCCCCTAATAATTTTTGGAAATCACTTAAAGTTAGTAAACAATCTCTCCGAAGCTTTAAAGGGGCATTATCAGTTTTCAAAACTCTTGGCAGACCTAAATATAAGAAGCAAGTAAAGAGGTGTTGCACAACATCTTTATAAGCTTCTCCAGTTATCATTTTGTAACCTAAATCTGGTCTATAGCTTTTTAGATGACAAGCAACCATCTAATCTTTGCTTGAATACCTCCAGCAACGGGGAACTCACTACTCTTCAAGGTTTTAAACTTTTCCTCACGTTTTTCTCTACAGCATTCCCACCCTGCATACCACTTTCTCTAATCTCACCAACTTATTTTCAGTAGTATGCGTGGGCCAGGAACTGGACCAGTCTTTCCCAGCAATGTTAAGAGACGTCTGTTCTTGTGTCTAATAGCCCTTGCATTTTATTTTCTTGAATTAAAAGATCTTTTAAAGGCCTTGGAGCTGTAATTTCCTGCACCCGAAAGGCTAGATCACTAAATCCAAATGCTCTGTGGCTCCTAGCCTGAGATGTCAAGTTTTTTCCTGTCTGATACTAAGGTAAAAAGCAAAAGCTGTGTTACTCTTTGACCTTTATTAATTTGCACAGTTTTAGTAGGCGGTGAGATCAAGACTTTAATTTCTCAATATAATCAGAATCTACTACACCATGCACCACTGAAATTTTTTGAAAAGAAAGAGAGGTATGCCCTAGCACAAGTCCTACAATGCCCTCAGGTAGGGGGCCAGCCACTCCCTTTGGAATTGGAGTAACCGGCTAGTCAGGGGTTAATATTGTTGCTAAATCCCCTTACCATTCTGCTTTTCTCTTAGCCTGGGTGAGACCCCCCTGAGAGGGTTTTCTCCAAGGAGCACGCTCTGCAAATTGTGCATGCAGTCTGTTTTAAAAGCTCCTTAGTTCAAAAAACTCTTTATCTTCCTCAGGCTTAGGCAACACTTTGAGAGGCTTTGGGGGCAAAGTGGGGAACTCTTGGGCCCTGGAAGGAGTAAAGGGAGGCGGAGGTGATCGCCTTAAATCAGAAAGTGGTGGATCAGTGTTTTTTTAAAGGTTTGCACAGAGGAGGAGGGAGCGCGCCAGGGCACCTGGCCATAGTGTCCTGTAAGTCCTCTCCTCTCTCCTCTGCTGATTTTTTCTTTCTTCTTCTCTTTCAATCTTTCTCAAGTTTTCTTTCCCTCACTCTATCTTCTTTCCTTCCTCTTTTACTTTCTATCATTTCCTTCCTCTTTCCCTCTTTCATTCTCCCTTCTTCCTTCTTGCTGTCTCTCTCTCTCCCTCTCTTCCTTTCTCACTTTTCTCTCCCCCTTCCTTTTTCGCTACCTTTCTCTTTCCTTCCTTTCTTTCCTTTTACCCTCTTTCTCTCTAACTTTTTCTTCCCTCCTCCCTTTTTCTCTGTATCTCTTTTTCTAACTTCCTTTTTTCCTTTCTCTATCTTGCTGCGTTCCCTGATTCCTTCCTTCGCCGTTCCTCTCTTCTTTTCACTCTTTAGCTCTTTCTCTATCTTTAGATCTTTCTCTATTTTCTTTTCTTTTTTCTTTTTCACTTTTTCACTTTTTTTCTTTTTTTTCTTTTCTTTTTATTTTTCTCTCTCTTTTTTTTCCTCCTTGGGTGAGGCCCCTCCCCCGAGGGGGTTTTCTGCAAGGAGCAGGCTCTGTATATTGTGTATTTTTTAAAAGCTCCTTTGTTTAAAAAGAAAACTTTATCTTTTTCAACCTTAGGCAATGCTCTGGGAGGCTTTGGAATGTAAACTGGAGAACTCCTAGGCCCTGGGAGGTGCAAGCGGAGGCGGGGTAGTCGCCTTAAATCAGAAATTGTTGGATACATTTTTAAAGGTTTGTGTAGAGGGAGTGGGGGCTTGCCAGGGCGCCCGGCCACAGCGTCCTGTAAGCCCTCTCACTCCTCGGGAGGTAGAGAGCATAGTCTCCCTCCTTTTCTTCGTCAATGGCAGAAAATATGATCTGTGCAGAAGGTGGAGACCCACTACCATCCACCGCTATAGCCTCTCCCATAGGTTATCCCACAGCCTCATGACGAGGGTCCAGAACATTTTTAATCATATTTATAGGATAAGTTTTTAGTTGTGTGGTTTTTTTTTTTTTTTTTTTTTTTTTTTAACCTTCACCCAAGTATCTAAATTAACAGTACCCTCTTCTGGAAACCAAGGACACTGTTCTTGTACAAGTGAAAAAAAATTACTCCTATAAAGAGCTGTCTTTCATTTGATTTAGTGTTAACCATGTCAGAAAATTAAGTATAATAGAAGATAAAGCTTTTAGCTTTCAAAAGATCAGGCTTTTCTTTGGCCTTTTAACTTCAGAAACCGTTTTTTCTAACTCTTTAACACTTTCAATACTTCCCACTCCTACTTGCCCTGTCTATCCTACAGGAACAGTCTTAGGCTTGGTTTATAGGTGTTTCTGTACAATATGCAGATACCACCCTGAAGTGGACAGCTACAGCACTACAGCTATTCCTGAGGGGTAGTGGTGAAGGAAATTCCTCCCAGTGTGCAGAACTTTGGGCAGTGCTCTTGGTTGTTAACTTTGCTTGGAAGAAATGGCCAGACATACTGATTCATGGGCTGTGGCCATGGGCTTGGCTGGATGGATAGGCACTTAGAAGGAACATGATTGGAAAACTGATTACAAGGAAATTTGGGGAAGAGTTATGTGGATAGACCTCTCTCAGTGGGCAAAAACCATGAAAATAAGTGTATCCCATGTGAATGCTCACTAAAGCATGACCTTAACAGAGGAGGAGTTTAATATTCAAGTGGATAGTATGACCCATGCTATGGACACCAGTCAGCCTCTTTCCCCAGCCACCCCTGCCCGACAGGCTCATGAACAAAGTGGCCAATGTGGGAGCAATGAGAGTTGTGCATGGACTCTACAACATGGATGTCTATTCGTTAAAGCTAACCTGAATATGGCCACCGCTGAATGACCATTCTGCCTGCAGCAGAGACCAACACAGAGCCCCCTCTATGGCAGCATGATCAGCCAGCCACCTTGGTGGCAGTTGGTTACACTGGACCACCCCCATCACAGAAGGGGAAGCATTTTGTCCTTATTGGAATAAGCACTTGCTCTGGATATGGGCTCACCTTCCCTACACTTAGTTCTTCTCCTAAAACCACTACCCATGGACTTACAGAATGCCTTTCCACCATCATGATATTCTATATAGCATTACTTCTGATCAAGGAACTCACTTCATTACAAATGAAGTACAGCAGTGGACCCACACCCATGAAATTCACTGGTTTGCCACAGTCCCCACAATCTTAAAGCAGTTGGTCTGCTTTGGAATGGCCAGCTTTGAAATACAGAACAACACTTTGAGGAATAATATCTTGAAATGAGTAAATATCTTGTAGGCCTGAGCAAGCAGCTTCTCCAGGAGGCTGTATGTGCTCTCATTCAGCATCAACATACACTGTTTCTCCCATACCTAGAATTTATAGGTCCAGGAATCAAGGGGTGGAAATGGCAGTAGCTCTCTTATTACCCTCAGTGACCCATTAGTAAAAGTTTTACTTCCTGTTCTCACATTATGCTCTGCTCACCTAGAGGTCTTAGCTCCTCCAGGAGACACAACAATTCCATTGAACTAGAAGTTAAGACTGCAGTCTGCCCATTTTGGGCTCCTCATGCCTTTGAGTCAGTCAGCAAAGTTAGTTTTGGCTGGGATAATTGATCCTGACTACCAAAGGGAAATTGGGCTGCTACTCTATATAACAGGGAAGGAAGAGCATGTCTGCAATACAGGATATGCCCTAGACTATCTCTTAATATGGTATGTTTGGTGATTAAAGTAAATGGAAAACTATAACAACTCATTCCAGTCAGGATTAGTAATGGTCCAGACCTTTTGAGAATGTAGGTTTGGGTCACCCCAACAGGTAAAGAGCTACAATCATTTTAGGTGTTTCTTGAAGGCAAAGGGAATATGGAATAGAGGAAGAAGGTATTTATGAATACCAGCCATGACCACATGACCTGTTTTAATAATGAGGAATGTAACTGTCCTATTTCTTCCTTATTTTGTTGTATGTTATGTGTATGTCTGTGTATAATACATTTTCTTCCCTCTATTAACCCCTTGTGTAATATAAGCTGTCTTCACTTTATTTCATAGCATTTAAGTATTGTTATTAATTTTGCATCGTAGTATTTAAGTTACGAGATATCAAGAAGGAAGAGTAAAGATCACTCAAGGACTTTACCTCCTCTTCTGGGAAAAGAGTCTATTTTTGGTATACACAGGATCCTTGTATCATGTTAGGTGGAAAGATGACCTTGTTGTTATCTTCATTTGGAGATTAAGTATGACTTTAGATGTGTATGAGTGCCAAGTTGATGGGAGGGGGTAGATTTGCGAGAGTTAATTTTATATGTCAACTTGGAGGGTATTTTGGATGAGATTAACACTTAAATCAGTGAACTTTGCATGAACAGCTTGCCCTCCATGATGTGGGTGGGCCTCATCCACTCAGTTGAAGCCTAAATAGAACAAAAAAACTAACCTCCCCCAAGCAAGAAAGAATTCTCCAGCAGGTGACCTTCAGACTTCATAACTTACCATCAGCTCTTCTGGGTCTTCAGGCTGCCAGCCTTTGGACAGAAATTGCAACATTGATTCTTTCATTTCTCAGCAGCCAGCCCACACTGCAAATTTGGGACTCACCCTGGAGAATCCCAGGGACGGGGAAGCCTGGTGGGCTGCCGTCCATGGGGTCACACAGAGTCAGACATGACTGAAGCGACTTAGCAGCAGTAGCAGCAGCAGTCTTCAGAAGTGTGTGTAGCTGTGCATTGCCAACACTCACTTTATCCCTACCATTTATCTGCTATAAAAATCCAAGTCAGTCTCCTTTCTTTGTTCTCTCATTTTCAAAACAGCTTTCGAAGCCTGTCCTGCTCTCCCCATAAAGCCCTTTTTCATGAGTAATAAATTTTTGAATATCCTATTGGTGTGTTAGTGTTATCATCGGCCTCAACATCTGAACCAAATTTTGGATGGAGGTCCATTGTGCATCTTCAGAGTGGCCATGACTGTTGGTCTGTGCTTACAGAAAGAATTACTAGCTGGACATAAGCAGGGGAAAGTGGAGTTGCAGGGGAATGGCTCCTCCATGGTGACCTGGCAACCTTGCATGTATCTATACAGGCTTGAACTTGAAGCTAATCTCAATCTTGGTTAAATGCTTGGTGACTTTTCAGAACATGAGGAGATGCAACGCTGTTAAGGAGCTGCTACATGACCATATACCACACACCTCATCTCCTCTGGTAGTATATTATGAGGCAGTTTCTCATCACATACCAGTTTCTGATGAGGTAATGGGATTTTTGTCCTGTGCCCCTTAAAACAGAGTTACAGAACATAAAACCACTCAGCTGCAGTCTAGGTATGCCTGCTTAGTAATGGTGTATCCTAAAATTTGCATTACCATCACACAGCCCCTTTTGTTTCTTGTCTTTCAGGGAATGTGGGTTGAGGAACTGGGGAGCTGGCACCTTTGGCTCTTTCATCTTTCCACTGTATATTTAAGTAATAAACTATCTAAATCTAAAAGTAGACTTTACCAGTCCAATCAGTCAGGTCATGGCCTTGGCTTGACTTATATGTGTGAATTTGTTATTATATAACCCTGATTGCTATTTATATATTTTATCCATAAAATAAAATAATTAGTATACATGTATTTAATCAACAGTTTTTCAATATAATGAATACTGAGGGCGGTTTCTTTCAATCATTTGTATTTGGGATGCCTTCAGTAAGTTATTTGGAGAAGGCACTGGTGACCCACTCCAGTACTCTTGCCTGGAAAATCCCACGGGCAGAGGAGCCTGGTAGGCTGCCGTCTATGGGGTCACACAGTGTCGGACATGACTGAAGCGACTTAGCAGCAGCAGCAGTAAGTTATTAAATGCAGCTGTGTGGCCAGTTCAGCACCTGAGCAAATATCCCATAGTATTGTACTTTATGAAGCTAAGAAGTTATAAGTGCTTGTTACTGGAAGAAGTAACAGTTAGAACTTGACATGGAACAACAGACTGGTTCAAAATTGGGAAAGGAATGTCAAGGCTGTATATTGTCACCCTGCTTATTTAACTTATATGCAGAGTACATCATGTGAAATGCCAGGCTGGATGAAGTGCAAGCTGGAATCAAGATTGCTGGGAGAAATATCAATAACCTCAGATATGCAGATGACACCACACTTATGGCAGAAAGCAAAGAGGAACTGAAGAGCCTCCTGATGAAGGTGAAAAGAGGAGACTGAAAAAGCTGGCTTAAAACTCAACATTCAAAAAACTAAGATCATGGCATCTGTTCCCATCTCTTCATGGCAAACAGATGTGGAAAAAATGGAAATAGTGGCAGATTTTATTTCCTTGGGTTCCAAAATCACTGTAGATGGTGATTGCAGCCATGAAATTAAAAGAAAATTAATTTATTTTCTTCATGGAAGAAAAGCTATGATAAACATAGAGTATTACAAAGCAGAGACATCACTTTGCCAACAAAGGTCCATATAGTCAAAGGGATGGTTTTTCCACTTGTCATGTATGGATGTGAGAGCTGGACCATAAAGAAGGCTGAATGCCAAAGAATTGATGCTTTCAAATTGTGTTGCTGGAGAAGACTCTTGAGAGTCCCTTGAACTGCAAGGAGATCAAACCAGTCAATCCTAAAGGAAATCGACCTTGAATATTCATTGAAAGGACTGATGCTGAAGCTGAAGCTCTGATACTTTGGCCACCTGATGTGAAGAGCTGACTCATTGGAAAAGACCCTGATGCTAGGAAAGATTAAGGGCAGGATGAGAAGGGGGTGACAGAGGATGAAATCGTTGGATGGCATCACCAACTCAATGGACATGAGTTTGAGCAAAACTCCAAGAGATAGGTGAGAACAGGGAAGCCTGGCATGCTGCAGTCCATGGGGTCACAAAGAGTGGGACATGACTGTCAACTGAACAACAATATGGAATCTAGAAAGATGGTACTGATGAGCCTATCTGCAGGGCAGCAATGGAGACACAGACATAGAGAACAGACTTGGACACAGTGGGTGGGATGAATTGAGAGTAGCATGGAAACATATAAATTACCATATGTGAAATAGATAGCCTGTGAAAATTGGCTGGATGATGCAGGAAGCTCCAATCAGTTGCTCTGTGACAACCTAGAAGGGTGGGAGGTGAGACTAAGGTTCAAGAGTGAGGGGACATATGTATACCTATGACTGATTCATGCTGCTGTATGGCAGAAAACAACACAATATTGTAAAGCAATTATCCTTCAATTAAAAGTTTAAAAAACTGGCTAAAAGAGTAAACTTAAGCTAGGAAACAACTTTCAGGAAAGGTATAAATGAAAAAGTTTATGGAATTTTCTGTTGTTTCTAACAGGGGAACCTTGAAAGTGAAAGCTCTGCCCAGCTGTGTGTAATAAAGGTCTCCGAGATAAACCTTTCATCTCTTCTTTTCCAAGAAACAGTTTTTTTCTGGGGGAACTGCTTGCTCTTAGGATTGGAACTCAACCTAGAAGGCAGTAAGGAGTAGAAAGGGCAGCTTCATCTTCACAGCCCTTCACACTTATGAAGGCGTTTAGGGGCTTCCCAGGTGGCTCAGTGATAAAGAATCCACCTGCCAATGCAGGAGGTGCAGGAGACCTGGGTTTGATCCCTGGGTCAGGAAGATCCCCTGGAGGAGGGCATGGCAACCCACTCCAGTATTCTTGCCTGGAGAATCCCATGAACAGAGGAACCTGGTGGGCTACAGTGCATGGGGTTGCAAAGAGTCAGACATGACTGAGTGAATGAGCTGTTGCTGCATTTTCCCTAAAAGGTACCTCCAATGTTGTTCTCACTTTCTGCCTGCTGCTCCACAAAATAAGTCAGGACAGACCTCATGAGTTCAGTACAGCTTCACTAACTCTGACCTAGGTTGTAGCTTTTACAGAATTCTAAGCACAGTTCAAAACTTAAGGAATATCTGCAATCTGTGAAACACAAAATGGTTCACTGCAGTCAAGAATGTTGATATATGGCAAAACCAATACAATATTATAAAGTTAAAAAATAAAATAGAAAAAAAAAGAATGTCAACTACTTACTTTCCTGTGTCACCTACCTTCAAGTATAAATTTAACAAATGTGCAACTAACACATCTATAGCCATTATTCTTCTATAAAACTAATAAAAATATTTTGTGGATTTTTATAATTTCATAAAATTGCTCCCTTGGAGACTTCACCCCTTCAGTTTTTCACATTGATATAAACTGGACTCTCCGTGTGTGTGTGTGTGTGTGTGTTAGCTGTTAAATAAAAATTTAATTTTTCCTATTTCAGTGGGCCAAATTAAGAGAAAAAACTCCCAGCAATGGTCTGTAGCAATGGAAACACTAGCTATTTCAGGGTATGTCCCCCTTTTCTTTTTAGGGGACCTATTTGACCTATGTGGCCCGAAATGGCACACCAGAGCCAACATTTTCTAAACAATATAAAATTTTTCTCCCTCTTTTTTCTCAATGCTTCATATATTAGCTTTAATAAGAATTCTGATAACTTTTTATTTTGGAAAATGTCAAATATACAAAAGTAGAGAGGAACATATATTTAATATAATGAATCATCATTTAACCATCACCCAACTTTAACAATTATCTGGTCAAGGCCAATCTTGTTTCATCAATACCTCCAACACACTTAAATACAGACATTATTTTGAAGCAAATTCCAGACATCATTTCAACTGTAAATAGTTGGGAATATATCATAACAGCAATACTATTATTCCAACTAATATAAAATATCAAGTTGCCCAATTTTCAAATTATCCAGATTGTCTCGAAATATTTTTATTTTATAGTCTAGTCAAATCAGGATCCTAAAAAGATCCATATATTACAATTGGTTGTTAAGTCCCTTAAATCTCTTTTAATCAGCAGGTTCATCCTTCATTTCTTTCATTCCGGCCATTCACTGAAGGTACTAGGTCGTTTGTCCTGTAGAGTTTCCTGCAGTCTTGATTCTGCTCATATCATTTCTGTGATGTAATGTTTCTCTGTTCCCTGTATTTTCTACAGATAAGGAGTTATGTCTAGAGGCACAGTCCGATTTAGGTTCAAAATTCTGGCAAATATTTCATAGGTGGTGTAGCATACTGCCATAGCAGTCACATAATGTCTGGGATGACATAGACATACAAAGAAGAATTTTTGCTAATATCTCACAGAAGCCTTTAAACACCTGTGTCACACCTGATATACAAAAGCCACATATCACCTAAATAGACAGCATTTACTGTACTAACACCAGATTAGAAGGTAAATGCCTTACCACTCAGTGTCATAACAAAATATTAATTTTTAGACAAATCTTCAGTGATGTCTACCATATTTCAAGTGATTTCTTATATGTTAGATTTATAAAAAGATGAAAGAAATAAGGTCTTTGCACTCAAGGTCACATAACCTGGTGGGAAATACAGACACATAATCATAAGAGCACAAAGAAGGCCATAGGTGCCAAATTAGAAGTCTGTACAGATACAGAAGTAGTGCAACAACCTGGAGAATAGTCATTGCAATAAACAGGCAGGAAGTGTCCAAAAGGATAGGACGAGCTGTGTCCTTGGGAGTGTGAAAGAGCTCACCTGTCTTCATAATTCCATTCATCACTGGGTTCATATACTTGATTCTTTCAAAGTAAATCTGAACATCTATGCCATTCACCTAAAAAAAATATATCATTAATAGTTGTATTTTTTCATCAATTCTTCTAGTCAACAAGTATTTATTCAAGTATGGTTCATCAACCACTTTGTATTGGAAAAGCCTTCAGTGAATTATCCAATGCAGCTCCATTATGAAGCTACCTGAGAGCCTGAGGAATGACAGATTGTCCTAGTTAAAATATAAAGCCAATAAACCAACACACAAGTATTTTGTTATAGAATACACTAGTAGTAGATATTTCTAATCTGTGGATCAACGACAGATGTCTCCATATTTTAGCCACTGGTCTAAGGCTTTGAGGATATGTAAGGATTCAGGCTGGGTCCTAGTCCTCAAAGAGTTCATAGTCTAACAGGCCAATAGTCATTCAGAAAGATGATTACAAGACTGGAATGATGCTGAAAATATTTCCTATTTTGCTTGGTGCTTCCACAAAAGGAACCCAGAAAAGAAAACTTTGGCCAGCTGTTAGTACTACAGGCTTTAAAGCAGCATTTTCAGCTTCCTTTTCCCAGTTAACACCTATTGATGGAGGAATTGCTCTTTCTTACAATTGGATTCCACTTAAATGGAAATGAGAGGAGCAGCTCCAGCTTCAGAGCCCTTTTACCCTTCTGTCCCAGAAGGGCCCTCTAATGATGCTAAGACTTCAGAAGCTGTCTATTCCTATTGCTTACACATGTCCATGCACACACATTCACCAATATTTATCTGATGTTTCTAAATACAAAAATGTTGAAATATTTACAGTTCTTTCAAAGTAAACCATACAACAGAATTCAAAATATTTATAGCCACCTCATATCCCTTTCAGAGTTACTTCTTTTAACTGATCTGATCAACAAAACAAGTTCCTTAGAAAATATAATACATTGGGCATCCAGGGAAACTATATATTACATATCAATATAATCTTTATTCCAACATGTCTTCTTAAAATGTTTTTTAAGACATTTGTCCAGTTTTGGTGAAAAAAATCCAGTCTTAAAAAACACACTGAAAACAAATTTCTACCTCATGTCTGAAAGTTTGATCAATGCACTGTTTTCTTTGAGGGGAATGAGTTGAAAGACTCATCTGTACATTTTTAGTGTAATATCTTATAATAATGACTCTGCATGAAGAAAATCCCAACTGTGGATCATGCTCTTGGAGGATGGAGGTTAACTAGATGCCATTTGGTTTGTTACTTCTGTGTCAACTTTTTTAAGCTGAATTCTTTGGATTTCTCTCTTAAAATGAAAGGATTTTTAGGTTTTTTAATATTTTCTTGACTGAACTCCAAAAGCATAACAAGAACTGCTCTTTTGAATTTGAATGTTTAACTTAAAGTGTGATAACCATATAATAATCTTTTGCAATTTAGAAGTGAAAAGTTTTACAGACTGCATAAGCTGAAGATAACTGGGAACTGAAGATAATCCTAGCAAGTGATAAAACCCAATTCAAATTTTTCTGAATTAAATACAACAAATATTTGCAAGCTAACGAGAGCTGATGAACATCAACACTGTACTTTTCACATTTGTCAAATACGTAGTTGAAAAGTCAAAAGAAGATCATGCATTATTATCTCTAAGGATGCCATGTATAAGTTAAACTTCCAAGGTGTTTGTGGCAACCTTTTAGATGGAGGCAGTTTTATATATGAAATGGTCATTAAAAAATCCAATTTCTCTGCTGTTAGTGTATACTTTGAAAAATTTCAAATATCATTAGTTGATTTGGACTGTTAGAAAAGGAAAGGTCAACTAATGGGATTTAGAGAGTTTGTTAAAAATAAAACATCTTTCTGTAAAAAAACGTAATTTTGAAACATATTTGATAATCCTACATAATTTAAAATATGAAATCATATAATTGGTCTTTTAAAAGCTATTAATTTTCTACTCCTATGACATTAGTTTTGTCAATTACAACACATACTTTTATTTAGACATATTTATGTATGGTAAAGATCTGATTTTAAAAATTGGCACCAAAGTTTTAAAAGAAAACGTAGAATATTCAATTCTACTAGTGACTGTTTTTAAAAGGTTAATTTGTAGAAGAAAAAAGGGTTTAAATTACAGTAATTACCACTTCTATTATCTATTTGTGGAACATTTTTAAGATGTTAAATAAAAATATCCCCCACTCATACTCTCTTCACAAAGTAGGCTTTTCCTCAACGTTCCTGAGAAAAGACAGAGTTCCAAGTTGCTAAATTTTCAAAGTTCTTAATAGGGAGTGCATAAGAGTGACCTAGTTGACTGACACAAAATATCTATCAATAATGATTAAGAGATATGACAATTCGGGTTGCCCTAAAAATTAGGTAAGATCTTTCCACCTACCAATACCCACTTCACCAAGTAGGCTTTATATCTACCTATTTACTATGTCTAGAGGAATAAAGGTAGTCCCAGAAGACAGACCTATATACTCTAGATAGGATCCCTGATTTCAAGCAAATATTGAAGATAATCTAAGTATTTTTAAATTGGTGCCAAAAAAGTTTATTATGTGACACAAAATTTTTATCCTAAAACTTTATGAGAGATTGTTCAGGCGTCCTAACAGTTTGAGAAGTATGTAATAGCTGAATATCAAGAAGGCTAACTCCCTCAATTGGGTTTTAATTACAATATAATATTCCGTTCTTTTGACTACTGGTATTCAGACAAGTTTAAGTGGACTATCACAAATTCAAATATGCAAACTTTCTTTCAAAGAGTAGTTTATACTGAGAGAACCACAGTTGTTCTAGGGCACTGAGAAAAGAGAAATATGAGTTGGAGCTGAGCATGCTAAATCACAGTTTTCATAATATGTATCAGGACATGTACATAACAATATCACCCCAAGAGTGTGTTTACTCTATAAAATAATATTCTGCTAAGCTACATTCGGGCTAAATGGGAAATGGCTATTTCAAGTAAGAAGTAAAAAAAATACCAGTTATGAAAATGTTCTGAAACTCGACTTATCTACAAATGAATAAAGCAATTTCTGAAAAGGGTAAATTATATCACATATCTGAACATACAATTATTGTTCAATACAGAAAGAGCACACGCTGTAAATTTTCTTAAATAACTTTTTGAAATTCAAAATTCGTCCTTCAAACCAATTCCCTCCACAGAAGGGCTTGCTGACAAGGGCTAATACTGTGAATGAGAAAACAACTTAAGAAAAAAAATTAATGAAAACGCCCGCCCACAAGCAAGCTGATCAGATTTTAAAGGACCTCAATACAATTCAAACCACAAGACTGGTACCAAAAGTACACATGAAGACCCCCCCACACACATAAGTGTGAAATATAAAAAAAAAAAAACAAACAAACCACAGCGCCCATACACGTTTACACACACACACATTAACCTCAAAGTCTGAGTGAGCAGTTAAGGCAACTTAAAAAAACAACCCACGTGGCTTTGGCTTTCTGAAATGTGTTATAGAGTTACCAAGAAGCGATTCTGAAAGCATCTGAAAAACGTGCAAAGTGCCTGAAAACAGTGCCTGGCAACTGAGACAGTTTGCAAGCGTGATTCAGAGGTCTGCCAAGGAAACAAAAGAAGCCTCCCTCCTCCCGGTGAGACCGCACACGGCAAGAGAGGTGCTCCGGGCACTACTTATTGTCAGGTAGGCGGAAACAGAAGTTTGTGCACGAGCGGTACATACTAGGGATCGCCCTCCGGCAGGGACGAGGCCACGGAGTTTCCATTGGTTGGGGAACCGCCCAGCTTTAGTTTTTGCAGATATTCGGCATGCACGGGCTTGTGGCACTGGAGAACCTTGATCGCATCTTCGACTTTGAACCACTCTCGCTTCCTCCCAATGCTAACCGAATCTTCCCAATCCTCCAGAATCTCAGTGACAGTCAGTACATACACGTACGTTCTGTGCTTGCGATCTTGGTTCTGCTCGAAAATGCCCAGGAGCCGGCCTAACTTCCCCTTGACTCCCGCTTCTTCAAACACCTCGCGGACGGCCGCACCGCCGGGCTCCTCCTCGGGCTCCATGCCCCCGCCCGGCACGATCCAGCGGTCCGGGTACCGACTGCTACTCACTAACAGCACCTCGTCCTCGCGCTCGCTCCGGAAGCACAGGCACGCCGCCCGCTTCTTGAACCCCTCCGGGTCGTAGGTCCGCGTCTGGTTCGGCTTGCACTTCATCTTCGAGGCCGTCCGCCGCCGCTCAGGTCCCCGCCGCAGCCGGGTCGAGGGGCTCCAAGGTGCTGGGGAGAGAAAGAGCCGCGGGGAGGGGCAGAGAGTGAGAGAGAGGGGCCTCAGCTCAGGAGCCCCAGGAGCTCAGGGAAGATAAGGCGGGGGCGGGGACGGGGACGGGGACGGGGGCGGGGGCGCGCGAGGTACGTCAGTCGGTCCGTCCCCCGCGCGGCCAGGGGTCCGGAGCACAGACGCCAGAGTGGAGGAGGTGCCGCCCCCGCCCCCGTCCCCGCCTCCGCCCCGAGCCCGCCACTCTGCGAAGAGCCCACTCGCGTCTCCGGTGCGCGTCTCCGTCCGTCCCTCCTTCCCTCCTCAGCCGCCCGGACCAAGGCTGAGCGAGGTGATGCGCATTCGCGCGCGCGTCCGCGTCCCCAGGCACGTGCGCGTTCCCGTCGGAGGGCGGGGGTCTCGCGGCTCCCGCAGCGCCAGGCGCCTCTGGCGCACAGCGCAGGCGCCTGGCACTTCTCCGCCTGGGACTCTCTGTCCCCCAGGGTGAAATGCACCGCGGTGTGACTTGGGCCAGCTTGTTTCCACGTGTGCCTTTGACCCAGACGTGGCTGTGGCGCGGCCGGACCTCTTCAACCTCTCCATCAGGTCGCAGAAAACACACGCGCAATCGTTTTACACACAGGACCACAAGACGGATGGTCAAGTGCATAAGGTCGTAGTCATCTCCCACAATGAAGAGTACCGGCTTACTTATAGGAAGGCCTCGGTTTTGTCAAGATGATCCTAGGTATTGGGCGAAAGAGTACCGAATCGTTGCTGAGTCATTTCGTGCAGTTTTGTTTTTTCAACAGGTTCTTCACTTGGCCAGGCATCTTGGCACAGTCCATGACTGAACAGCTTTCTTGAACCTACCCCTGTTGACATCTTACCTAACCTCTGGTCCCTGGTTTCCTCGTCAGTAAACTCCTCACCTATTTGGTTCAGACCTTTGCACTTTAGGTCATATTCACCCAACAGCTGGAGAGCCACCCAAAGCAGTGTTTTATTCAATCCCAGGAATCTCTCCCCTTCACACACTCCACACGTCTCTCTCTTTCTCATTGGGAAGCACTGGTTGAGGTTTTGAGAAACATGCCTCTGGAAGTCCCTTCATATTTTACATTTTGAGTTTCAGAAGCCTCCTGGCCTGGGACTCCGGCAAGGCCACTTGGTGATCTCTCACCTCTGTCTGCTGCTGCTGCTGCTGCTGCTAAGTCGTTTCAGTCGTGTCCGACTCTGTGCCGACCCCATAGACGGCAGCCAACCAGGCTCCTTCGTCCCTGGGATTCTCCAGGCAAGAATACTGGAGTGGGTTGCCATTTCCTTCTCCAATGCATGCATGCATGCTAAGTCGCTTCAGTCCTGTCCGACTCTGTGCGACCCCATGGAGAGCAGCCCACCAGGCTCCTCTGTCCACGGGACTCTCTAGGCAAGAATACTGGAGTGGGTCTAGCCATCCTATACCCTTGGCCAAGAAGTGGCCTCCCCACAACCCCAGATATAACAACCTAAAGCCTTCCCCCTCCATTTTATTTCTTCTTATTGCCTCCCTGCTCTCACAGTAACCTTATGGAGAAGACCTCTGATGTCCCCCACATTTTGCCTTATTGCAACTTAGGCATCTTTGTCTCTTTTGCCTGCAGACAGTCTGCTGGCATCAGGCAAGCCGGATCATGACAACTGACTTTTCCAAGGAAATAATCCATTCCTCAAGGGGAAATGGAATCGGAAAGGTACGTGGAAAATGGTTATGAAACATACAGTCCAGTTTTTAAATAACAAGTTTGTTCAGCTGCCCAGGGTCTGTTCCACTCCATGTATACCCAAATAGCCCATAAAAATGATTCTGTTCCTGGTGGCAAGACTACCCTCAATATCTTGAGCATAATATGACAAAAGTATGTGGGCATGATAGAACAAAACTGTAGGAAGAAAAAGATAAGAGATATACAGAGTATCACCTGAACCAACAGCCATACTACTGCTAATGACCATATTTCAATGATATATGGATGATCAAAGAACAGTTGGTGGAATGCAAAGTACCATGACCAAAAACAAACTAGGAGGACTTCCCTGGAGATCCAGAGGTTAGGACTCTGCACTTCAAAGCAGGAGGCACAAGTTGGATCCCTGCTCAGGAAAGTTTCCTCTGCTGCATGGTAGGACTCCCCCCCCCCCAAAAAAAAACTACACTAGGAAAAAATATAAATTTAAGCAAGATGTATTCCTCAATGTGTTGATACTGATAATTAAAAAATCAAAAATGAAATCCATCATAATCAGAATCTAAGCAAATATATCAATTATCACCCATGTTATTACATATCATTTAAAATTTTCTTTCCCATGTAATGAGATCATAAAGAATAAATGCCTGCCATTTTGGTAAAGAAGACAAAATTCTCTTTTTTGCAGACAGTAGGAATATATTCTTGGGAAACACCTGAGAAACGATGTAAAAATAAACTTCTTTAAGTGGGAAAAATTAATAAATATTAAACTTAAAATCCCAAGAGCTTTCATGTATGCCAGCAATAATCCTGTAGAAAATAGAATGGGTAAATGACGACATCACAGTAGTAGTATCAACCACTACAAAGTAAATGAAGCACCAAGGAATCCTAAAAATATGGTTAGGACATTGTAGTAGAAAATGATAAAACTCATACTCAGCTTTAAAAGATATTTGAGTAAATCAAGAGGCACTTTAGCAAAGTTGGGAGATTGGGCTGGTGTCTGCAGGGATTATTATTATTCATTTCTTGCTTAGTACTTTCTTGTTTTCAGTCACTTAGTCGTGTCATGACTCTCTGGGACCCCATGGACTGCAGTACGCCAGGCTTCCCTGTCCTTCACTATCTGCTTAGGACTTGAAAGTGTCAGTCCCTCAGTCGTGTCCTGCCAACTCCTCTGTTCATAGGATTCTCTAGGCAAGAATACTGGAATGGGTTGCCATTTCCTTCTCCTGTCTGCAGGGAGCTGTGGACCAAACAGGCTGCAGCTACGTCACTGGTCTGCTTCACAATTTCCAGGAACTATCTCCTTGTCTTAACAGAGGTGGCGTTTTATAGTCTATTCCACCATTCCCACATCAGATTACACCCATGTAACATGTCTGTGCTGGGGGTGGGGCATAGTTCTTGGAAGGTAGAGGACAGGCGACATTATAATATGGAAGGAGGTAGAGAGTGAATTCCTACTGGCAAAGACCCACAAGTTGCAGGTTTAGTACAATGCCAAGGATATTTACAAATTAGTTTTTCCCCTGATTTTCATAAAATAATTGTATTTCCACCTGTTAAAACAATAGGCAAGACAGTTTTGACTTTTTCTAAACAAGAGTAGAAATCTTTTTTGAAAGACTAGCACTCCAGTGCGTGGCTTATCTGTAGTTCAGCTACTGCACGGATGAGCAGGCTTGTTTCTTGAGCCACTGCAGTAGTAGACTGTCACAGCGACAGCGGTGACATGTGCATGCCTCCCACATTGTCGTAGCCTTGGCGATGGAGCTGGCTTTGTCTGATGGGACAACAGCATGTGTGAAGCAAGCAGAGAGGTGAAAAGTGCTTGCGCACTGGGGTTTGCCCTCTCTTGCTGTTCTTGAAACAAGATGATAGCAATGTGAAGAATCCTGGGCTAGGTGAATGATGCGAGATCCATGGTCCATGCATCGCTTTCACCCTAGCTGTCAGAGAATCATTTACCAGAAGCGTGGGTGAGACCATCCTATACCATCCAGCCCCCAGCAGAGCCAGTTAGCTAACAGAGCACTGACCACGAATGCATTAAGTAAGCCTTCTGAGAACAGCGGGACTGCTCAGCTGAGCCCAGCTGAACTCATTGAGCTGCAGAATTGTGAGCACAAGAATCAGTCGTGTAAATTGTGGGGTGCATCAAGAGCTAGCTGACACAACCATTAACTGCCATCCATCAAATTCCAACCAAAACTAAAGAGAGAACGTATATTTCCTAGTAGAATTTCACCTCTTTTGAAGAGATTGACATTGAACTGAGTCAGACCTTGACTCTGACTCCAAAGGTAATCTTCCCTTCACTATGACAGATTGCACGTGTGCTGGGATTGCTGAGATGCACACACAGTACATGTCGTTCCTTATGGTACAGACTTTCTCTTCTCTCATTTTTTTTCTACCTGGGTGATCCAGGCACCCAGGAGACCATAGCTTCTATGTAACGTTCTAAAACTGAGAAGACCTGCCCTGAGAGCAACAGGTCAGGGATACATATTTGTGCACTTTTTCTGAGTTAGGAAGGAGCAGGCAGATTGGAAAGTGAGAGCAAGATTAGAAACATGATCCTGCACAGTTGGGCACCTTTCTTGGTGAGATGGGGATGGAACCTAGAGTTGTCTCTTTTGTGATTAAATTAAAGTGGAATGCAATTCTAAGAGGGAGGAGTTCTCCAGAACAGATGTCAGCTCAGATGGAGACAATTTCAGACCTCCTCAGAGCTTTAGGGTATTCACAGCTGATTCTAGCTTTCAGGAGAGTTACCACCCATATCTGCGAGGATTTCTGGATGTATTAAAGGGAAGCTGAGTCAGGGAATGTGATTTTAGTAGCAGTCAATGAGTGGGGAAAATTGGTGTTTTGTTAACCAAATGCCCTAGCATTTAAATCTCGCTCTCTCACTAGCTGTATAGTCTTAAATCAGTGAATATCTTGGACCTTGATAGTTCTCATCCTTACAATGCGGATAATGAAAGTACCTACCTCATTAATTTCTCCCTCCCGCAAAGGCTTTCCTGACCATTACTCACTCATCTCTTATACTGTGACTAAATTACCCTCCTCCTTTTTGCCAGGCTCCCTTGACTTGAATTCTGTCATAGTTTTATTTAGGGAGCACTGTGATGATCTGTCTGCATGTTTGAAAAAAATGTAAAGGCTGGGGGCCAGCCAGATACATACCTGTTCCCCAAGTCAGCACAGTGACCTGAACTTGGCATCCAGCAGGGATTCAAATATATTAATTGAATGAAAGAGTATGACAAAGGCTATTTGGATCATGAAGGATGGTTCTCATTACACCTACTAATTGTTTATTCCAAATATAAAATGAGAGATGAGTGAACACAGGCAACTCCATACGTGGCTTTTCATGTGGGGAGGCTTCATCATGTTCCTTGCATTCTCTCTTTTTCCCTCAAGCGCAGAGGGGCTATAGTAGGTCATTCAGTAGAAACTTCTCAAACACCAAGTGATTAGAACAAAACAATGCCTCCCCAGTCTTTCTCTTTGATTAATCAGTGAACCATGGGGATAAAAACAAGACTTCTAAGTTTGTGAGTGTGTGAGTAACAGCACACGTGTGAACAATCAAGGGTGTGAGCACAAAGGTCAATGGAGATCAAGTCCAGGTGAGTGTTACCGCTCTCTCAAAGAGGCCGCGAGCACTCCTTAATTCCTCCTGCCTCTTTGGTCACTCCCTCTGGTTCCCTGACTGCAGTGTCCCCCTTTTTCACCGATTACTGTCCTCTCTACCGACCTAAATTCAGCACCCAAACCCTTGCTAGTGCTGTCTCTAGAGTCAAATGCTAATCACTAAGAGAGGTGTTTGAGGTCCTATAGGATCTGACCCTGTCTCCTCCCTGACTGTACCCCCAGCAGCCTCCCTTCAGTCACTCAGCTCCAGGTCAGCTGGGCTCTGCAGTTTCTGGGTCATGTCAGCTAGGCTCCCTCCTCAGGGTCTCTTCCCTTTGCCTGCATGCTCCTCACCCACATCTGCCTGGCTGACTTCCTCACTTCCATGGAGGTCTTGCTCATTTCTCACTTGCTTTCTCTGTGAGGGCTACCCAGGCCACTGGACAGTATATTGGCAAGTGCACCCACCTTTCCCACCGTCCACCCTATCCCTCATCCCCTTTATCTTGCCCTACATTGTCCTTTAGTTACAACACGTATCACCTAACAGACTCTGTTATTTACTTCTTTGCTTTGTTTGTACTTATCTCTGTCCTCCCCCATAGTTCCCAGCTGCAAAGTCCTTGATCTTAGAAATCTTTCTCTCTTGCTCACTGGTCAATCTCCACCAGCCCAGAACATTACTGAGAACACACTGTAGTCACGCAGATGATATCAGTTTATGTACTGAATGTATCTGCCTCCCTTGGTACATTGTGATACCCTTGAGGGCAAGGGCCATTGTTTGTCTTTGTCAAACCATGGATCTTTGTCACTCCACAGTCCAGCAAACTTTCTGATACAGCTGGAGAGACACTACTGAATACTCACTGAATTAATGAATTAATTTGTGAAAGTGGCACTAATAGAGAAAAGATCCTGTTTCCAAACTGTAGTTCTTCCAGTAGGCACCATCTGTGTGAGAACCATGGACCTATCAGCGCCATGCAAACTCTGCTAGTCAGTGCGGCCAGATGTCTGACTCGTTTTCTGTGGAAATCTTGTAGGCTAGCACTCGGCTTACTACCCATCCTGACTTAGGGTGGCATTTCTGGAACTCAGGCCTTCGTCATCTAAATAGACTTTGCTTTAGCTGTGCAGAACATGCAGTACTTTATGTATTTTCTTTCAATAAAATTGTATCTTTGGGAATAAAAGGTAATCATATAATCAAACGTGAGTGCAAAAGAAGGTAATGAACTAGTTGGACGAAAGTGGAGGCTACCGTGGAGTAGTAGTACACACAAAGATCGGCACCAAGCTAGGCTCTTCCTGGATCTTCTGTAGTTGAATCCTAATAAAAACCCTCAAGAGGTAATATTGTCATTCCCATTTCACAAGGGAGAATATTGAGACCATGGACATTCTGTGAGTTGCCTGTGATCTGGCAGTAGATAGCCCAATGAGAGCCCAGTTCAGGGCTCATTGGTGATAACACCTCAGAGCAAGTTCAGCATAGACAGTTGCTGTTGCTGTTTAGTCACTAAATCGTGTCTGAATCTTTTGCGACCAAATGGACTATAGCCCACTAGACTCCTTGTCCATGGGATTTCCCAGGCAAGAATACCGGAGTGGGTTGCCATTTCCTTCTCCAGGCCATCTTCCGGGTCCTGGGATTGAACCCGCATCTCCTGCATTAGCAAGTGGGTTCTTTACCATTGAGCCACCAGGGAAGCGCACAGCATAGGCAGATCCCCCCACACACTTAATCTGCTCCCAGCAGTCCTGTTTGGTTCCCTTCCTTTTTTCACTGATCCGCTCTCCAAAGCTTTCATCCCAGCTCATATCACTTGCAGAAGTGCTTCATCCCAGAGATTTCGCCCCAACTCCTTTGATCAAATGTTGGTATATTCAACACTGACCCCTGCTGTGGCAGATGGAAGGTGACTGTTTTGAGTCCTTGCGAAGGAACAAAGTAACTGTTATTTATACTTCTTCATGACTTTTGATGATTGTGTATGCTGGGGAGGGTCCTTTGCTGCAGAGCTAGTTTCCTTGTGTGAGAATTGTGTTCTTGGCAGGATGCCCTTTCCTTCCACAAAGACTTCAAACTGGCCCAGGAGGGAAGGTCAGGATCTTACTGATCAGTGCTGCTGTGTACCCACAGGCCCAAGCACTGCACCATGAGACTGGTTCCCTCAGAAGCAACACAGATCTCTCAGGGTTACCAAGCTGTTCTGCACATTTCACAGGCTCCTTTGATAAAGAAAACAAGTGAGATTTGGAATCAAAATTGGGATCAGGAAAATGACCACAGTCTTCCAGGACTTCAGTAAAATCTGCCTGTTCTGGGATGATGCACATTAGTGAGCAGCATGGTAGAGGGGCTCTGACCGTGGGTTCTGAGCCAGGCATCATTCTCTGGAATTAGAGATTACTAGACAATGGCTTCAGAGAAGGCAATGGCTCCCCACTCTAGTACTCTTGCCTGGAAAGTCCCATGGATGTAGAAGCCTGGTAGGACCCCTGCAGTCCATGGGGTCTTGAAGAGTTGGACACAACTGACAGACTTCACTTTGACTTTTCACTTTCATGCATTGGAGAAGGAAACGGCAACCCACTCCAGTGTTCTTGCCTGAAGAATCCCAGGGACGGGGGAGCCCAGTGGGCTGCCGTCTATGGGGTCGCACAGAGTCGGACACGACTGAAGCGACTTAGCAGCAGCAGCAGCAGCAAACAATGGCTTCCCCCTTTACTCTTTTCCCCATCTTCTTCTCGGGTATTTATTTCAGGGCACATTTGAAAATCAGTGGTTTTGTTAGCAGTTTTCATAAAATAGAAGATCTAGCAGAGGACACCAATTAGACTCTTAGTTTCTAAACTTCATTTTAACAGTGATCAGATTGCTTTTGGTACCAGCCTACACCTCACAGGAAAGCTCCTTGACTTGTTGCTTTGGATGAATCTTCTGATGTGTATAATTCCCAGAGTTCTTGTAAAGGAATCCTAGTTCTCTTGTTGCTGTTTCCAAACTACATATCAGAAGAGATGATAGAGTCTCTTTGGGGGCTACTGCAGGTCAGATATTTTCATAACTCACTGACAATTTTCATAAAATCCCTGCAGCATAAATGCCATTATTCCAGTGTCACAAATGAGGGAATGAAGGCCCGGGAGCATAGATGCCTTGCTCACCACAGAGTGAGGAAGTGGCAGAGCTGGGATTTAGAACTGCTCTCACAATTCATTGTCTGCATATCTCCACAATTTAAAAAAGTATTTGAAGAACATTCTTGTGTTTTTGAGAGTCACCAATGTAAATTGAAAAATTGTATACTGTTTCTCTATCTCATCATTCTGTTTATTTTTAGAGTCTTTCTCATGACAAATAGTACTTTCCTTTACAGACAGTATTAAGCTTATAACATTATACTTGGGGGTGGCAGACGTGGAAAGGCATATACATGACTCAGTTCTGGAAAGTGTTGCATTTCGCCATACTGTGGGCTAAAAACTGCGCCATATACTGTGTAGATGCACATGGAGAAAAGAACCAGGTCTCGTCCTCCAAAACCTCCCGAGTTTCTAAAAGAGTTTGCATGGCACCTGATACTCATAAACCACAGCTATGCTACCTATGTAGAAAGCCTCTACTGTACTACCCCCAAGTTGCGAATGGATGTTTTTGGGGTTAAAGTTTCAATGTGAAAGAGTCACATTTAACAAACCTTCAGCGATGCCTAAGATGTTTCCTGCAGTGTATGTCCTACATGATAAGCAAAGAGCAAAGCAACCATGGTGCCAGCCCTTAGGATGTCACAGGAAAACAAACCAAAAAAGAAGTAGTACTTGCTGAATTAGAAGTATCCATGGAGTACATTTACAGTGCAAGATGGGAAAAGAGGAAGAGGAGACAAAGATTAGGGCTGAGAATGAAGAGAGGCAGTAGGGTCAGAAGTCAGATCATATTGTGACTGTGAACGCTAAGGCGTGTATTGGAAAATTCCACTGTTTGCGGGGGACATGCGATTCCTTAATCCTGAATATTTGTGATTTTCAACAGAACGATTAAATAATCACATTGCCAGCTTTATCAGTTCAGTTCAGTTGCTAAGTTGTGTCTGACTCTCTGCGACCCAGTGGACTGCAGCACACCAGGCTTCCCTGTCCATCACCAACTCCCAGAACTTGCTCAAACTCATGTCCATTGAGTTGGTGATGCCATCTAACCATCTCATCCTCTGTCGTCCCTTTCTAATTATATTCTTATACCAGCCTTATATTCACTAATTAATCTCTCCAGTTACATTTTTTTTTAATGATTTTTATGTTTCCGTCATTTTTTTATTTGCAAAGCCTTGGATTTCCAAAGGCTCCCATCATGAGGACATTTCAGAAACTGAGAGATTATTAGAAGGACCAACAATGATGATGAATCCAGGAGGTTGCCAGTACATTGGTAGTCAAGGCTCCTGAGTACAGGGAGCTGCATAAGAGTCAGGAAAAGTGTATGTTCCACGTGCCGTGGTAGGCTCTGGGGTTAGATGTATCAGGCAAGCTGATCCAGCTATCTTAGTACAGAAAATCATGCAAGCACATCTTAAACCCAGTGGTCTGGAAAGATTTGTCAGGATCATTGATGGAGGAGGTGTCTCACCTGCACACACACACACAGACACATACTCACACACAGTTAATAAATTATAAGTCTTAAACCCAGCTAGGATCATAGAGTTTTGGTGCCAGTTTGTCTGCCTCTAAAGCCTCAAAGAATGTCTATGACATTAAACCCTTTTTCATAATAATTTATTTCAATTTAATTGAGAACCACTACCTGCAGTTCCCCTGACTGTGCTTGCCTGTTGTTGCCCTGCAGAGAGACTGGGAACTGAACGTTCTGCTTTATCTAAAGGGCAGGGACTGAGGGGGTAGCTTCTGCACCCAAGCCCTTCATGCTGAGTATGGCCCCGTCAGACTTCCATGTGACCTCATGTTGTTGCCACACTGCAGGCTGCCTGTTCTTGCCTCTATATTATAATTAGTCTTCACTACAATTAGAGTTAGAATTCTCTGCACTGTGACTTTAGTGATGCTTATTTTAATTGGCACCTTTCAGGTACGTGTGATTATCACTGGGCCAGAAATGATTTCTTAACCTTTCCAGTAGATTGGATAATGCAGAGAATTACCTTATGCTCAACAGATTCAATACACTAATAACTTAAATACTGGTGATCAGTTTTCAATTGCTGCACAGCAAATTGCCTAGAATTTGGCAGTTTAAACCAACACATATTTATTATTCCCTGGTTCCCATAGCTAATGCATGCTGCATGGATCAAGTGAGTTCTCTGCTTAGGGTCTTACGAGGCTGAAATCAAAGTGTCAGTGGGACTGGAATCTTACCTGGAGACTCTGGAGAAGAAGCAGCTTCCAAGCTCATCCAAGTGATTGGCAGAATCCATCTCCTGTGGTGACGGGACTGAACTATATCTTTGCAGGATGTTGTTAGAGTTGCTCTCAGATTCTCGAAGCTGCCTGTATTTCTTATCATATAGTTCCCTCCATCTTCAAGCAAATGAAATTGAAAGTTGCTCAGTTGTGTCCGACTCTTTGCAACCCCATGGACTATACAGTCCATGGAATTCTCCAGGCCAGAATACTGGATTGGGTAGCCTTTCTCTTCTCCAGGGTATCTTCCCAACCCAGGGATCGAACCCAGGTCTCCTGCATTGTGGGCTGATTATTTACCAGCTGAGCCACCAGGGAAGCCCAAGAATACTGGAATGGGTAGCCTATCCCTTCTCCAGCGGGTCTTCCTGTCCCAGGAATCAAACTGGGGTCTCCTGCATTGCAGGTGGATTCTTTACCAACAAGCTATCAGGGAAGCTCAAGCAAATGATGGTATGTCAAAACCTTTTACTTCAAATCTCTCTTGCTTTCCTCTGCTGCAAGCAAGAGGAAACTCTCTGCTTTTAAAGGACTCCTGTTATTAGGTTAGGCCCCTTTGGATAATTCAGGATAATCTCCCAATTAAGGTCAGTGGATTAGTAACCTCAATTATAACTGCACAATCCGACTAACCATGCAGATATAACACAAATGTGTGTGTGATTCCTCCTCTAATTCACAGTACCTGGGATTATGGTGAAATATCTTGGGAGACCAGTTTTAGAATTCTGCCTACCATAGCCTTTAATAACCATCAGATAATTATTTATTAAAACCATGTTTTGTGACCCTGATGGAGTATCTGTAAATCCTGTGATCATACTGTAGCTCTTCACTGAGTTCCATCATGTCATTGTGTAGTTTTATTTGCACCAGTGACTTGTGTATTAGTCAGGGTTCCAGAGGAACAGAGCCACTAGGATATTTAGAGAGACAGAGAATAATTTTTTATTAGGAACTGGCTCACATGTTTATAGAGGCTGACAAGATCCAAAAATATGCATTTGGCAAGGTGGAGACCTAGGAGAGCTGATGGTACAGTTCATCTGAGTCCAAAGGGCTGAGAACCAGGAGAGCCAGTAGTGTTAAGTTCTAATCTAAAAGTGCTGAGATCGAGCCTCAAGAAGATGTGCTTTTTCAGTTCACAGGCAGGAGAAGACCAGAGTCCCACCTCAAGCAGCCATATTTGATTCCCTCCTGCTTGAAGGAAGCTCAGCTATTTTTGTTCTATTCAAGGAAGGTTTCAACTTGGTTTGGGACATCCCCTTAGAGGGCAACCTGCTTTACTCAGTCCACTTATTCCAGTGCTGATCTTATCTAAAACTCCCTCACAGACACACTCACAATAATGGTTGACCTACTGTCTGGGCACTTTCTGTGGCCCAATCACGTTGATGCAAAATATTGCACATCAGTCCAGGCATCTTGACACAGTCCATACATTATCATTTATTTTAAAATTCCTATTCTGTCTTAATTTAACTGCTTGGTTTTTCAGCTTCCTTGCCTATAAGAGGGAGCTGTGGATAAGTTCACTTTGTTAGTTGCATTTTAACCAATTACCTTTAAGGTATATGTGTAAAAGGGAAACACTGATCAGGAAGCAGTGTGCAGTCTATATGGTAAAGGAGAATTTTGCATCATGTAGCATGCAGATTTAATAATACCTAATATTTGTGAGCATTCTTTGGCATTGCCTTTCTTTGAGATTGGAATGAAAACTGACCTTTTCCAGTCCTGTGGCCACTGCTGAGTTTTCCAAATTTCCTAGCACATTGACTGCAGCACTTTCACAGCATCATCTTTCAGGATTTGGAATAGCTCAACTGGAATTCCATCACCTCCACTAGCTTTGTTTGTAGTGATGCTTTCTAAGGCCCACTTGACTTCACATTCCAGGATGTCTGGCTCTAGGTGAGTGATCACACCATCATGATTATTTTGGTCGTGAAGATCTTTTTTGTACAGTTCTTCTGTGTATTCTTGCCACCTCTTCTTAATATCTTCTGCTTCTGTTAGGTCCATACCATTTCTGTCCTTTATCGAGCACATCTTTGCATGAAATGTTCCCTTTGTATCTCTAATTTTCTTGAAGAGATTTCTAGTCTTTCCCATTCTGTTGTTTTCCTCTATTTCTTTGCATTGATCACTGAGGAAGCTTTCTTATCTCTCCTTGCTATTCTTTGGAACTCTGCATTCAGATGCTTATATCTATCATTTTCTCCTTTGCTTTTCACTTCTCTTCTTTTCACAGCTATTTGTAAGACCTCCCCAGACAGCCATTTTGCTTTTTTGCATTTCTTTTCCATGGGGATGGTCTTGATCCTTGTCTCCTATACAGTGTCAAGAACCTCCGTCCATAGTTCATCAGGCAGTCTGTCTATCAGATCTAATCCCTTAAATCTATTTCTCACTTCTACTGTATATTCATAAGGGATTTGATTTAGATCATACCTGAATGGTCTAGTGCTTTTCCCTACTTTCTTCAATTTAAGTCTGAATTTGGCAATAAGGAGCTCATGATCTGAGCCATAGTCCGCTCCCGGTTTTGTTTTTGCTGACTATATAGAGCTTCTCCATCTTTGGCTGCAAAGAATATAATCAGTCTGATTTCGATGTTGGCCATCTGGTGATGTCCATGTGTAGAGTCTTCTCTTGTGTTGTTGGAAGAGGGTGTTTGCTATGACCAGTGTGTTCTCTTGGCAAAATTCTATTAGTCTTTGCCCTGCCTCATTCTGTACTCCAAGGCCAAGTTTGCCTGTTACTCCAGGTGTTTCCTGACTTCGTATGTTCAGGCTGGTTTTAGAAAAGGCAGAGGAACCAGAGATCAAATTGCCAACATCTGTTGGATCATCGAAAAAAACAAGAGAGTTCCAGAAAAACATCTATTTCTGCTTTATTAACTATGCCAAGGCCTTTGACTGTGTGGATCACAATAAACTGTGGAAAATTCTGAAAGAGATGGGAATACCAGATCACCTGACCTGCCTCTTGAGAAACCTATATGCCAGTCAGGAAGCAACAGTTAGAACTGGACATGGAAGAACAGATTGGTTCCAAATAGGAAAAGGAGTACATCAAGGCTGTATATTGTCACCCTGTTTGTTTAACTTATATGCAGAGTACATCATGAAAAATGCTGGGCTGGAAGAAGCACAAGCTGGAATCAAGATTGCCGGGAGAAATATCAATACCTCAGATATGCAGATGACACCACCCTTATGGCAGAAAGTGAAGAGGAACTAAAAAGCCTCTTGAGAGTGAAAGAGGAGAGTGAAACAGTTGGCTTAAAGCTCAACATTCAGAAAACTAAGATCATGACATCTGGTTCCATCACTTCATGGCAATTAGATAGGGAAACAGTGGAAACAGTGTCAGACTTTATTTTTTTGTGCTCCAAAATCACTGCAGATGGTGACTGCAGCCATGAAATTAAAAGACACTTACTCCTTGGAAGGAAAGTTATGACCAACCTATATAGCATATTCAAAAGCAGAGACATTACTCTGCCAACAAAGGTCCGTCTAGTCAAGGCTATGGTTTTTCCAGTGGTCATATATGGATGTGAGAGTTGGACTGTGAAGAAAGCTGAGCGCCAAAGAATTGATGCTTTTGAACTGTGGTGTTGGAGAAGACTCTTGAGAGTCCCTTGGACTGCAAGGAGATCCAACTAGTCCATTCTGAAGGAGATCAGCCCTGGGTATTCTTTGGAAGGACTGATGCTGAATCTGAGGCTACAATACTTTGGCCACCTCATGCAAAAATTGACTTATTGGAAAAGACTCTGATGCTGGGAGGGATTGGGGGCAGGAGGAGAAGGGGACGACAGAGGATGAGATGGCTGGATGGCATCACCGACTCCATGGACGTGAGTTTGGGTAAACTCCGGGAGTTGGTGATGGACAGGGACGCCTGGCGTGCTGCGATTCATGGGGTTGCAAAGAGTCGGACATAACTGAGTGACTGAATTGAACTGAATATTTGTGAAATACTTACTATATTTAGCACACTCTTTTGTACGTTTATTAAAATGCTTTACCTCCTTTGTTCAGCAAAACCCCATGAGATACATGCCATTGTTAGTCCCATTTCCATATGAAAAAACTGAAGCACGAAAGTAGTTTGTCCCAGATGACAGCTGGTAAGTAGTAGGTCCCAGGGTTTTCATCTATGGCTTCAGAACCAATGTCCTGAACTCATTAGTGTGAACATTGAATTTATCATCCACACCAGAATGAGAGCACCATTGAAAATTATACCTCAGTGGGCATAAAATGGAAAAGACTTAGATGCATGAAGACACTGCTCACTCTGCTAGTGAAAATCCTCTGCGTTGCAAGCAGCAGAAAATTCTTTTCTAGATTTTCTCAATGGAAAAGGAAGTTCATGATCTCAGAGGTTTTCTAACATCATCACTCTCCCTCCCTTTGCTACATTATTTCTGTCAACATAAAAATTTATTATTATTATTATTTTAAAAAACAAAAACACAAAACAGAAAAAAACCTTTTTGCCTCCCTCCTTTTTACCTGCTATGGGGACATTTCTTCTCCCCTTGGTAACCGACCTCCCTAAGGAGGGTCTACACTCACTGTCTCCAGTTACCCCTACTCCCATTCTGTCTTAATCTCACTGTGATTAAATGTGGACACCTTCACCTGAACTGAAACTGCTCTGATCAACATAATAATCACACAATATTTCTAAGTCAAGGTCTGTGTCACAGTCCCTCCTTATGTGACCTGTCTATAATTTGGGGCCGAGTTGATCATTCCTTCCACCTGGGACTACCTTCTCCTCTGGTGTATTATTTAGCATTCTCTGGAGACATGGAAACAATAGGATATATATACAGGAAGAGATTTCTTTAAAGGAATTGGCTTATGCAGTTGTGGAGGCAGAGAAGTCCCCCTATCTGGTGTCTGCAAGTTGGAGTCCCAGAGAAGCTTGGTGGCTTAATTCATTTCAACTCCAGCAGCCTGAGAACCAAGATAACTAATGATGTAGATTCCAGTCAGGGTCTGAAGACCTGAGAAACTGTAGCACCAAGAACAGTAGAAGATCAATGTCCCAGTTCATTCAGTCAGGCAGAAGAGGCCCAGATTTTCCTTCCTCCACCTTTTTGTTCTATTCAGGATTGTTTGCCCTCACACTGGTAAGGGCAAACTTCTTTTCTAGGGCCACAGATTCAGATGTTAATTTCACCCGGAAATAGCCTTACAGATACACCCAGAAATGATGTTTAGCCAAATATTTGGATACCCCATGATCCAGTCAAGTTGATGCATACACACCTGGGTTCCAGGACAACACTTTCCTGGTTGTTCTCTGATGTCATGTAACTGTAGCTGCTCAGTCTCCTTGGCTGGTTCTCCTCCTTTCCTTGTGTTCTCTCCATATTGACAAACCTCAGAACTGAATCCTTATCTTCTTCTTCTCTACCTACACTCATTCCTTTCATGAGCTCATCCAGGACCATGGCTTTCTATTGCCATCTATACCCTCTTCTCTCCCCAGCTTTGATGTCCAACTTAGGCTCCAGAGTCTGTTGTCACTGTCCACCTGGAAGCACAAATGGATATCCAATAGACATTACATTTCAATCATGTAAAAAATGAACTTATTTCATGTCAATCAATTGAACTCTGTTGTTTGTCATCTCAGTTAACATTATACTTCTAGATACTCACTTAAAAATTTTGGGGTCAGGGGAGTCTCTGCAGGTCCAGTGGCTAAGAGACTGTGTTTTTAATGCAGGGGACCTGGCTTCGATCCCTGATCAGGGAACTAGATCCCACATGCCACAACTAAGAGTTTGTGTGCCCCAACTAAGGATCCCACAGGTTGTACCAAAGATTGAAAATCCTGCATGCTCCAACTAATTCCTAGTGCAGCCGAATAAATAAATAAACATTAAAAAATATTGGAGTCAGTCTTACCACTACATCCACCCAAAAATCCAGTTGCTTCTATGGTCTAAGTAGACTGAGAGTATGAAAAATTTTGCCTCCTTCACTCTTACCACTTAATTCTAAGCCACTAGAACTTTTTGCCTTGATTACTGCCACATCAGAGTATTTACATGACCTACAAGTTTCTGCAAGATTTGATGTTATGTTATTTCTCTGAAATCCAACTACATTACCATGAAATCCCTCCATATCTACCTTAAGTAGTCACATTTTACCTGAAGGCTCTTCAACTGGCTGTTGTCTGTGTTTGAAATGTTCTTCCTCTACATATTTAATGGCTCATCCCATCAACTCTTTCAAGTCTTTGCCTAAATATCACTTTCTGAGTGAGGCTTATCCTGACTACTTAACAAAATTTCCAATTACTTAGCATTCCAGATCTTTCTTAATTTGCTCTAATTTGCTTTCCATGCAGTATAATCTTCCTACTTACAGTATAATCATTTATTTTTTATTGTTTATGCAGTTACCCCAAAATATGAGTTCTGTGAGGGCAGAGACAGATGTTCATTTTGTTTACTGTAGTATCTTCAGGAAGAACACTAGAGTGGGTTGCCATTAATACCTTTATTCAAATCTCGCCGTTTCTCTGTCTTGTGACCTTCCTATTCTTTTTCATTTGGTTCAGTTTTTTTTTTTTTTGGAATGGCATGATAGATTTATTTATTTATTTTTTTTGTTCTTCAATTTTATTTTATTTTTAAACTTTACATAATTGTATTAGTTTTGAAATAATAATAACATACAAAAGAAGCATAAAACATATATACAGAGATTAATAATGAATAATTATAACATGAAAACATATATAACCATCACCCAAAACAATGACTCAAATATTATTAAAACCCCAGAGCCCCTGATGCTCCCCTCTCTGACCACAACTGTGTGTCTCAGTAGAGAGATATGCCATCCTGATCCTTGCTCAGTATTTCTTCCTTACAGCTCATTATACCTTCACCTACCACCTATGTAAACTACACTAAATTATCTACTTTCATGTTTGAAAAAAATCTTATGCCAGCAAGCATCACATGCATGTTTGAGTTTTTAGTGTACACTTAGAGAACCACCTCATGTAACTTGTTTATAGATGCTTCCTGAAATATTGAAATGAATCCCTCTTCCCAGGTTAAAGGGACAAATCCTTGCCCCAAGTATGTGCTTGGGAGTGAATTCAATGCAAGGGTATACATGAGAGCTAAACGGTGTTCTCAACCTCCAGTGAGTCTATAGGCCAATTATGGAGATGGTGTTTACTGATGCTGTATGCTGCTAGAGCTGAAGATGGCTCAGGTTAGCAGCAAGGCCATGGGGGAGGTATTTCTGGTGGCACCTATCACTGGTTTGTGATTTGGGGCAAGTCTCTCTACCTCTCTGAGCCTGTGCACTTACTTCTTAAAGAGAGATTTAAAACCTGCATTGAACGGTTTCAGCTACATGCAATAAACTCTGATAAATTCTCTCTTAATTATTATTATGTTATAAATGTTTTCAATTTTCCTTGCTGTGGTTTCTTAGATATACCCATCATTTAAAAGTGGACAGTTAATTTCCAAATACATGTTTTTTTAAAAGTATCCTTGATATTAATTTCTCATTTTGGTATTAATTTCCCATTTAAATGCTTTCTTCTCTGCAATCACCCTCTGTTTTTTCAGTCTTCTAACTTTATTGAGGCTTTCAATGGCTAAGTCAAAGATCTCTCTTGGTAAATCTCACATTGCACTTGAAAATATGTGGGTTATTTTCAAACACCTTTCGATATTGGTTTCTAACATAATTCCACAGTGATAAGAGAACAGATTCTGTGTGATTTCAATACCTTTAGACAATGAAATTTTTGCAGCTCGTTTTATATTATGTCCCTGGATCTGTTCCAGTGTCTCCTGGTTGATAGTCTATGGGAACTTGAATGGAATTTGTATCCTACTGTTGTGTGAAAATTGTATAAATCTTAATTATGCTGAATTGGTTCATAGTGCTTTTCAGGTCTACTGTATCCTTCCACTTTTCTCTCTATCCATTCTATTAATTTTTGAGAGTTTGATATTGAAACTCCAACTAAAAATCTTAATTTATCCACTTAAAAAACAATTGTAATATATAATGGAACTATATGTAAGTTTGTTCTGTATTTTCCAAGTCTCCTGTAAATATATTATCATACTTTCATAATTTTAAAAAGAATAAAGAAAAAAGCATACTCCCCATGGTTATCATATGTGGAACTTTATAGCTCTGTACCATAACCCATTGATCACACTGTTCCAAAGGAAGGGTCAACTATATTTTGATTTCAGTTTTCTCTGAACAGTGTAGATAGCATACATACAAGGCAAGTAACTTTAGTACCTACTAGATGTTAATGTGAGGATTTGTTTACCCCCAGGAACACACCAAGGCAGCTAAGTGGAGTGATAAGAGCCTGGACATTAAGATAATAAATATTGGGATTAATGATTATAATCATGGTGAAAGCTAACTTGTACTCTTCATTCTAAGTCCCAATGGGCATAGAGAGTCTGCTTCCAGCCGGGCACCCCAGTGCCACAGTAAGATCTGAGTACTTAAAACAGGAAAGTCTAGGTTAATGATGTACCTTGCTTTTTACAAAATCAAAACATTACGGAGGCTTAACTTTTGTTGAGTATTCCCTGCGTCCAATATATTGCTTGATTATGTGTATCATCTCATTTAATCCTTTCCATGGCCTGAGGAAGTAGGTAGGCTCAGTGATTATCCCTATTTACTGGTCAAAAACATTGAATTCAGAGATTAAGTAACTTTTTTTGTGATCACACAGTTAATAATGAAGGGCACAGAAAATGATTTTAGACAGTTTCTAGAACCCACATTACTTTTTGTGAGGGAGATACTTTGAGGGGAAATAATTTCAAACTTACAGAAAAGTTGTAAGAATAGTATTAATACATGCCACTCCCATTTATACTTTATTCAAATTCTTCAATAGGTAATAATTTCTCTCTCCTTTCCACCTCTTTCTTTCTTTCTGCCTCCCTTTCTTATTTTCCTGTCCACACACATACCACACACAGATGCATATACATACAAATATTTTCTAAATCATTTGAAAGTAAGCTGCAGACATGTTCTTTTACCCCTAAAAACTGCAGTGTTACTTCCTGAGAACAAGGACATCCTTTGGGGTAAGCACTGTACAATTATGGAAATCAAGAAATTAATGTCGACACAGTACTATTCTGTATCTTTTTACAGATCTTATTCAAACATGGCAATTATCTCAACAGTGTCATTTATATTGGGTTGATGAACAAGTAATTATGGTTTTGGACTGTGAATTATAAATCATTGTAACTAGGTTCAAACACATCTTTATTAATCAAAATAGGAACCATTACAATCAACACATTTTTGCCAATGAGAACTAAATTTGTTTATTCCTGAAGCATAAAAATCCATATTTCTGGATTTGTTTAGCTCTTGGAAAGCATTTTCTGCCTCCTGCTGATTGTGGAAGCATTTTCCCTGCAAAAAGTTGCTGAGATGCTTGAAGAAGTGGTAGAATTGGCAAGAGGTCAGGTGAATATGGTGGATGAGGCAAAACTTCATAGTCCAACTCATTCAACTTTTGAAGTGTTGGTTGTGTGACCTGCGATCAGGTGGTGTTGTGGAGAGGAATTAGGCCCTTTTTGTAAACCAATGCCAGAGGCAGATGTTGCAATTTTCAGTGCATCTCATCAATTTGCTGAGCATATTTTTCAGATGTAATGATTTCGCTGGGATTCAGAAAGCTGTAGTGGATCAGACTGGCATCAGACTACCCAACAGTGACCATGACTTTATTTTGGTGCAAGTTTGACTTTGGGAAGTGCTTTAGGTTTTCTTCTTGGTCACTGGTTGTCATATAAAATCTACTTTTTGTTGCACATAACAATCCGACATAGAAATGGTTTGTTGTTGTTGCATAGAATAAGAGATGATGCTTCAAAATGATTTTTTTATCAGCTCATGAGGCATCCTCTTTGCAAGCTTTTTCACCTTTCCGATTTGCTTCAAATGCTGAACAACCGTAGAAAGGCCGATGTTGACTTCAGTAACTTCTCATGTAGATATGAGAGGCTCAGCTTCAATGATGGCTCTCAGTTGGTCACTGTCAACTTCCAGTGGCTGGGCACTGCACTCCTCATCTGCAAGGCTCTCATCTCCTTTGCAAAACTTCTTGAACCATCTCTGCACTGTATATTCATTAGCAGTTCCTGGGCCAAATGCATTGCTGATGTTGCAAGTTGTCTCTGCTGCTTTCTGACCCATTTTTAACTTGAATTAAAAAATGGCTCAAATTTGCTTTTTATCTAACATCATTACTATAGTCTAAATATAAAATAAATAGCAAATAATAAGTCATTAACAAAATAAAGCAAGAAATTGCACATTAAATGATACATAACATAACCACACTTATTTAAGAATGTATTCCAATATCAAATGGCAGAGTTCAACAATGCAAAACTACAATTACTTTGCACCAACCAAATAGAAAGTTTTATAATTTTCGGTTCTACATGCCAGTCGAGAATCACATTTGTATATAGTTGTTATTCCACTTTAGTGTTCTTCAGTCTGGAACAAGTCCTCAGACTTACTGTCTTGAATGACCATAACAATTTTGAAAGTATGAGCCATTTACTCAAATGTCCCTCAATATGGGTTTGCCTGATTTTTGATTCTCATGACTAGATTCAGCTTATGTATCTTTGCCAGGGAAAAGACAAAAAGTGGTAGTATATCCTTCTCAGTACATTATATCAATCAGTACATGATACTTATTCTGTATTGGTGATGTTGGATTTGATCACTTGCTCAAGGTTGTATTCAGCAAGTTACCCTGGAGTAAAGTTATTTTCCCTTTGTCCACTTGTTGTGGGGGTATACTTGGAGACTATGGAAGTATCCTATTCTATCATCACTGATGATTCTTCCCTAAACCCATTAACATAAGATGGTTGAAAAGTCATGCGCATTTCCCCCCATTTACTAATTGGGATTCTTCTGCAATGAAGAACTTTTAATCTCACACTCACTTATAAATTATTCATGTCTTCATTTATATCCTGTGAGCTCATGGACATATATTTTATTCATTGGATAATAAAGCATTACCATCATAATTCAGTTTGATGCTCCAGTTTGTCCAGATCTGGTCAGTGGAAAAATGGAGGCCCCTTAAATCTTGTTCCTGTGTCCTTTTGGATGTTCCCCTATTTTTCTTTGAAAAGTTATTTTGGTACAACAAGATATTCCTGGCTCTTTTTGTACTTTCCCTATTCTTTCCCTGAAATCAGCCATTTTCCAAGGGGCTCTGGTTTCTTTTGTCTAGAATGGTATTTAGAAATCAAGTCTGTGCTTTTAACCATTATTCTCTACTGTCAGAATGAGTTTACAACCTCCTGCATTTCCCTTAACTTCAGTTACCCAATATGTGGAATTGGCATAAAAATAGGAATTTTGTTTTGGCTGCACTGCACAGCTAATGGGATCTTAGTTCCCCAACCAGGGGTCGAATGTAGGCCCTAAGCAGTGAAAGTGCTAAGTCCTAACCACTGAACCTCCAGGGAATTCCCCAAAATATGATTTTTGTCATTGGTATGTTGTAAGGTTTAAATATAGTAATGAAACGTTTAGTATAGTGCTTGCCACACAGGTAGTTTTTTAATGGCATAATTTAAGCATCAAAAAGAATAATAATAATAGATTATCATCCAGTAAATAAAAAAAGAATCTATAAGTCCATTAGAAAATAAGTGGTGGCTATTTTCATCATCATTTTTGTTACTATCAAATACTTCCAACTGTCAATAAGAGATACCTCTGGGTAAAACCTCAGGTTTACAGTAGTAGCCTTGTCAAGTCAAAGCCAACTCAAGAGCATCACGGAACTTGCAAAAATAGAAGCATGAAGAATGATCCCAGAAGCATGCCTCAGGCCTTAGTGACTAATACCACTTCAGTATTGGAAACAAAGGGCAGGAAGTGAAGAACCCCAACTACTCCTACAGCTCTGCTTCTGTATCCAGTACCTCCCTTATCATGGTCCCAAGAGCACTGTGCTCTAAACAGTTATTTGTTTGCTTTATTCAGTAGATCATGAACTGATAGATGTAACTTGTTTATGACTTATTCTTGGCACTTAAAACAGTGCCTGTCAGAAGACATTTGACAAGTATTTGCTGATTGAATGGATGGAAGTTTTGAGTAGTTTCAACTATCTCATTATAATAATAATGAGGGATAGAAACTAGGCTCAAAAAGATAGAGGGATATCCCCAAGGCCATATAACTAGTAAGAAATAGAGGTGGAATTCCATCCTGGTCTGACTCTAGAAATCTGACGTCTTAGTTGCATTGGCCTCTTTGAACAGTGGGCCTTCCCAGAAAGATTATCTTGTCCAGTTTCCATGTTTCCCAGAGTCAAGTGGGACACCCACAGACACCATACTGAATATCTAAGACTGGTTCAGGATCAGGTATTTAAATCAACAAATATTTATCAATCACTTGCTCTAGGCCTTTCTGGCTCTGGGGACAGAGCTCTGAGCACAATAATCAGACCCCCTGTGCTCGTCAATATTTCATTCTCATGTGAAAAGACAATGAAGAAAGGGATAGATAAGATCTATGTGTGTACAGAAGACAGAGTAGATGTGGACGTGAGAGAGAGCTTGCTGGGTTCAGAGAACCTGGAGTAGTTCATAATGGCCAGAGGTAGAATGGGGTATGGGCTGGGGGTTGAAGTGGGAAACTGGAAAGCAGAATCCCACAAGAAAATGAATTACTTAATTTCCTTGAGATGAAGTGCTCTTTTCAAGAAAATGGGGATTTGACATCCAAGAAAATGCATGGAAATATCTAAGACTGAAATCTAAAACAGGAACGTTATTGAGCAATAAAGACAATAATAATAGCTGGTTTGTTGGAATCTATGGTATGTAGCCTTTTAAGTTTGGCTTATTTCATGAAGTAATACTCATTTGAGATTCCTCCATGTCTTGAGAATCCCATGGACTGAGGAGCCTGATGGGCTACAGTCCAAAGGGTTGCAAAGAGTTGGACATGACAGAGTAGCTATGCACAAATGTATATATTTTGATGAGTTTGGACACATAAATAAACCTGTGATATCACCGGAATCAAGGTATCATATCCATCACATCCAAAAATTTCCTTGTGCTGTTTTGTAAGATTTTTTTGGTGTGTATGGAGTAGGAACAAAACATGAGATCATCCTCATAACATATTTTAAAACACAATATTATATTGTTAACTATAGATACTATATTGAACAAAAGATCTCTTCTTATAGAGTTTTAAGAATTTTTTGCATATTTTAGATAAAAATTCTTTATCAGATGTATCTTGTGCAAGTATTTCTCCTAGTCTATGTCCTATCTCCTCATTATCCTTATATTGTCTTTTGCACAGCCAGTGATTTTTATTTTAATAAAATCTAGCTTATCAATTATTTCTTTCAATTGTTTATCAATTATTTATTTCTTTTGTTCATCATCATACCCAAAATCCTCTGGATTTTCTCCTATGTTATATTCTAAGAGTATTATAGTTTTGCATATTACATTTAGATCTGTGATCTATTTTGAGTTAATTTTTGTGAAGAGTGTAAACTCTGTGTCCAGATTTATTTATTTTTTTAATGTGAGTGTTCAGTTGTTCCAACAACATTTGTTGAAAAGATTATTATTCTTCTTCCATTAAGTTGTCTGTGCTGCCTTGAAGTTGACCTTTATTTACTTGTGAGAATCTATTTCTGGGCTTTCTATTCTCTTCCATTGCTCTATTTGTCTATTCTTTCACTAGTACCACACTCTGTTGGTTAGTTTAGCTTTATAGTAAGTCTTAAATTAGAATAGTATCAATCCTCTGATTTTTTACTTCTCCTTAAATATTATGTTGGCTATTCTGGATATTTTCCCTTTTCATATAAACTGGAATCTGTTAGTCAATAACCATAAAATAATTTGGTGGGATTTTTTATTGGAATTATATTGAATCTTTAAGCCAAATTGAAAAGAGCTGACATCCTGACAGTATTGAGTCTTCTTATCCATGAACTTGGAACATCTTTTCATTTATTTACTTCTTTGATGTCTTTCATCAAAGCTTCGTATTTTTCCTTATATAGGACTTATACATATTTTTTTTCAGTTCAGTCGCTCAGTAGTGTCCGACTCTTTGTGACCCCATGGACTGAAGCACACCAGGCTTCCCTGTTCATCACCAACTCCCGGAGCTTGCTCAAACTCATGTCCATCAAGTCAGTGATGCCATCCAACTATCTCAACCTCTGTCGTCCCCTTCTCCTCCTGCCTTCAATCTTTCCCAGCATCAGAGTCTTTTCCAATGAGTCATTTCTTCGTGTTGGATGGCCAAAGTATTGGAGTTTCAGCTTCAGCATCGGTCCTTCTAATGGATATTCAGGACTGATTTCCTTTAGGATTAACTGGTTTGATCTTATAATCCAGGGGAATCTTAAGAGACTTCTCCAACACCACAGTTCAAAAGCATCGATTCTTCAGTGCTCAGCTTTCTTTATAGTACAACTCTCACATCCATACATGACTACTGAAAAAACAATAGCTTTGACTAGATAGACCTTTGACGGCAGTTATGTCTCCGCTTTTTAGTATGCTGTCTAGGTTGGTCATAGCTTTTCTTCCAAGGAGGAAGCATCTTTTAATTTCATGGCTGCAGTCACCATCTGCAGTGATTTTGAAGCCCAAGAAAATACAGTCTCTCACTGTTTCCATTGTATATTTTTAGATTTATATATAAATATATATGTTATGACCAACCTAGACAGCATATTAAAAAGCTGAGACATTAGTTTGTCAACAAAGGTCTGTCTAGTCAAGGCTATGGTTTTTCCAGTAGTCATATATGGATGTGAGAGTTGGACTTTAAAGAAAGCTGAGCACTGAAGAATTGATGCTTTTGAACTGTGGTGTTGGAGAAGACTTGGGAGTCCCTGGGACTGCAAGGAGATCCAACCAGTTCATCCTAAAGGAAATCATTCCTGGGTGTTCATTGGAAGGACTGATGTTGAAGCTGAAATTCCAATACTTTGGCCACCTGATGGCAAGAGCTGACTCAACGGAAAACCCTCGGATACTGGGAAAGACGGAAGGCAGGAGGAGAAGGGGACAACAGAGGATGAGATGGCTGGATGGTATCACTGACTCAATGGACATGAGTTTGGGTAAACTCCAGGAGCTGGTGATGGACAGGGAGGCCTGGTGTGCTGCAGTTCATGGTGTCACAAAGAGTCAGACATGACTGAGCAACTGAATTGAACTGAACTATATATATAAATATATATAGTTTTATATATATATAAATAATATATAATTTTATTATATAAAATATATACATATTTGTTAGATTTATGTATAAATATTTCATTTGTGTGCTAATATAGATAGCATTGTGTTAATTTCAATTATACTTGCTCATTACTTGCATATAGGAAAATAATTGACTTTGGCATATTAACCCTTGCTTATTAGTTCCAGGCATGGAACTAATGAACCTCCTTATTAGAGGATTTTTGGTGATTCTTTCAGATTTTTCTACATAGATGATTATATCTTTTGACAACAAAGATAGTTTTCTTTCTTTCTTCCCAATTTCTATATACATTTTTCCCCTTTCTTGTCTGATTGTATTATCTAGGACTTTGAGTACAATGTTGAAAAGTAGTGGTGAGAGGGGACTTCCTTGCCTTGTTCCTAATATTAGCAGGAAAACATAGTTTCTTACCATTAAGTATGATATTAGCTGTATGGTTTTTGTACATGTTTTTTTAATCAAGTTGAGGAAGTGCCCCTCTATTCCTGGTTTCTGAGACTTTTAGCATAATTGTGTGTTGGACTTACATACTTTTTCTGCATCTGTTGATGTAGTCAAACAATTTTTCATTTGCCTATTAATTGAGTTTTGAATGTTGAACCAGTCTAGCATGCCTAGGATAAATTCCACATGATTGTGGTGTATAATTCTTTTCATACATTGTTGCGTTTGCTTTGCTAATACTTTTCTGATGTATTTGTTGTTGTTTAGGCATCAAGCCATATCCAGCTCTTTCTGACTCCATGGACTGCAGCACTCCAGGCTTCCCTGTCCTCCACTATCTCCTGCAGTTTGCTCAAACTCATGTTCCTTGAGTCGGTGATGCTATCTAACCATCTCACCCTCTGTTGCCCTCTTCTCCTCCTGCCCTCAATCTTTCCCAGCATCAGTCAGTTCTTCAAATCAGGTGGTCAAAGTATTGGAGCTTCAGCTTCAGCATCGATTCTTCCGATGAATATTGAGGACTGATTTCCTCTAGGATTGACTGGTTTTATCTCCTTGCAGTCCAAGGGACTCTCAAGAGTCTTCTTAAGAGAGATATTGGTCTATAGTTTTCTTTTCTCCTTTAATGTCTGTATAGTTTTAATATTAGGGTAATGCTGGCCTCACAGATGGATTAGGAAGTGTTCCCTCAGTTTCTGTCTTCTGGAAGAGATTATACAGAACTGATATAATCACATCCTTAAATGTTTGGTAGAATTCACAAATGAACCTATCTGGGCCTGTCACTTTCCATTTTGGAAGGTTATGAATTATTCATTCAATTTTTTATTGATTTTATTGATGGAGGCCTATTTAGATTATTTCTTCTTGTGTGAGTTTTGGCAGATTATGTCTTTCAAGGAATTGGACCATTTTTTCTGGATGATCAAATTTGTAGACTTAGAGTTATTCTTAATATTACTTTCAATTTTCTTTTATTTATTTATTTGGCTGCATCAGGTTTTAGTTGTAGCACAGGGATCTTTGTTTTCTCATGTGGAATCTTTTTCACTGCGGCCCTTGGACTTTCTATTTTTGGTGTGCAGGCTTAGTTGCTCCAAGGCATGTGAGATCTTAGTTCCCTGACCAGGGATTGAACACATATACGCTGCATTGCAAGGCAGATTCTTAACCACTGGCCCACCATGGAGGTCCCTTGATTTTATTTTCAGTGTTCATGGAACTTGTAGCAAAATAGTGGAGAACTATAGCATATTGAAAAGCAGAGACATTACTTTGCCAACAAAGGTCTGTCTAGTCAAGGCTATGGTTTGTCCAGTGGTCATGTATGGATGTGAGAGTTGGACTGTGAAGAAAGCTGAGTGCCGAAGAATTGATGCTTTTGAACTGTGGTGTTGGAGAAGACTCTTGAGAGTCCCTTGGACTGCAAGGAGATCCAACCAGTCCATTCTGAAGGAGATCAGCCCTGGGTGTTCTTTGGAAGGAATGATGCTAAAGCTGAAACTCCAGTACTTCGGCCACCTCATGCAAGGAGTTGACTCATTGGAAAAGACTCTGATGCTGGGACGGATTGGGGGCAGGAGAAAAAGGGGACGACAGAGGATGAGATGGCTGGATGACATCACTGACTTGATGGACGTGAGTTTGAGTGAACTCCGGGAGATGGTGATGGACCCGGAGGCTGGCGTGCTGTGATTCATGGGGTCACAAAGAGTCGGACACGACTGAGCAACTGAACTGAACTGAACTGATTCAATGGGGAAACCCGACAAACTCTACCTTAGTGAAGTGATTGAGGTTAACTTTTTCAGTTATAAATCAAGTTTATAGCACATATCCATTGCCAGGAGAAATATCAACAACCTCAAATATGTAGATGATACCACCCTAATGGCAGAAAGTGAAGAAGAACTAAAGAGACTCCTGATGAAGGTAAAAGAGAAGAGTGAAAAAGCTGGCTTAAAACTAAACAGTCAAAAAATTAAGACCATGGCATCTGGCCCCATCACTTCATGGCAAATAGATGGGGAAAAATGGAAACATGAGAGACTTTATTTTCTTGGGCTCCAAAATCACTATAGATGGTGACTGCAGCCATGAAATTAAAAGAAGTTTGCTACTTGGAAGAAAAACTATGACAAACCCGGACAGTATATTAAAAAGCAAAGACATTACTTTGCCATCAAAGGTCCATCTAGTCAAAGCTATGGTTTTTTCCAGTAGTCATGTACAGATGTGAGAATTGGATCACAAAGAAAGCTGAGCACTGAAGAGTTAATGCTTTTTAATTGTGGTGCTGGTGAAGACTCTTGAGAGTCCCTTGGAGTGCAAGGAGATCAAACCAGTCCATCCTAAAGGAAATCAGTCTTGAATACTCATTGGAAGTACTGGTGCTGAAGCTTAAGCTCCAATACTTTGGCCACATAGTGCAAAGAACTGACTCATTGGAAAAGACTCTGATGCTGGGAAAGATTGAAGGCAGGAGGAGAAGGGGACGACAGAGGATGAGATGGTTGGATGGCATCACTGACTCAATGGACATCAGTTTGAGCAAGCTCTGGGAGTTGGTGATGAACAGGGAAGCCTGGTGTGCTGCAGTCCATGGGGTTACAAAGAGTCGGACATGACTGAGTAACTGTACTAAAAGGAAGTCAACCCTGAATATTCATTGGAAGGACCAATGTTGAAACTGAAGCTTCAACATTTTGGCCACCTAATGTGAAGAGCCAGCTGATTAGAAAAGACCCTGGTGCTAGGAAAGATTGAAGGCAAAAGGAGAAGGGAGCAGCAGAGGATGAGATGGTTACATAGCATCTCCAGCTGAGTGGACCTGAATTTGAGCAAATCCTGGAGATAGTGAAGGACAGGAAAGCCTGGCATGCTGCAATCCATGGGTTTGCAGAGAGTTGTATATGACTTAACTACTGAACAACAACAGCAATACATATATAAAGAAGTACATTAAAGGATTGCCATCATGTTTGCTATTGCTATTCCTTACAAACTACCACAAACTTGATGTTCTAAAACAAAATCCATTTATTATCTCAGTTTTCATAGTCACAAGTCTTGAAACAGTATGGCATAAATGGGTTCTCTGCTTAAGTTCTCACAAAGCTGATATCAAAGTGCAGGTAAGGCCACATTCCTTTCTGGAGGCTGCAAAAGAAGAATCCACTTCTAAGCTCATTCAGGTTGTTGGCAGCATTTAATTTCTTGTGGTTGTAGGACTGAGGTTCCCATTTTTCACTAGCTGTCAGCCAGGGTCCTTTCTCCCAGGATCTTCAGACTGCCTACATTCCTTTTCACATGAACCCCTTCATCTTAAAACATCAACAGCCTATTGAGTCTTCATGTTTCAGATCTTTCTGATTTCCTTTTCTGTTCCCACTGTGGACTTTTAAGAGCTCTTGCTTTTACAATAGTATTACCTGAAAAATCCAGGATAGTCACTCTATCTTAAGGTCAACTGTTTAGTAACTTTAATTACATTTGCAAAGTCCATTTTGTTATGTGATGCAACATATATATAGAAATGAATAACACTAAGGAGTGAAGATTATGGTGTCCAATTCTGCCTCACATAGTCAGCAAAATATTAATTGCTGTCACCTCAAAATAGAGAAACTTCAAAGCAGAAAAGTAATTTGAAGTGATCTTTTCTTTTATTCACGTGCATTCCTGAGTTGTTTGAATATTGAAAATAATTCATACGTACTAATTATAATTGGGGTGGGGGGAGCTATTTATTCCATAGTGAAATAAAGTACATCAGTGTAAGAGGACTGGCTCTTCATTATGGACTGGAATTTGGTGGTGGGATAGGAATTTTACAGCTATTCAGTAGCCTTACACATAAAGTATATGTTATACCACTCTGTAAATCCCTTGCTTAAGATTATTCAATTGCTTTTCTTACTTTCACAGTCAGGGAAATGGTAAGATCCATTTTTTGTGAATTAAAGTCTAGGTGGGGATCTGTATATCACTCCATTCCAGGTGCCCAAGATGGTGTACTAAGCCTTTGTAGCAGGTTGCAGGGCTTGAATTTTCCAGGCCACTTCTAAGAGAAGATCATTTCAACAGTCTTGTCGAGATAAGCAACCCAGAAAAGCCCATGTTTTTCACAGGCCTTTGAAGGAAGATAGGGGGAGTAGCTCCCAAGTATCATGTGCCTGGTTAATAGGCCAGTATATTTCCTTCCCTGGCCCATCCAGGTGAAGAGGAGAGCAACCCCACATGTTTGATGATATTTTCAATGTTAGAGATTAGCGTTTCTGGGAATCCAGTCTTCCAAGTCAAAATTATTTCTGCTTTCCAATAAGAGAGCAGTATAAATGAGATCCTCAGGGAATGAAGCAAATTCTACATGTCCTTTTTGATGACTGGTGAGGTGACTGACTTCAATACTTTCTATGGAGGAAGGGGAGAGTCTTATGTTCCACTAAGAACTTCATGGAGTTGACAGGATGAAGGTTACCATCATTCTGAGCTCAGCAATGTACAGGGATGGGCAGAGGTCTAAAATGTAGCCAGGGCCATTCTTGGCCACAGCTGAACGCAGGCTGCACAGAAGGCCTCTTTTTTGAGCAGGGTGAGTCTATTTGTGAATTTTCCCAATATGGGAGGGGCCTACTACAGGCCTTCTCTTTGACATAGAGTAGAATATAACTCCATAAAACAAAAATGGAAAAAGAAATTTTGATATATATCTATACTTACACATCTAAACATCTAGCTCTACAGGGAGCATAGGCTGAAGTGTTTGTAGTTGTTACCTCTGGCAGTGGTGCTGGGGGTCAGGGGAATATGAAAGAGATCCTCCTCATTGAACACTAATATTTGCCATCTGAAATTTTAACAGGTGTTTGTATTATGGAAGAAAGTGGCCATGGTATTAATGTCAAGGCTTAGCAGCCCGTCCCTTGGTTTTGTGGGGCCTGCCCCTCTTCCTTGGTCTGTGGTCATAACCAGAGTCTTGACAGTTGTCTCCCAACCTTTGGTGGGCCTTTCAGTCCCAGGCTCAGTAGCCTCTGCTGTTCCAAACATTGTTTGCTCCTTCAAATGGCAAGTTCTCCATGGAGCCTGCCACACGAACTGAGAGCTTAAGGTAATTAGATGAGATCTCTCATCTTACAGAAAATAAAAAGCAATTCAAACTTACCATATGGGAAGGCATCAGGAGGTTGTACGTCATGCTTCAAGAAGGTGTGATGAGCAGGGAAGTCTAGAGGGAATCCCTGACAGGCACCAGTTGAGTTGATCACTGTGCAGAAATAAAATAGTGAGTGATCCATACCTGAATTTCAGTGATCTACTTTGGCCACTCTTAGGTTTCATAAAGGACCTTCATCAAAAGTTGATATATTTCTAATATGTGGCTCAGATATCCCCCTCATTGTCCTTTCTCTAGTTTTTCTTTTTGCTGGGCATCCTAGCCTTGTCCGAAAGTTCCAAACTCAAAGTCATGTTTCAGGTTGTTGAGCAGAACACTAACAACAACAACAAAGCCCCAAATTGAGATGATTTTGGAGGTACTTCCAATATATTTAATTGGGCTAAAGCCTACCATTGTTTCCCAAATATATACTAGCCTATTTGTAAAAGAAAATATACAAAAGCATACATATTACATGGACATGAAATTATTTTTATTGTAAGATATATATACACACATGTTTTTGTATATGTCAAGAAATAGAACATTAGAGTCTCCCAGATGTTTCCTGCATTTCTTTTCCACTCATGAAATATAAGTCTTCATTTTTAAGGATAGCACTAAATATGTATCAGTAAATTGCAGTATATGATATAAAATGTGTGCATTCAAAATAATAATTATAAAGCATACACTTGTGTAACGATAACCTAATTTAAAGACCACTTCATGTAATTTATAAACCGTTAGTGTGCCCCTTCTCAAATACATCCCCACTCAATGTACACCTTTCCTGACCTTTGTAAAAATCTTTACCTTGTATTTATTGATACTTCTACCATATTTGCATACACCCCTTCACACTATAGTTTCCTATTCTTAAACCCTTTAATATTCAGTCATACTCTGTTTACTCCTTTTGACTTATTAATTTTTCTCACTCTAATGAAAGTTGTTTATCTTGATACTAGTAACTATAGTTCCCTTATTTGTTATTGCTATATAAATACCATTCTATGAATTCTAAAATATATGCACCAGTTCTAATAATGAGGAGCATTTGTGTTATTTCCAGTTTGGGAGTATTAGGAATAACGATGCTATGAATAGCATAAAATAACTTTACAGTAAAGGAACCCTCAGAAATATTTGACAGTTTATTTCTCAGAATTTCTAATGTCTTAAATGACAGCCTTAGTATTAATATTTTTAAAAAATTCTTACACATGTATAACCAAAATTAGAGAGTTTTTAACTTTTGACAAAAATGTCTAACATTCACAGAACAATCATAATTTTTCCTATTGATTATTACAATTTCTTTGTTTGCTTTCAGCTTTTATGGTCCTCAACTACCACGCAAAGTAAAGACTGCCTGTACTATTGAACATTTTCCTACATTTTTCTACCTCTTTAGTATTCTTGACCAACTGTATTACTACATGATATTTAAAATTGCCTCACTGTAAAATTACAATTAAAATTGCCTCACTGTAAAATTACAATTGTAATCTAAAATTACAATCACTGTAATATTTAATACAGTGATTGTTGGTATTTTTGTTTGTAATTATATTGAATCTTTAAAATGATCCAGAGAGAACTAATGTCTTTACAATACTGAGTTTCTCAGTCAGTGAACACAGTACATTTCTCTATTTGTTGAATGACTATTATCTGTATTAGTTTTCAGTTTAGATTGCAGTAACAAGATATCACAGACGGAGTTGTTGAAATAGCAGGACTTTATTGTCTCATGATTCTGAAGGCTAGAAGTTCAAGATAAAGGTACCAGCAGGTGCTTCTTTTTGAGGGCTATGAGGGACAATCTGTCCCATGCCTTTCTCCTAGCCTCTGGTATTTCCATATCTTGTGGAAGCATAACTCCATTTTTTACATGGCATCCCCTCTGGGTATGAATTTCTCCATTTTGTAAGGACACCAGTCATATTAGATTAAGGGTCCACCTTACTCTGGTATTATATAATTCCAAAGCTATTCTCACATTTTTAGGCATTTGTTACATCAGCACCCTGCTTCCTGGTACCAAAATCTGTATTACATTAGTAGACTTCTATAACAAAATTGTTATTGCTGTTCAGTAGCTCAGTCGTGTCCTACTCTTTGTGACCCTGTGGAATAAAGCATGCCAGATTCCCCTGTCCTTCACTATCTCCCAGAGCTTGCTCAAACTCATGTCCATTGAGTCGTGATGCCATCCAACCATCTCATCCTCTGTTGCCCACTTCTCCTCCTGCCCTCAGTCTTTACCAGCATCAGGGTGTTTTCCAATGAGTCTGTGCTTCATATCAGGTGGCCAAAGTATTGGAGCTTCAGTCCTTCCAATGAATACTCAGGGTTGGTTTCCTTTAGGATTATCTGGTTTGATCTCTTTGCTGTCCAAAGGACTCTCAAGAGTCCTCTTCAGCACCACAGTTTGAAAGCATCAATTACTTGTCGTTCAGCCACCATTATGGTGCAACTCTCACATCCATACATGACTACTGGAAAAACCATAGCTTTGACTATACAGACCTTTGTTAGCAAAGTTATGTCCTGCTTTTTAATATGTTGTCTAGGTTTGTCGTAGCTTTCCTTCCAAGGAGCAAGTTTCTTTTAATTTCATGGCTCCAGTCACTGTTCACAGTGATTTTGGAGCACAAGAAAATAAAATCTCTCACTGTTTCCTCTTTTTTCCCCTTCTGTTTGCTGAGAAGTGATGGGAGCAGATGCCATGATCATTTTTTGAATGTTGAGTTTCAAGCCAGCTTTTTCACTCTCCTCTTTCACCTTCACCAAGAGGCTCTTTAATTCCTCTTTGCTTTCTGCCATATTATTATTATCTGCATATCTGAGGTTTTTCATATTTCTTCTGGCAATCTTTTTTTTAAGAAAATTTAATTTTTTATTTGAATAGTAGAAGAAATTTTACAATGCATTTCAGTTTATCATATTGCTGATGGTTTTGAATTTATGTTTATATATCTGTGCTAAAATTTTATTTTATTTTTAAAATTTATTTATTTTAATTGGAGGCTAATTACTTTAAAATATTGTAGTGGTTTTGCCATACATTGACATGAATCCGCCACAGGTGTACATGTGTTCCCCATCCTGAACCTCCCTCCCACCTCCCTTCCCATCCCATCCCTCTGGGTCATCCTAGTGCACCAGCCCTGAGCACCCTGTCTCATGCATCGAACCTGGACTAGCGATTCGTTTCTTATATGATATTATACATGTTTTAATGCCATTCTCCCATATCATCACCCCACTCCCTCTCCCACAGAGTCCAAAAGACTGTTCTATACATCTGTGTCTCTTTTGCTGTCTCGCATACAGGGTTATCATTACCATCTTTCTAAATTCCATATATATGCGTTAGTATACTGTATTGGTGTTTTTCTTTCTGGCTTACTTCACTCTGTATTATAGGCTCCAGTTTCATCCACCTCATTAGAACTGATTCAAATGTATTCTTTTTAATGGCTGAGTAATACTCCATTGTGTATATGTACCACAGCTTTCTTATCCATTCATCTGCTGATGGACATCTAGGTTGCTTCCATGTCCTGGCTATTATAAACAGTGCTGCGATGAACATTGGGGTACACGTGTCTCTTTCCCTTCGGGTTTCCTCAGTGTGTATGCCCAGCAGTGGGATTGCTGGGTCATATGGCAGTTCTATTTCCAGTTTTTAAAGGAATCTCCACACTGTTCTCCATAGTGGCTGTACTTGTTTGCATTCCCACCAACAGTGTAAGAGGGTTCCCTTTTCTCCACACCCTGTCCAGCATTAATTGTTTGTAGACGTTGGATAGCAGCCATTCTGACTGGTGTGAGATGGTACCTTACTGTGATTTTGATTTGCATTTCTCTGATAATGAGTGATGTTGAGCATCTTTTCATGTGTTTGTTAGCCATCTGTATGTTTTCTTTGGAGAAATGTCTGTTTAGTTCTTTGGCCCATTTTATGATTGGGTCATTTATTTTTCTGGAATTGAGCTACAGGAGTTGCTTGCATATTTTTGAGATTAATTCTTTGTCAGTTGCTTGGTTTGCTATTATTTTTTCCCATTCTGAAGGCTGTCTTTTCACCTTGCTTATAGTTTCCTTTGTTGTGCAAAAGCTTTTAAGTTTAATTAGGTCCCATTTGTTTATTTTTGCTTTTACTTCTGTTACTCTGGAAGGTGGGTCATGGAGGATCCTGCTGTGATTTATGTCTGAGAGTGTTTTGCCTATGTTTTCCTCTAGGAGTTTTATAGTTTCTGGTCTTACATTTAGATCTTTAATCCATTTTGAGTTTATTTTTGTGTATGGTGTTAGAAAGTGTTCTAGTTTCATCCTTTTCCAAGTGGTTGACCAGTTTTCACAGCACCACTTGTTAAAGAGATTGTCTTTTCTCCATTGTATATATTTGCCTCCTTTGTCAAAGATAAGGTATCCATGGGTGTGTGGATTTATCTCTGGGCTTTCTATTTTGTTCCATTGATCTATATTTCTGTCTTTTTGCAAGTACCATACTGTCTTGATGACTGTGGCTTTGTAGTATAGCCTGAAGTCAGGCAGGTTGATTCCTCCAGTTCCATTCTTCTTTCTCAAGATTGCTTTGGCTATTTGAGGTTTTTTGTATCTCCATACAAATTGTGAAAATATTTGTTCTAGTTCTCTGAAAAATACCATTGGTAGCTTGATAGGGATTGCATTGAATCTATAGATTGCTTTGAGAAGTACATGCATTTTCACTACACTGATTCTTCAAGTCCATGAACATGGTATATTTCTCCATCTATTTGTATCCTCTTTGATTTCTTTCACCAGTGTTTTATAGTTTTCTATATATAGGTCTTTAGTTTCTTTAGGTAGATTTATTCCTAAGTATTTTATTCTTTTCGTTGCAATGGTGAATGGAATTACTTTCTTAATTTCTCTTTCTGTTTTCTCATTGTTAGTGTATAGGAATGCAAGGGATTTCTGTGTGTTAATTTTATATCCTGAAACTTTACTATATTCATTGATTGGCTCTAGTAATTTTCTGGTGGAGTCTTTAGGGTTTTCTATGTAGAGGATCATGTCATCTGCAAACAGTGATAGTTTTACTTCTTCTTTTCCAATCTGGATTCCTTTTATTTCTTTTTCTGCTCTGATTGCTATGGCCAAAATTTCCAAAACTATGTTGAATAGTAGTGGTGAGCATGGGTACCCTTGTTTTGTTCCTGACTTCAGGGGAAATGCTTTCAATTTTTCACCATTGAGGATAATGTTTGCTGTGGGTTTGTCATATATAGCTTTTATTATGTTGAGGTATGTTCCTTCTATTCCTGCTTTCTGGAGGGTTTTTATCATAAATGGATGTTGAATTTTGTCAAAGGCTTTCTCTGCGTCTATTGAGATAATCATATGGTTTTTATCTTTCAATTTGTTAATGTGGTGTATTATGTTGATTGATTTGCAGATATTGAAGAATCCTTGCATCCCTGGGATAAAGCCCACTTGGTCATGATGTATGATCTTTTTAATATGTTGTTGGATTCTTTTTGCATCTATGTTTATCAGTGATATTGGCCTGTAGTTTTCTTTCTTTGTGGCATCTTTGTCTGGTTTTTGTGTTAGGGTGATGGTGGCCACATAGAATTAGTTTGGAAGTTTACCTTCCTCTGCAATTTTCTGGAAGAGTTTGAGTAGGACAGGTGTTAGCTCTTCTCTAAATTTTTGGTAGAACTAAGCTGTGAAGCACTCTGGTCCTGGGCTTTTGTTTGATGGAAGATTTCTGATTACAGTTTCAATTTCTGTGCTTGTGATGGTTATGTTAAGATTTTCTATTTCTTCCTGGTTCAGTTTTGGAATGTTGTACTTTTCTAAGTATTTGTCCATTTCTTCCAAGTTGTCTATTTTATTAGCATATAATTGCTGATAGTAGTCTCTTATGATCCTTTGTATTTCCGTATTGTCTGTTGTGATTTCTCCATTTTCATTTCTAATTTTGTTGATTTGATTCTTCTCCCTTTGTTTCTTGATGAGTCTGGCTAAAGGTTTGTCAATTTTATTTATCTTCTCAAAGAACCAGCTTTTAGCTTTGTTGATTTTTGCTATGGTCTCTTTTGTTTCTTCTGCATTTATTTCTGCCCTGATTTTTAAGATTTCTTTCCTTCTACTAACCCTGGGATTCTTCATTTATTCCTTTCCTAGTTGCTTTAGGTGTAGAGTTAGGTTATGTATTTGACTTTTTTCTTGTTTCTTGAGGTATGCCTGTATTGCTATGAACCTTCCCCTTAGCTATGCTTTTAACATGTCCCATAGGTTTTGGGTTGTTGTGTTTTCATTTTCATTCATTTCTATGCATATTTTGATTCCTGTTTTGATTTCTTCTGTAATTTGTTGGTTATTCAGCAGCATGTTGTTCAGCCTCCATATGTTGGAAGTTTTAATAGTTTTTCTCCTGTAATTGACATCTAATCTTATTGCATTGTCATCAGAAAAAGATGCTTAGAATGATTTCAATTTTTTTTAATTTACCAAGGCTAGAATTATGGCCCCGAATGTGAACTATCCTGGAGAAAGTTCCGTGTGCACTTGAGAAAAAGGTGAAATTCATTGTTTTGGGGTGAAATGTCCTATAGATATCAATTAGGTCTAACTGGTCTATTGTATCATTTAAAGTTTGTGTTTCCTTGTTAATTTTCTGTTTAGCTGATTTATCCATAGGTGTGAATGGGTTATTATTAAAGTCTCCCACTATTATTGTGTTATTGTTAATTTCCCCTTTCATACCTGTTAGCATTTGTCTCACACATTGTGGTGCTCCTATGTTGGGTGCATATATATTTATAATTGTTATATCTTCTTCTTGGATTGATCCTTTGATCATTATGTAGTGTCCTTCTTTGTCTCTTTTCACAGCCTTTATTTTAAAGTCTATTGTATCTGATATGACTATTGTTACTCCTGCTTTCTTTTGGTCTCTATTTGCATGGAATACCTTTTTCCAGCCCTTCATTTTCAGTCTGTATGTGTTCCTTATTTTGAGGTGGGTCTCTTGTAGACAACATATGCTGGGGTCTTGTTTTTGTATCCATTCAGGCAGTCTTTGTCTTTTGGTTGGGGCATTCAACCCATTTACATTTAAGGTAATTATTGATATGTATGATCTCATTGCCATCTACTTTATTGTTTTGGATTCGAGTTTATACACGCTTTCTGTGTTTCCTGTCTAGAGAAGATCCTTTAGCATCTGTTGAAGAGCTGGTTTGGTGGTGCTGAATTCTCTGAGTTTTTGCTTGTCTGTAAAGCTTTTGATTTCTCCTTCACATTTGAATGAGTTCCTTGCTGGGTTCAGTAATCTGGCTTGTAGGATTTTCTCTTTCATCACTTTAAGTATGTCCTTCCATTCCCTTCTGGCCTGAAGAGTTTCCATTGAAAGATCAGCTGTTGTCCTTATGTGAATCCCCTTGTGTGTTATTTGTTGTTTTTCCCTTGCTGCTTTTAATATTTGTTCTTTATGTTTGATCTTTGCTAATTTGATTAATATGTGTCTTGGGGTGTTTTGCCTTGGGTTTATCCTGTTTGGGACTCTCTGGGTTTCTTGGACTTGGGTGGCTATTTCTTTCCCCATTTAAGGAAGTTTTCAACTATTATCTCCTCAAGTATCTTCTCATGGTCTTTCTTTTTGTCTTCTTCTTCTGGGCCTCCTATGATTTGAATGTTGGGGTGTTTAACCTTGTCCCAGGGGTCCCTGAGGTTGTCCTCATTTCTTTTCATTCTTTTTTCTTTTTTCCTCTCTGCTTCATTTATTTCTACCATTCTATCTTCTACCTCACTTATCCTATCTTCTGCCTCTGTTAGTCTACTGTTGGTTCCCTCCAGAGTGTTTTTTTATCTCATTTATTGCATTATTCATTATATATTGACTCTTTTATTTTTTCTATTGTTGTTAAACATTTCTTGCATCTAGTCAATCCTTGTGTCCAGGCTGTTTATCTGTAACTCCATTTTTTTTTCAAGATTTAGGATCATCTTCACTATCAATATTTGGAACTCTTTATCAGGTAAATTCCCTATCTCGTCCTCTTTTGTTTGGTTTGGTGGGCATTTATCCTGTTCCTTTACCTGCTGAGTATTTCTCTGACTTTTCGTCTTGTTTATATTGCTGTGTTTCGGGCGGCCTTTCCATATTCTGACAGTTTGTGGTTCCTCTTTATTGTGGAGGTTCTTCACTGTGGGTGGGGTTGGACAGGTGGCGTTTCAAGGTTTCCTTGTTAGGGAAGCTTGTGTCAGTGTTCTGGTGGATGGAGCTGGATTTCTTCTCTCTGGAGTGCAATGAAATGTCCAGTAGTGAGTTTTGAGATGCCAGTGGGTTTGGTGTGACTTTGGGCAGCCTGTATATTGAAGCTCAGGGCTGTGTTCCTGTGTTGGTGGAGAATTTGCATGGTATGTCTTGCTCTGGAACTTGTTGGCTCTTGGGTGGTACTTGGTTTCAGTATAGGTATGGAGGCTTTTGGATGAGCTCTTATCGATTAATGTTCCCTGGAGTCAGGAGTTCTCTGGTGTTCTCAGGTTTTGGGGTTAACCCTCCTGCCTCTGGTTTTCAGTCTTATTCTTTCAGTAGCCTCAAGACTTCTCCATCTATACAGCACCGATGATAAAACATTTAGGTTAATGATGAAAAGTTTCTCCACAGTGAGGGACACCTGGAGAGGTTCACAGAGTTACATGGAGAAGAGAAGAGGGAAGAGGGAGATAGAGGTGACCAGGAGGAGAAGAGGGAATCAAAAGGGGAGAGAGCAATCTAGCTAGTAATCACACTCCCAAGTAAAAATGGGTACTGAAGATTGGGTTCTTAAAGGTACAAAATTGGTAACAAATACCAAAAAACAAAGATTAAAAATCTAGAGTAGAGGTTAGACTCGCAAAAATACAATATTAAAAAAACAAAACAAAGTCACAAAAATTATAAAATATATATATGAAGATTGCTTTAAAAATAGGGTCTTTTTTAAAGGTAATAGTAGGTTATAAAATGAAAATTAAAGGAGTAATAGAAGACTTTAAAATTAAAAAAATTTAAAAATGATAATAGTGAAAATATATCTAGGAATTTCTCTGGAGCTGTTGCGGTCAGTGTGGGGTCAGTTCAGTTTCAGATAATTCCTTGATCTGGCTTATACTTCTCAAGATCTATAGGCCCCTTCCAATGTAGTCAGTGCTAACTACAGGGTTTTAATCTATTGCACCTGTCACTTCCAAAGTGGTTTCCTCTGTTTATTTTAGCTTCTTCTGTTTCCCGGTCTCTTCAGTGTCTAATTTCTGCCCTGATGCAAGGGGGTGATGGTGGTCGCTTATTTAGGCTCACTTGTTCAGTCGTGCTGTGGGGAGGGAGGAACACTGCAAACAAATATCACTGGCGTGTGTGGGGAGTGCTCACAGTGTTTCAAACGCACTGGGTTTGCCCCCGCTCATGGCGTGTGTGCTTTCAAGGTCTACACTTCTCAGGCTCTAGGTTGCTCTGACAGGAACTGTCTGAGGCGGGCTCTGGGTTGCGTGCACTTCCCAGGTCTAAGCAGCTCAGGTTCAGATTCTCGGTTACTTCACAAAGGTGCATACTCTGTTGGGCCTGTGTTTTGTGCCCTTCCCAGGTTCGAGCAGCTCAGGTGATCAGGTGCTTGGTGAGCACAGTCACCGGCAGGTGGGGGGTGCGTCTTATCGCCTCCTCCGTCCCAGCTGCTCGGTTTTCTGTGTGTACAATAGGTGTGCCTTCTCAGGTGTGCCGTGTGTCTCTTCTGGGGAGCTGATCTCTGGCTGCGACCCTCCTGGCGGATGTCAACTATCCAGAATCCCAAGAAGTCTTGGTTAGCAACGAAGCATGCTTGCAGTTTGGTAGAGGGTGCCTCTCTGGGGCCGTGGTTGCCACTTTCTGGCTCTGGCTGCACCCCGCCTGTTTGTCTCCAGCGGGGAATGGGCCGGTCCGCAGCCTGCTAGCTCTCCTCTGGTATTTGCTCAGTCCTTTGTTCTGTGAGTGGGCCTGGTAGTGTCTTAGGTTAGAGCTTTTTGCAGAATAGTTCTCTCTCTCTCTCTCTTTTTTTTCCTTCTCTCTCTCTGGCTATCCCACAGTTTGGGTTGCTATCTCCTGTTAGTTTCCTCAGATTGCCCTCAGGGTATTTGGGCCTGGTCATTATTGTAACCAATGCATCCTGCGCCTCCCTGTTCAGCCCCTGCTTGCTGGTGGTGGCTGTGAGTGCTGGGAGTTGCTGTTAGGCACGTAATCTGTGGGTTTTAATTATTTATTTATTTATTTTTCCTCGCAGTTATGTTGCCCTCTGAGATTCCAAGACTCCCCACAGACCCACTGGTGAGAATATTTCCTGGTGTTTGGAAACTTCTCTTTTAAGACTCCCTTCCCGGGACTGATCTCTGTCCCTACCTCTTTTGTCTCTCTTTTTATCTTTTATATTTTGTCCTACCTCCTTTTGAAGACAATGGGCTGCCTTTCTGGGTGCCTGATGTCCTCCAGCAGCATTCAAAAGTTGTTTTGTGGAATTTGCTCAGCGTTCAACTGACCTTTTGGTGAATTTGTGGGGGAGAAAGTGGTCTCCCCATCCTATTCCTCTGTCATCTTAGGACTGCCTCCTTCTACTGGCAGTCTTGATTCCAGTTTTTGATTCATCTACCCCGGCATTTCACATAATGGACTCTGCGTATAAGTTAAATAAGCAAGTGACAATATACAGCACTGATGTTTTCCTTCTCCAATTTTGAATTAGTCAGTTGTTTCATGTCCGGTTGTAACTGTTGCTTCTTGACCTGCATACAAGTTTCTCAGGAGGCAGGTAAAGTGGTCTGGTATTTCATTCTATTTAAGAATGTCCCAGTTTTTTGGGATCCACACAGTCAAAGGCTTTAGTTTAGTCAATGAAGCAGAAGCAAGTGATTTTCTGGAATTCTCTTGCTTTTTCTATGATCCAACAGATGTTGGCAATTTGATCTCTGGTTCCTTTGCCTTTTCTAAATCCAGCTTGTATATGTGGAAGTTCTCAGTTCATGTACTGCTGAAGCCTACCTAAAGGATTTTGAGCATTAGCTTGCCAGCATGTGAAATGAGTGCAATTGTGTGGTAGATTGAACATTCTTTGAATTACCCTTCTTTGGGATTGAAGTGAAAACTGACCTTTTCTATTCCTGTGGCCATTGCTGAGTTCTCCAAATTTGCTGGCATATCGAGTACAGCACTTTGACAGCATCATCTTTCAGGATTTGTAATAGCTCACCTGGAATTCCATCACCTCCACTAGCTTTGTTCGTAGTAATGCTTCCTAAGGCTCACTTGACTTCACACTCCAATATATCTGGTTCTAGGTGACTGACCACACCATCATGTTTATCCATGTTCTTAAGACCTTTTTTGTACCGTTCTTTTGTGTATTGTTGCCACCTCTCCTTAATCTCATCTGCTTCTGTTAGGTCCTTACCATTTTTGTTCTTTATTGTGCCCATCTTTGCATGAAATACTGCCTTGGTATCTCTAGTTTTCTTGAAGAGATCTCTAGTCTTTCCCATTCTATTGTTTTCCTCTATTTCTTTGCATTGTTCACTTAAGAAGGACTTCTTACTCTTCTTGCTATTCTTTGGAACTCTGCATTCAGATGGGTATATCTTTTCCTTTCTCCTTTGCCTTCTGCTTCTCTTCTCAGCTATTTGTAAGCCTCCTCAGACAACCATTTTGCCTTCTTGCATTTCTATTTCTTTGGGATGGTTTTGGTCACCACCTCCTGTACAATGTTATGAACCTCTCTCCATAGTCCTTCAGTCACTCTGTCAGATCTAATCCCTTGAATCTATTTGTCACTTCTACTGTATATTCATAAGGGATTTGATTTAGGTCATACCTGAATGGCCTAGTGGTTTTCCCTAGTTTATTCAATTTAAGTCTGATATTTACAGTAAGGAGCTGATGATCTGAGCCACAGTCAACTCCAGGTCTTATTTTTTCTGACTTTATAGAGCTTCTCCATCTTCAGCTGCAAAGAATATAATCAATATGATTTCAGTATTGACCATCTGGTGATGTCCATGAATAGAGTCATCTCTTGTATTGTTGGAAGAAGGTGTTTGCTAAGAATAGCGTGTTCTCTTGGCAAAACTCTGTTAGCCTTTGCCCTCCTTCATTTTGTAGTCCATGGCCAAACTTGCCTGTTACTCCAAGTATCTCTTGACTTCCTACTTTTGCATTTCAGTCCGCTGTGATGAAAAGGACATTGGTTTAGTAGGGCTGCTATAAGAAAATACCACCAACTTAATGGCTTAAACAGCAAACACAGTATGTATGTATGTATATATATATATATATACACACATACATACATACACACACACACACACATACCACTGTCTAGAAGTTAGAAATCTGAAATGAGGGTATTGGCAAGGTTGACTCTTTCTGAGGGCTGTGAAAGAAAATCTGTCCCATACCTCTCTTTCACTCTTTTGGTTGTCTTCCCCCTATGTGTCTTCTTGTGGTCTTTCCTCCATTTATTTTTCTTTTCCCCAATTTCCCCTTTTTATAAGGACATCGGTCATATTGGGTTAGGGTCCGCTGTAATGACTTTAACTTAACTAATTACTGTTACTTTTACAATTAGTAATTACAATTACTAATTACTTAACTAATTACAACTGCAATGACTATTTACAAATAAGTTCACATTCTGAGGTACTAGGGCTTACAATTCCAACACATGAATTTGGGGTGGTGGTGGGGGACACAGTTTAACCTATAGCAGCATCTCTGAATAAAGTTTTATAGTTTTTCTACATAGGTCTTTACATTCTTTAATTTATTCTGTGGTATTTGTGTCAGTTACCGATTTATTACCTCTCGGCTTGGAATATATCCTTCAATATATGGTCTGAAAATGTACTTCCATTAAGCATGTCTGCTTTTAACTACGGATGATATTAAACTTTCTCAGTAGATGGCAGTAGAGGGACATTGAAAGAGAGGCTTTGCTTCAATTTCCAGCTGTGGCAGGGTGAGTTCATGGTGTAGGTGTGAGTCAGCTTAGTAGGCAGCTGCCTCAGCCACAGGCCTAGAACTCAGGGTCCCTCAATAACCTTGCAGCCCCTGTTTGGCAGTAATCTGTCCACGGAACCTCTCAACACAGAAACCGGAACCCCTAAGATTCTCTACCCCAGAATAATTATTACTAGCATGTTTACTCAAAGTCCTCCCTCCTGTGCCTGTTTCCCTGAAGGCTACTCACCCACACCAGTCCTCTGATTTTTCTGCAGAACCTATCATAAGCCTGTCTGTGGCCTGGAGGGGTCCCATCCTCTCTACTCACCCACTGTACATCCAAGTCACCAGTTTACTGATTACCTTCTCCCTGCCTATGCTCCAGAGGGTTGCATTGCCTTCTACTTGTCCAGAGACTGTAGACCAGAACCAGCCTGGCTAAATCAACCAATTTCTCTTCTGTATAGTGTACTGAACTCTCGGCCCTAGGGTGTCATACAGAGTTTCTTTATATCTTATAGTTATTCTTTTGTCATAGCTAATAAGAATTTGTATCAAATTTACACTCTTTTTCCTGCCATGTGTGATGCCTTTCCTGATTAGATCCATACTGGTACAGTACTTCATGCTTCTGGTGAAATTAATGTTCCTACATTTTAATTTTATTCATTTTCTATCACTCATTCACAGATATATAGGGCTGTAAATTATATATAGTGTGTGTGTGTGTATATATATATATATATATATTCCAGGATCCACAGTTTAGTCTATAGATTATTTTGAGTTTTCTAGTTCATAATCATGTCACCTTTCAATAATGACAGATTTATCTCTTCATTCATAATGCTTATACTTTTTATTATTTTTGCCTTACTGAGAGAATTAAGGTCTCCAATAGCATTCTTAAGTGGAACTACTTCTTTATTTCACTCTTTTAGTAAGATCTTTATTGTAGGGATTTAAAGGTAAATTTTATTTGGTTAAGAAAGTTTCTTTATATTCTTAAATGTCTGAAAAAATACTATGAATGCAGCTTGACATTTGTCAGACACCTTCTACTGCATGTATATGATTTCCATGCTCTATTCTGTTAATATGGTGGATTACAATAATTTATTTCCAACCTTGATCTTGATGTATCACTTTGTTTATACTCGCTGAATTTATTTGATAATATTTTCTTAATAATTTTTCATCTATTTTCATGAATGTGATTCATCACTTATTCTTCTTTATTTATACCTTTGTAATTATTTATTGTAATAATTATATATTGTAATATTTACTATGAAAATCATTACCACATAATATGAATTAGGAAATGTTCCTTCTCACCTATGTTCCTTGGAAGGTTTTATAGAAGACTGGGGTTATTTTTTCCTTTAATATTTGGTAGGCCTAGAGTATTTTATTTTTGCTTTATTATGAAAAGTTTTTTTTAATACTCATTCATTTATTTTATGGTTATAGTCTATTCATGATTTCTGTATCTTCTTGAATCAAGCTTGTTAAGCTATATTTTTCAAATATATATTAATTGATTTAAATATTCACGGAGGTTGTCATAACATTTTGTATATTTTCTCATTATTTTTAAGTTATTGTTTTGATATCATATAGAAAAATGAGAATGAAATATAGATACACATATAAAAATGAATACTTGTGGATTATCACTAAGGTCAAGAAATAAAACATTGCCAACCTTCTTGAAGTCCCCATGTGTCTTTTTCTTGCTGCAGTATCACCCTCACTCCTTGAAGTAGCCACTATTCTTTTTTAGTAATTTCTTCATTGCTTTGTAATTTTTCCTACATATGCATATCTCTGAAACAGTACAGTTTCACTTTCCATGTTTCTTGCTGCTGCTGCTGCTAAGTCGCTTCAGTCGTGTCTGACTCTATGAGACCCCATAGATGGCAGCCCACCAGGCTCCCCCGTCCCTGGGATTCTCCAGGCAAGAATACTGGAGTGGGTTGCCATTTCCTTCTCCAAGTTACTTAGATCTATATAAAAAAATCAGAAGGTATGTGTAATTTGTGTTTGGCTCTACTTACCCAGCATTATATTTGTGAAAGCCATTCATGTTATTGTTGCATAATATTCCATTATATTAACACACCAAAGTGTATTTGTGTAACCCACTGCTAATGGATATTTGGGATTTTCCAATTTTTAGCTATCATGAAAAATGCTGCTATTAATATTTATGTCTATGTATCCATCTGCACAGATGCATACTTTTCTGTTAGGTACATATCTAGAAATGAAATTAGTGAGTCATAGAAGAGTGACAGTGAGTCATAACCTCAACTCTGCTAGAAAATGTTTTTCAAAGTGGTTGTATTCTTTTACACTCCACAATACATAAAAGTTCTTGGTTCTCTACACTGGTGACAATACTTAGTATTGTGAGATATTTTCATTTTAAGCAGATATATTTTTTAAATTGTGTTTTATATTTGCTTTTTCCAGTGGGGTCTGGATCAATATGGAGGAGTGGGAAGGGCTTGAGCTCACCTCCTCCCACAGGCACAACAGTATTATAGCTACTTACAGAGCAACTATCTCTGAGAATAACCTGAAGACTAGCAGAGAAGATTCTTCACAATTAAAAATGCAAAGAAGTAACCACAACAAAATGGGTAGGATGGGCACAGATGTGTTCTAGTCAGGAACCACACCCCCAGTGCAGCAACCCACAGGCAGGAGGAAAATCACAACCATGCAGGTCCTCCCCAAAGCAAGGAATCTGATTCCCACTTCTTGCTCCCAAACCCAAGGGACCCACACCAGGAAGATGAGCCCTCAAAATGTCTGACACTGAAAACCAGCAGGACATGTTCATGAGGGTCTTTGGGTTATAGGAAGCTAAGACTCCACTCCTAAATGGAGTGCACAAAAACTCACTCACTCTGAGTCACAGTGCAGAGATAGCAGTTTCAAAGGTGCCAAAATTAGATCTACTTGCTGATCTTGGAGAGCCTCTAAAAAGAGACAGGGGGCAGTTGGGATTTCCCTTGGGGACATAAATGCTGGCAGCAGCCATTTTTGTGATCTCCTTCTCTGTGCTGACACTGGTGCTGGTGAATTTTGGAATCCTCCTTCTAGCCTGTTAGTCCTGGGGGCATGCCATACACACCAGCATGTCTACAGCAGCTGCACACCATTGGGCCACACAGTCAGCTATGCCCACAGGAGTTGCATGCTGCTGGGCCATGAAGCCAGCTGCACTGGCGTCTGCCACACCAAATAGTGCACTCACAGCAGTTTCACAGTATAGAGTATCACAGCCAGCCACCCAGAGGCCTGCCCAGCATACCACCATGCCAGCAGTAGTAGCATGACACTGGCTTCACAGCCAGCCATGCTGGGGGCCTGCTCTACATACCAGTGTGCCTGGAGCAGTTGCCAAGATTCACAGCCAGTTGCATTGGGGGTCTATCCTGACCACCAGAAAGCTAGCAGCAGTTGCATGCTGGTGGATCTCATGGACAGCGATGCTGGAAGCCTGCCTTGCCCACCAGTGTGCACATAGCAAACAGCCTTGCCACAACAGAAAAGCACACACAACCCATGTAGGGAACAATCTTGAAGTGTTTGGCTCTGGTGGCCAGAGAGGAGCATGTTGCTGGGCCCCATAGGATATCTCCTACAAAAGGTCACTTATCCAAGAAGGAGATTAATGAAACGACCTAACAAAGAAATAAACACAGAAAATTAGGCAAAATGATACAAAATATCAGAAAAAGAACTAAATGAAGTGGAGATAAGCAATATACCCAATATAGAGTTCTAGGGTATGATCATAAAGATGCTCACCAAACTTGGGAGAAGAATGGATGGGCATAGTGAGAACTTTAGCAAAGAGGTGGAATATACAAAAAAAAATAAACTAATCAGAGTTGAAGAATACAATAACTGAAATTTAAAATTCACTAGAAGAAATCAACAGTAGATTAGATGATATAGAGATCAATGATCTGGAAGACAAAGAGTATTGAAATTACACAAGCTGGAAAGAAAAAAATAAGAAAAAATGAACATAGTTTGAGGGACTTCTGGGACAACAATAAGAATACTAATATTTGCATTGTAGGGGTCCCAGAAGGAAAAGAGAGAGAAAAGGGCAGAAAACTTAGCTGAAGAACTGATAGCTGGAAATTTCACTAAGCTGCAGAAGGAAACAGATACCTAGGTCCAGGAAGCACAGAAAGTCCTAAACAAGATGAACCCAAAGAGGTCCATAACAAGAAAAATTATAATTAAATTATATAATTAATTTATAATTAAAATTTCAAAAAATTAAAAATGAAGAGAGACTTAAAAGCAGCAAGTGAAAAACAACTAGTTATATATAAGGGAACTCTGAGATCATAAGCTGACTTTTCAGTAAAAACTCTACAGGTCAGAAGGGCATGGCATGATATATTTAAAGTGTTAAAAGAAAAAATCCTACAACCAAGACTATTCTATTTGGCAAGGTTGTCGATCAGAACTGAAGGCAACAAAGAGATTTACAGACAAGCAAAAGCTAAAGGAGTTTATCAACACTAAACCTGTCTTACAAGAAATGTTAAAGGAGCTTGTTTAAGAGGAAGAGAAAAGGCCATAACAAGAAATATGAAAATTATGAAAGGAAAAATCTCATTGGTAAATGCAAATGTATAATAAAGGTAGTAGATCAATCACTTGATTAAAAGATGAAAGTAGGAACATTAAAAGACAAAAAGTAGTAAAAAATCATCTATGTCTACAATAAGTAGTTAAGGAATAAAAAATTGTAAAATATGACATAAAAACATAAAACATGAGGGAATTAAAAATGTAGAACTTTTAGACTGCATTGGACTTAAGAGATCATCAACTTAAAATGCTCAACTACATACGCAGGTTGTTATATATGAGTCTCATATTAACCACACAAAAGTAAAGAAAAAGAAATCCAAATGTAACACTAAAAATAGTCATCAAATTACAAGAAAGAAGAGCAAGAGACAGAGAAGAACTACAAAACAACCAGAAAACAATTAACAAAATGGCAGTAAGTATATACTTATCAATAATTTTTAAAAGTAAATGGATTAAATGTGCCAATCAAGGTACATAGGGTGGCTGAGGGATTAAAAAAATAAGACCTATTTATATGCTGGCTACAAGAGACTCACCTCAGATCTAAAGATATACACATGGACTGAAAATGGAGAGATGGAAAAAGATACTCCATGTAATGGAGTAGCAATTCTTGAACAAAATACACTTTTAAATGGTTATACAAAGATAGTAAGAATGATAAAGAGGTCAATTGAACAAGAGGATATAACATTTATAAATATCTATGCTCCCAGTATAGAAGCATATAAACACATAAAGCAAATATTAACACAGAGGAAGAAATAAACAGTAACAAACACAATAATAGTAAGACATTTTAACACTCCACTTGCACCAATGGTTAGATCATCCAGACAGAAAATCAATAAGGAAGCATTGGTTTTAAATGCTACTTTAGACTTATATCAATAGTTAGACCATCCAGACAGAAAATCAGTGAGGAAACATTGGTCTTAAATTATAATTTAGACCAGATTCACTTAATAGATATATACAGAACATTCCATCCAACAGCATTGTAATACACATTCTTTTTAAGTGCACATGAAACAGTCTCCAAAATACATCATATGCTAGGTCACAAGAAAGTCTCAATAACTTTAAAAAGATTGAAATCATATCAAGTATTCTTTCCAACCACAATTGTATGCAACTAGAAATCAATTACAATAATAAAACTGGAAAAAACACAACATATGGAAGCTAAACAACATGGTGCCAAACAACCAATTGGTCAACAAAGAAATAAAAAAGGAAATCAAAAAATACCTTGACCGTGGCGGATTCATGTTGATATATGGCAAAACCAATACAATATTGTAAAGTAAAAATAAATAAATAAATGAATAAAATAAACCCCTAAAAATAAAAATTAAAAATAAAATACCTTGAGACAAATTAATGGAAACAAAGTTACTAAAATCTATAGGACACTGCAAGAGCAGTTGTAATAGGGAAATTTATAATGATACAAGCTCACCTCAGTAAAGAAGAAAAACCACAAATAAATAATCTAACATTATACCATTATATGCCATTATAACATTATAAAGTTATAATAATATAACATTATAAAGGAACTAGAAAATGAAGAAAAAATAAAGACCAATGTGACTAGAAGGAAGGAAATAATAAAGATCAGTGTGAAAATAAATGAGAGACTTTAAAATACCAATAGAAAAGATCACTGAAACTAAGAGTTGGTTCTCTGAAAACATAAACATAACTGATAGCTGTTAAGCCAGACACATCAAGAAAAAGAGAGCCAAAATAACTAAAATTGGAAACAAAAAAGAAGTTACAATCAACAAAACAGAAATGTAAAAGGATCACAAGATATTAAACAATTATATGAAAACACATTGGACAACCTAGAATAAATGTATAATTTTATAGAAAATGTACAAACTTATAGACTGAGTCAGGAAGAAATAGAAAATCTGAATAGACTTTATCAGTAGTGGGACTGAATCAATAATAATAATAATAATAAACTCACAACAAACACCCAGGAACAGACAGCTTCATAGGTGAATTCTGCACAACATTTAAAGAAGAGTTAATACCTATCCTCCTGAAACTATTCTAAAAAATTAGAGAGGAAAGCGGAGAAGGCAATGGCAACCCACTCCAGTACTCTTGCCTGGAAAATCCCATGGAAGGGGGAGCCTGGTAGGCTGCAGTCCATGGGGTCGTGAAGAGTCGGACACGACTGAACGACTTCACTTTCACTTTTCACTTTAATGCAGTGGAGAAGGAAATGGCAACCCACTCCAGTGTTCTTGCCTGGAGAATCCCAGGGACAGGGAGCCTGGTGGGCTGCCATCTATGGGGTCACACAGAGTTGGACACGACTGAAGCGACTTAGCAGCAGCAGCAGCAGCAGAGAGGAAAGATCACTCTCTATTTTTTTTATGAGACAAACATTACCCTGATACCAAAACTAGAAAAAGACACTACCACTAAAAAATTTTCAGACTAATATCCCTGATAAATATATATGCAAATCTTCAACAAAATACTAGCAAGCCAAATAAAAATAAAATGATCATACACCATGATCAAATGGGATTCATCCCAGGGATGCAGGAGTAGTTCAATCAATGTGATCCCCAAATCAGTCAACATGATTTTCCATGTTAACAAGACATATATAAAAAAGAAAAAAAATCTCATTATCATCTCAGTCAGTGCATAAAAAGCATTGGAAAAAATCCAACATCCATTTTTTATAAAAACTCTCAACAAAGTGGATGTGGAGGGAACATACCTCAACATAAAAAGGGCATATATGACAAATCCACACCTAACATATTCAACTGAGAAAAGCTGAAAGAGCAGCAATAATACAAGGATGCTCACTTTTATCACTTTTATCCAAAATAGTATTGGAAACCCTAGCCACAATAATCAAACAAGATGAAGATAGATAAGGAATCCAAACTAGAAGCAGTAGCAGACTTTATTTTCTTGGGCTCCAAAATCACTGTGGACAATGACTGCAGGCATAAAATTTTTAAATGTTTGGTCCTTGGAAGGAAAGCTATGGCAAACTTAGACAGCATATTAAAAAGCAGAGACATCTCTTTGCCAACAAAGTTCCATATAGTCAAAGCTATGGTTTTTCCAGTTATGTACAGCTGTGAGAGTTGGGCCATAAAGAAGTCTGAGCGCCTAAGAATTGATGCTTTCGAATTGTGGTGCTGGAGAAGACTCTTGAGAGTCCCTTGGACTGCAAGGAGATCAAACCAGAAGATAGACACACACACACACACACACACGTATGTATACACTGAAGAATATTATTCAGCCATAGAAAAGAATGAAATCTTGCCATTTGTGGCAAAATCAAGGGACTTGCCGGGTATATTGCTAAGTGAAGTAAGTCAGAAGAAAACAAATACCACATGATTTCTCTAATATGTGGAATCTAAAAAACAAAACAAATGAACAAACAAAACAAAACAGACTCATAGATACAGAGACCAAATTGATGTTTGCAAGGGGGAGGGGAGAACAGATAAGAATTGAAGGGGATTAACAGGTGCAAGGAGAAGGCAATGGCACCCCACTCCAGTACTCTTGCCTGGAAAATCCCATGGACGGAGGAGCCTGGAAGGCTGCAGTCCATGGGGTTGCTAAGAGTCGGGCACGACAGAGCGACTTCACTTTCACTTTTCACTTTCATGCATTGGAGAAGGAAATGGCAACCCACTCCAGTGTTCTTGCCTGGAGAATCCCAGGGACAGGGGAGCCTGGTGGGCTGCCGTCTATGGGGTCACACAGAGTCAGACACGACTGAAGCGACTTAGCAGCAGCAGCAACAGGTGCAAACTTCCAGCTATGAGTCACAGTGATATATATAATATACACATAGGAATATTGTTAATAATATTGTAACAAATTTATATGGTGGCATATGATAATTGGATTTATTATAGTGATCATTTTATAATGTATAAAAATATTGAATCAATATATCATACATCTAATATAAAATTGTCAATTAAAACTATTTTTTTAAAGATTAAAAAACACCTTCCTCTTTCTTGATAAGTTTGGTCACCAGGATGTTGAGTTTGGTGTAGATGTGAACCTCATAATCTGACCCTCTCAGATTGACCTGTCATTTACTGTCTGGGCTTGCCATATGAGGACTGTAATTTCCTTGTCTGGCACTGTCTCCACACACCAGGAGATGGCATGGAGCAGAAGCTTGGGGTGTGGTAGGGCGGATAGATCAAACATGTAAGGGGGGGCAATAATATCCTAAATAAAGGAGTTCTGAGAGAATATCCCGCCTCTCACACATCTTTTTGGAAAGTTATATGACTCAACGACATGGAAAGATTATTTCAGGAGATTATTGGTTATCCAAAATTTTAATAGTGATGTGATTGTCACCAGAAAATATTATTTGCCTTTTGCTCCCCAGGAATGACCAAAGAGCAAAACCTGATTAAACAAAACAAGATACTGTTATCTGAAGTCAACAACAATCTCCCAAATGGAGCTCTCCTAACCTAACCTATGGAGGTTTTACTTGGAAAAGCTTTTATTCTTGAAATTTTATATAAATTACATCTGTTCCTTTGGTTATGCATTCATTCAACATTTATTTAGCTCCTGCTATGTACTAGGCAATATTCTAAGTATATATGCTAAGAAAATTGACTAAAAAGTATTCTTGTCTTTTTTAACTCAGTCCCTTTTAACTCAAATATTTTAGGACTCTAGTTAAAAAACCCCACATTGATCTCTTTTGTATACCATAGCCTCTCTTACTTTATTTGAGAAATCTATATTTTTATATATTTTGCTTAATCATGGGCTACATGAATTCTTTTAGTAAAATTGAAAATATGTGTATACGTGTTTGTGTGGAGTTAGAATAAAATCTCAAGAGGTAGAAAGGACCTTAAAGGTCTTCTGTGCAATCCTACCGAATGAGTATTTTCTTTCAACAAGTCCTTTAGAGTAGGCATTTAACTTTTGCTTGAATATATCTGGTGATGAGAAGCTCATTACCTTGCAGAGCATTTTGTTGCAGAATACTCTTCTCTTTTAAATTATCCTTGCAATTTACAATTAGGATGAAACTACTGATGTGCTTGGTTTTGGTGTGGAAATGAGGAAAGTGAGTATAGCTTATGTGATCCAGAGATGAAAAGGGTACAAGAGAGCTTCAAGAAATGAAAGGGGTACTTGGGAGGAAGACCTTGAAAGTCATAAAAATAACTGGACCCATGGGAAAGCTGCTAGAGCCTAGAGGAGGTTCCCTGGGTTTCAGGAATTCAGTTGGCTGACAGGGATGTCAGTGTGGCTGCAGCAGAAAGAGAAGGGCAGCAGACAGAGGGAGATGACATCAGAAAGGGAGATGGTCAGGATCATACAGCCCTGTTTAGATTTTATTCTTTAAGTTTAGTGGGAAGCATTGGGTGTTTTTAAGCAGGGAAACTATTATTTTTGCCTTTTTTACACATTCCCATGGCATTTATTTTATAACTGGAAGTTTGTACCTTTTGATCCTCCCCCTTGTCTTGCTTTTAAAACACCACAATTCTATTTGTGCAATTCTCTCAGCATACCCCATGCTTTGTCACTTTATACCTCACTCCAGAAAACCTAAACTATTAATAATCCCCTGACTATACCAGATGGAGGAAGCATATCATGTTTCCCTACACTTATATGCATACCCACGTCTCTTTTCCTACAGTTCCTTCCTCTCTGCTCTTGTCCATCTGGCAAATGATTTTCAAACAATTATCTCATTCTTCTGTCTTAGTTTCCTCAAATTTAAAGTAGGTATCATAATAATACCTAGCTCACAGGATTTGTATAAGCCTTAAATAAGGTAATCCACTTAAGTGCTATCCAGGCTGTGGCTAGAGAGACACATAAACTGTCCTACAGAAGCTGAGAGGAGGGAGGAGCTGATTGCTGGGTTGGTTTGGGAAGGCTTTTTAGAGAGGAAACATCTGAGCTGGAGCATGAAATACAGGAATAATTCTGTTCAAGATAGCTTAATCCAAAACTTAGACATTTGTTTCTTCATTTCCAAGGTGGGGGAAAAGCCCATATTAAAAATGGCTTTTCCTGGGTAATCATTCTACTAATTAAATTCCTGGCTTCTCTTTTGTGCATTAGACGAGTGGCCACCAGGAGGCAGCACAAAGTGATAAAATCATGTATCCCAGAGACACTGCATCCCTTTGCTTAGAGTTCTCTCAAAAATCAGGATGTTCTCAAGTAACTTAATACAGAAACCAGGCTGAGCTGTCTAGAATAGTCTCAAAATCCTGCTCACCAAGATTAGGCAAGGTGTAACTACACCCAGGTCTGTAGAAGCCTATGATGGAACTCAAGGCACTGACATCTACCCTGAAGGGCCTGGTCTAGGAGACCCCTCAGAGCCTACTGGCTACAAGTGGTAGCTTGCAGCAGTTGGACTTTATTTTCTTAGGCTCAAAAAGCATTGCAGATAGTGACTGCAGCCATGAAATTAAAGACACTTGCTTCTTAGAAGGAAAGCTATGACAAACCTAGACAGTATATTAAAAAGCAGAGACATCACTTTGCTGACAAAGGTCCATATAGTCAAAGCGATGGTTTTTCCAGTTGTCATGTACGGATGTAAGAGTTTGACCATAAAGAAGACTGAGCATGCAAGAATTGATGCTTTGGTACTGTGATGCTGGTGAAGACTCTTGAGTGTCCCTTGGACCGCAAGATCAAACCAGTCAATCCTAAAGGAAATCAACCCTGAATATTCATTGTAAGGACTGTTGCTGAAGCTGAAGTTCTAATACTTTGGCCACCTGATTCAAAGAGCCAACTCATTGGAAAATACCTGTTGCTGGGAAAGATTGAGGGCAGAAGGAGAAGATAGTAGCAGAGGATGAGATGGTGAGATAACATCACTATGGCCATGAATCTGAGCAAACTCTGGGAGATGGTAAAGGACAGGGAAGCCTGGCATGCTGCAGTCCATGCAGTCCCAAAGAGTTGGGCACGACTTAGTGACTGCACAACAACAACAACAAAGGCATGAGGTCACAGACTGTAACTTCGGACAGGGACTCATATATTAGAGTCCATTTCTTCTGTAGTAGATGCTTTAATGCACTGTCCAAATCCCTTTCAGGACTCAAGTATTTTTAATCTCCTAGATTCTAGAAGCAGTGCCTGAAGATAGCTTTTTGGGAATTGTCATTCGACTCTACACATGGACATCACCAGATGGTCAACACCAAAATCAGATTGATTATATTCTTTGCAGCCAAACATGAAGAAGCTCTATACAGTCAGCAAAAACAAGACTGGGAGCTGACTGTGGCTCAGATCATGAACTCATTGATAAATTCAGACTTAAATTGTAGAAAGTGGGGAAAACCACTAGACCATTCAGGATTTGGAAATCAAATCCCTGATGACTATACACTGGAAGTGAGAAATAGATTTAAGGGACTAGATCTGATAGATTGTTGATGAACTATGGATGGAGGTTCATGACATTGTACAGGAGACAGGAATCAAGAACATCCCCAAGAAAAAGAAATGCAAAAAAGCAAAATGGCTGTCTGGAGAGGCCTCACAAATAGCTGTGAAAAGAAGAGAGGCAAAAAGCAAAGGAGAAAAGGAAAGATATAAGCATCTGAATGCAGAGTGCCAAAGAATAGCAAGGAGAGATAAGAAAGCCTTCCTCAGCAATCAATGCAAAGAAATAGAGGAAAACAATAGAATGGGAAAGACTAGAGATCTCTTCGAGAAAATTACAGAGACCAAGGGAACATTTCATTCAAAGATGGGCTCAATAAAGGACAGAAATAGTATGAACCTAACAGAAGAAGATATTAAGAAGAGGTGCAAGAATACATGGAAGAACTGTACAAAAAAGATCTTCACGACCCAGATAATCACAATGGTGTGATCACTCACATTCACCTAGAGCTAGACATTCTGGAATGTGAAGTCAAGTGGGCCTTAGGAAGCATCACTACGAACAAAGCTAGTGGAGGTGATGGAATTCCGGTTGGGCTATTTCAAATCCTGAAAGATGATGCTGTGAAAGTGCTGCACTCAATATACCAGCAAATTTGGAAAATCCAGCAGTGGCCACAGGACTGGAAAAGGTCAGTTTTCATTCCAATCCTAAAGAAAGGCAACACAAAGGATGCTCAAACTACCACACAATTGCACTCATCTCACACGCTAATAAAGTAATGCTCAAAATTCTCCAAGCCAGGCTTCAGCAATATGTGAACTGTGAACTTCCAGATGTTCAAGCTGGTTTTAGAAAAGGCAGAGGAACCAGAGATCAAATTGCCAACATCCGCTGGATCATGGAAAAAGCAAGAGAGTTCCAGAAAAGCATCTATTTCTGCTTTATTGAGTATGCCAAAGCCTTTGACTGTGTGGATCACAATAATCGGTGGAAAATTCTGAAAGAGATGGGAGTACCAGACCACCTGACCTGCCTCTTGAGAAATCTGTATGCAGGTCAGGAAGCAACAATTAAAACTGGATATGGAACAACAGACTGGTTCCAAATAGGAAAAGGAGTACATCAAGGCTGTATATTGTCACCCTGCTTATTTTTTGTTTTTGTTTAAATATAAATTTACTTATTTTAATTGGAGGCTAATTACTTTACAACATTATATTGGTTTTGCTTATGCAGAGTACATCATGAGAAACGCTGGGCTGGAGGAAGCACAAGCTGGAATCAAAATTGCCGGGAGAAATATCAGTAACCTCAGATATCCAGATGACACCACCCTTATGGCAGAAAGTGAAGAAGAACTAAAGAGCCTCTTGATGAAAGTGAAAGAGGAGAGTGAAAAAGTTGGCTTAAAACTCAACATTCAAAAAACTAAGATCATGGCATCTGGTCCCATCACTTCATGGCAAATAGATGGGGAGACAGTGGAAATAGTGGCAGACTTTATTTTTGGGGGCTCCAAAATCACTGCAGATGGTGATTGTAGCCATGAAATTAAAAGACACTTGCTCTTTGGAAGGAAAGTTATGACCAACCTAGACAGCATATTAAAAAGCAGAGACATTACTTTGCCAACAAAGATCCATCTAGTCAAGGCTATGGTTTTTCCAGTGGTCATGTATGGATGTGAGAGTTGGACTATAAAGAAAGCTGAGCACCGAAGAATTGATGCTTTTGAACTGTGGTGTTGGAGAAGACTCTTGAGAGTCCCTTGAACTGCAAGGAGATCCAACCAGTCCATCCTAAAGGAGTTCAGTCCTGAGTGTTCATTGGAAGGACTGATGTTGAAGCTGAAACTTTGGCTACCTGATGCGAAGAACTGACTCATTGGAAAAGACCCTGATGCTGGGAAAGATTGAAGGCAGGAGGAGAAGGGGACAACAGAGAATGAGATGGTTGGATGGCATCACTGATTCAATGGACATGGATTTGGGTGGACTCCGGGAATTGGTAATGGACAGGGAGGCCTGGCATGCTGCGGTTCATGGGGTCACAAAGAGTTGGGCATGACTGAGTGACTGAACTGAACTGAACTGAAGAAAGCTGTCTTGCCCAAAGCTGCATTCCCAAAGCTGCAAGTATTTATTGCTTTATATGGAGGTTAAAAAGAAAAACCCTGATGGCTGGCTCCATTTCAGGAGGGCCGTCCCAATTTCAGAATTCCTGTGGGATCACCTGGAGTCTTTGTTGAGGCTTTATCATAGTTTGGCATCTGTGTCTGCCTAATCCTGCTTCTTTCCTTCCCCCAACAGCAGTCAATTCTGAAAGCATCTCAATAAACTTTCTGCACACTTAGCTCTGAGTCAGTCAGGTTCCCTGGAGAACTCAGTCCCACCTTTGTTTTACATGTGGGGAGACTCAGGCAATTTTGAGTGTCATATTTTGAGAGATCACTCTCAAAATATGGATCACTCTCAGTGGCCAAAGACCTCAAATCTAAGGAGAGTAGTCCTCAAAGACATACTGAACATTGTGAACACGTCCTCAATAGCAAGGTTTGTCTGTCTTCTTCCCTATATCTCTAGTGCCTCCACATAGTAGGCATTCAATAAATGAATGTTTAATGATTGAATAAATGAACACCAGTTCTTACATTGCAGATATAAGTAGGAGTCCCTCAGACCCTTTTAGTAGGAAGCTATTGAGACTAGGTTATACTTCTTGATGTCTCTAGCCAGGTGTTTTCTTCTTGAAATCCCATAGCTGTCCTCAAAGGAAACATTCTTCTCAGTCCCCATCGAGAATGGCAAGAAGCTTTGGAGTGGCATGCCTAACTGTATGTCAGGCTTTGGCTGCATTGACTGCATGAGACTGTCAAACTGAGAATAGACACCTAAACCATCTTCATGCACCCTAGCTGGAAAATGTAAATATTAAGACAGAGAGTGCCTGTATTTTTGAGGCCCCAGGTCAAAATCAAGAGAAATTAGTTTTAATTATTAATATATTCTAGTCAGTACAGAGAGCATTCCTCTGACATTAACTGAGATTGACTTTACTAACCCACTCTTTACACTGCCTTTAAAAAAAAAAAATTCTGGTACATCTAAGATAATGGCCTAGAAAAAACAAAGCACTGTAGCCCATAGAAGATTAAGAGCATTGTTTATAAAATCAGAGATGCTTTTGTTCAAATCTTGGTACTTTAGTGGCAGTGTGACCCTAGGTGAGTTACTTAATGTTTCTTTACTTCAGTTTCCTCATCTAAAAAATAGGGATAAAAATATTAATATCTCCTTGGAGGTTTTACTGTGAAAATTAATAATTGTTTTAAAATAAATAATTTTTGATTATTTATTTATTTCTGACTGCACTGGGTCTTTCTGATGCACCAGGGCTCTCTCTAGTTGAGGTGCATAGGCTTCTCACTGTGGTGGCTTCTCATTGGGAAGCTTGGGCTCTAGGTGTGCGGGCTGAGTAGTTGTGGTGCACAGGTTTAGTTGCCCCCTTGGCATGTGGAATCTTCCTAGGCCAGGGATTGAACCCATGTCTCCTGCATTGGCAGGCAGATTCTTAACCACTGGACCACCATGGAAGTCCTGTGAAAATTAAATGAATTAATATATATAACGTGTTCAGAACAGTTGCTCAGCATCTAGGAAGTGTTTTATAAGGCAGGTGGGATCCCATCTTTTCACATTTCTAAAGAGACTCTAGATACTGGAATACGTATTCTAAGGAGCCTGTAGAGTCCTGGATATCCTTTGCTTTAGGTTTGTCTGGCTCTGTGGCTATTGTTTGTTTAACTGTATAACTTATGAGAAGCTAAGGTTTCTGGTTGGAAGATAAAAAAGATGCCTAATTTTAGCCACCCTCAAGTAACTGGTAAGCTGTTTTTTCTTTTATTATTATTATAGCTCTTAAAGGTATAGGGTGTTTGTACTTAAAAACAGTTACCTCCATTCTATAAATACCACTGGAGAGATTTCCAACCCTGGCCCTAGTCAACTTATTCATATCTCTTGGGGCAAAGGGGTAAGGGTAGATGTTGTGGAAATTCCACACAAATTGAATTCCCCCCTTAAGTACTCTGTATGTGAGGAGATGTACAGGATCAAAAAAATAATAATAATAAAGTGACAGTGTAATTATGGGTGCCTTGCAAAGTGTACTCCCATGAAATCTTATTGGGATAGTTCAAGATCACTTGCCTAATAGTTAAGGTGACATCTGCTTTTATGTACTTCCCAAGTTTTTTATAATGATTATCTGATAATTCAGAAAAATGGGGTGTTCCATTGAAAGTCTCTCCTTGGAGAGGAATACTCATGCAATTCCTTCTGTTATTTTGGGATGGGAATTATGGCTTATGGAGTTATGTATTGGTTAAAATTCAGTGTTTCAAGGTCAAGGGTTTGGTGTTAGAGGGAGAAGGGCTTGCTACTGCTAAGGTCTGGCAATCAAAATTAAAGGTAACTGACCATCCCTCCCTTGGCTAAGAACATGAAGGGTGCTTTCCTCTGGACATCCATACAAGGGGTGTCTTATTACAAAGATAAAGATGGTTGAAAGCAAATAAGATTATGGCAAAATAAAAGTTAATAAATGTGACTTAGGAAACTACAGCATGCAAAAGGAGTTCAGTTCAGTTCAGTCGCTCAGTCGTGTCCGACTCTTTGTGACCCCATGAACCAAAGCACGCCAGGCCTCCCTGTCCATCACCAACTCCTGGAGTCCACCCAAACTCATGTCCATTGAGTCAGTGATGCCATCCAACCATCTCTTCCTCTGTCGTCCCCTTCTCCTCCTGCCTTCAATCTTTCCCAGAATCAGGGTCTTTTCTAATGAGTCAGCTCTTCACATCAGGTGACCAAAATATTGGAGTTTCAGCTTCAACATCAGTCCTTCCAATGAACACTCAGGACTGATCTCCTTTAGGATAGACTGGCTGGATCTTCTTGCAGTCCAAGGGACTCTGAAGAGTCTTCTCCAACACCACAGTTCAAAAGCATCAATTCTTTGGCACTCAGCTTTCTTTATAGTCCAACTCTCACATCCATACATGACTACTAGAAAAACCATAGCCTTGACTAGACAGACCTTTTTTGGCAAAGTAATGTCTCTGCTTTTTAATGTGCTATCTAGGTTGGTCATAGCTTTTCTTCCAAGGAGCAAGCGTCTTTTAATTTCATGTCTGCAATACCATCTGCTGTGATTTTGGAGCCCCCCAAAATAAAGTCTACCACTGTTTCCACTGTTTCCCCATCTATTTGCTGTGAAGCATGGGACCAGAAGCCATGAGCTTAGTTTTTTTTAATGTTTAGTTTTAAGCCAACTTTTTCACTCTCCTCCTTCACTTTCATCAAGAGGCTCTTTAGTTCTTCACTTTCTGCCATAAGGGTGGTGTTGTCTGCATATCTGAGGTTATTGATATTTCTCCCGGCAATCTTGATTCCAGCTTGTGCTTCATCCAGCCCAGTGCTTCTCATGATGTACTCTGCATATAAATTAAATAAGCAGGGTGACAATATACAGCCTTGATGTACTTCTTTCCCAATCTGGAACCAGTCTGTTGTTCCATGTCCAGTTCTAACTGTTGCTTCCTGACCTGCATATAAGTTTCTCAAGAGGCAGGTCAGGTGGTCTGGTATTCCCATCTCTTTCAGAATTTTCCACAGTTTATTGTGATCCACACAGTCAAAGGCTTTGGCATAGTCAATAAAGCAGAAATAGATGTTTTTCTGGAACTCTCTTGCTTTTGTGATGATCCAGCGGATGTTGGCAATTTGATCTCTGGTTCCTCTGCCTTTTCTAAAACCAGCTTGGAAGTTCACAGTTCACGTATTGTTGAAGCCTAGGTTGAAGAATTTTGAGCATTGCTTTACTAACATGTGAGATGAGTGCAATTGTGTGGTAGTTTGAGCATTCTTTAGCATTGCCTTTCTTTGGGATCGGAATGAAAACTGACCTTTTCCTGCAAAAGGAAGGTAAGAGTAAGTAAACATTAGCTAAGGTGCATACTCCAAAGATAATGAGATAAATGTGAATAAATTTACGAACCAGGGTAAAGTAAAAATGGATCAACTGAAAAAAAAAAAAACAGTAGTTATAAAGTGCAAAGCTTAATTTTTCCCTCTCCTGCCCTCATCTCTGTTTCTGTCTAGGCACTTTATCTGAAGCACCACCGGATGCCCTTGGACTCATCAGAGGGGCTCTGGAGAATTTTCATGCCTAAATAGAGACAACACTAGTGACCCAGGCAGCTGCCCCAGGCAGCTGACATCTTTATTTTTGGATATAAAGTGCAAATACTTAAGTGCCAATAAGCTTGACTCCCCCTGCAGGGTGCCAAATTTGAAATAGAGGATCATAGGAAAAGAGGAAAGTCTTACAGACTGCCTCCAGCTCTGCTGCATGCAGGAAGCAACAGGTTGATAACCTGTTGGAGAAGAAAGAGAGCCAAGTTACTTTGTTAGACTATTCAACTTAAATTTTTGTAAGGTTTTGAAGGAGCCACATTTCAATACTGTATTAAGATTGAGTAGGAGGATATTTTATATGGGAAGACTGGAATGTCTACCTCAAACTGAATTTCCGAAGACGTAAAATCTTTTTTCTCAAAAGGAAGAGAACAGTGTCAGGCAATAACAAGGGCACTGCAGCCTGAAACAAACTCTCCATTTTCAAGCAGAAAATCATTCTTGATCTGCCAACAGAAGGAAAAAAGAACAGGGAAGGAGTAACTGCCTACAATTTGGGAACTCCCATTTGTTTGCCAGAAACTATGCTAGGCTTCTTATGTATGTTATCATCTACTAGATGAGTTGGGTATTATTTTAATCTCCATTTTACAGAGGCTCAGAAAGGTTTAGTTACTTGCCTGTGGTTACACAACAAGTGATTCAACTAGAATTTGGAGTTAGGTCTGATTTCAACACCTATGTATTTTTCCATTAGACCAAAGGAAAGCAGTACCATTATCTTTATTGAAGAGTGAAAGTCCATTGTGGTTATTCCTTAGGCTCTTGATAGGGCAGTAAAATGGCAGTATTTAGACTGTTATAAGGCTTTGACTTTACACTGCCTGGCTTCAATCATTGTACTTGTTACTTGGCTACATTACCATGGGAAAGTTACCCTACCTTGTTGCACCTTAATTTCCTCATTTGTCAAATGCCTCCTAAGGCTGTTGTGATGATTAGGAGGTATAATATCTGCAAGCATATAATAACTCGTACTTGTTATTATTGTTATCATCCTGCAAGGCCAATGAAATCAGAGAAACCAGGGTTACCTGGTTCTGCCATTGACTAGTTCTGTCATTCTGAATATATCTCTTAACCTTCTTGTTCTTCGGTTATTCATCTATAAAATGGAGAAGATAATAGTGTTTACTTTGTTAGGGAGTGTCTGAGGATCAAATGAGTTAATACTTTCAAAACTATTAGAATGGTGCCTGGCACATAGTAAGAATTCAATATTATGAGAATTGTTGTTCAGTCGCTAAGTTGAACATATGATTCTGGGGGCAGTACTTAGGTCTTTAATCTATGGCACTGTGGCCAATAATAGCACCCTAGTTGGGCAAAGTATTCGTATCTTGAAAAGATAAAATTAGAGGAGGGAACAATTATTTCTCTATTTAATATGAGAGTTTAAACTTAAGAGCAGTCTGAGAGCAGATCTAAAATATGTGTTTTGAAAGCCATCTTTGGAAAAGATAGAAATGGATCCAGTGCAAATAACAAGAACCATAAATATTGTTGTTCCAAATTTTTTGTACTGACAACTTCTGTAGATTACAGATTTTTTATGAAGAAGAGGCCCTTAGAACATACTTGGAAACCTCACCTCAGGTCCGTTCTATAGGAAGACAGTGATTAATCCATAGGAAAAAAAGGTACTTCCCCACTCCCGTGCTACCATCCCACTCTAACACTTGCCATGTTGTCTGTCACAAGCAAATACAGGGATTTCATGAGATCTGGAAACTGTCATGATGTGACAGTAAGATTAGAGAATGAGCACTGGATGAACAAAGAAAAAGCACTGACATTACTGAGCAATTACTGTCTGTCACATCTTTTACATCCATTTACTGTTCAGCACAATCCTATGAGATGGGTACTATTCTCCCACACATTTACTAATGAAGAAATTGAGGCATGTGGATGTGAAATAATTTGTCTAAGGTCAAAGGGTAAATGCAAGAATAGGGACTGACTTCAGGTTTGACTGACTTCAAAGTCATACATTTTCTATGGTAGCATTATGACATCATAATTCTACTCATAGGAGTGCCATCCTAATTCCAACTGAGTGGCTTAGAAACCATTAGACATATCTTTCTCTTGGGTCCTCGGGTTCTTCATCTATACAATGAAGAAGTTAGACATAGAGTTTGATTTCTAAGTGCTCTTTTTTTTCCCCCATTTGATTATCACATCATCCTATGAAAGAAACTGAGCAAATATTGTCTCCATTGTATAAATGAAAACTGGAAGTTCAGAGATGTTTTATGTCCTGCATACAGTCATGTAACTAGTTTCTTGGAGTCAGACTGAACCCCATGTTTCTGAATTTCAAGATTAAAGCATCACAGGCCACTGGTCAAAATCATGTGACACTATATTTCTTCTCATTATGGGAAAATTCCCCATTCCTATAGACCAGGGCTCCCATGAATAAAATGTTTGCATATTAAAGTATGATCTGAAATCCTTGCATATTTTCTCTGAATAAGTCATCAGTTAGAGGTTTGTTTTTGTTCTTCCAGAGATAGAATAACCCATTACTCATACCCTTTTCCAAAGGGTTTTGATGGGAACAAGTGATATTTAAAATGCAACAGTCTACCATATATACTAGATCCTGGACATTATTTCTGCAGTTACTAAGCTTGCTTGATAATCATAATCCCTAGAGAACTTGTTAAATACACAGATTCCTCCAAGCCACTGAGAGCTGCTGATTTGGAATAAGACTATGACTTTTTAATAAGCTCCCTCATACAATGGATCTTCACCATAAGCTAGGGTTGTTTTTTTTTTTTTATCAATATGGCTGACTAGTTGGTTTTTGGGCAGTGTACTTTCTGATTGGTCAGAGCACATGCCATACCATTTATTAAATATTCTGAACACAATCAGCAAGGTAGGGGTCAATATGTTCATCTGAGGTACTAAGAGGAACTTAGAGTCCCAGGAGGCTCAGTAGCTTGCAGAGATATTAAGCAGGTTGGGGTGAGGAAGAGGTGAAGGTACAGCATGTTCATTTTTTTTTGACTGCAATAATTTTTTTTGGTCACTGTCAAAGACAGCAGACCATGGAGTATGTATCAGTCAGGGTTCTCCAGAGAAACAAGATCAATAGGAAATGTATAAAGAGATTTATTTTAAGGAATTGGCTCATGTGATTATGGGGGCTGGCAATTTCAAAATATGTAGGCTAATAGGCTAAAAACTCAGGCAGGATTTCTATGTTACCTCTTAGGCAGAATTCCTCCTTTCCTGGGAAACTTCAGTTTTTGCTTGTAGGGCTTGGATCAGCACACTATTAAGGGTAATTTTTAAGGGTAATTTATTTTATTTAAAGTCAACTGATTTACTTGAGAAAGAAGAAAAGGTTTAGACATCTTGCTCCCTGATTTCAAAGTTTATTACAAGTTATAGTAATCAAAACAGTATGGTATCAGCATAAAAATAAACACATAGATCAACTGAACAGAATAGAGGACTCAGAAATAAGCCTATGCATATATGGTCAATTAATTTATGACAAAGGATCCAAGAATATACAGTGGGGAAAGGACAGTCTTTTCAATAAATGGTGTTGGGAAAACTGGATAGCCACATGCAAAAGAATGGAACTATTCCCCTATTTTATATCACACACAAAAATTAACTCAAAGAAGTCTTTAGATTTGAATGTAAGATGTGAAACTACAAAACTCCTAGAAGAAAATAAATGTGGTAAGCTCGTTGACATTAGTCTTGGTGATTATTTGTTTTTTGGATATGACTATAAGAAAAGGCAACTGAAGCAAAAATAAACAAGCTAGTTTGCATCCAAAAGAAAAGCTTATCCACAGCAAAGGAAATCATCAACAAAATTAAGACAACCAACTAAAGGGAAGAAAATACCTGCAAATCATATATTTATATCTGACAAAGTGTTAATATCCAATATATATAAAGAACTCGTACAACTCAATGGCAAAAAAATAAAAACCCTCAATCCAATTAAAAAGTGAGCACAGGACCTGAATAAACATTTTTCCAAAGAAGACATACAGATGGCCAACAGGCACATAAAAAGATGCTCAACATCACTAACCATCAGGGAAATGCAAATCAAAACCACAATGAGATACCACCTCATACCTGTCAGAATTGCTATTATCAAAAAGACAAGAAATAAGTGTTGGCAAGGATGTGGAGAAAAGGGAACACTTGTGCATTGTTAGTGGAAAGATTAAAAAGGGGAGGGAGTTCTGTACTCCCTCTGAGCACTAGGAATTACCTTTCCTGACCTTCGAGACAGTACTAGAGGACTTCTGGAGTTCTTTGTCTATGCCATTGTGCCCACTTCTGTGTTTTAGGCTGTGTTAAGACTAGGGGATACAAAAGGCGGGAAAGGGTTAAAAAAAAGAGTAAACTCGCTGCTAACAGGGTAATTCTACTTTTGGTATTTTTTGTTTCTTTTTCTTGCTGCTGTTTACAGAGAACTTAAATTGCTGTGGTGTATTCTGTCCTGGTTTTATACTTGTTTTCAATGCAACAGACATGGTGAAGCATGCTCACTCCATCTTACTAGAACCAGAACTCCTGCAATAGATTCTTCACTACTCTCTCTGCTTTCACTCTAGCCCTTCTTACATACCATTCTCTACACATCAATTGGAGTGATCCTTAAAACCCTCAATAAGACTACATCACTCTTTTGTTTAAAAACCTGTACACTGTTAGTGGGAAGATTAAAAAGGGGAGACAGTTCTGTACTCCTTCTAAGCAGTAGAAATTACCTTTCCTGATCCTCAAGACAGTACTAGAGGACTTCTGGAGTTTTATGTCTATGCCATTGTGCCCACTTTTGTGTTAAAACTAAAGGGGAAAAACAATTTAAAAAGGTAAACTCACTGCTAAGAGAGTAATTCTACTTCTGGTATTCATTCTTAAAAAAATAAAAATAGAACTACCATATAATCCAGCAGACCCATTCCTGGGCATATACCTGGAGAAAACCATAATTCAAAAAGACACATGTACCCCAATGTTCATGCAGCACTGGTTACAATAGCCAGGACATGGAAGCAACCTAGATGTCCATCAAGAGAGAAATAAATAAAGAAGATGTGGTATATATATACAATGGAATATTCCTCAGCCATAAAAAGGAACAAAACAGTGCCATTTGCGGAGACGTGGATGGACCTAGAGACTGTCATACAAGTATTTATATTAATATATGAGACCTATACTTTTTGTATAAAGGAAAAAATCATTACTTTTTGCTCCTTTCTTCTGCCATTGTTTTCCCCCTTCACCTACCAAAGGTATTGTTATTCCCTAATTTAAAGAAAAAGTACAAAATGTGTGCACCTTATTGTACATAAATTTTATCTCATAAGAAACAAGGAACTACAAAATATTGACCTTTATTTAATTATATGCATTCAATAAAATATTCATATGTAAAATAATCTAATTCGTGTATTTGTAGACTATTTTATTTTCCTTTTTCCACACAAATTTCAGCTCTTAGAGGGCAGAAATTCACTTAGTCTTTCTTGTTCACTTCTGTATCCTCTGTGTATAGAGTAGCACTTTACACATAGTAAATTCTAAAAATTTGATCAGTTGAATGAACATCTTTTGTATTTTACTTTTAAGCATACATTTAAAAAACATAAAGCATTTTTGGTAAAGGCTCTGTTTAGTAGGGCTTAATATTCTGTTTCATTCACTTCAACAACATCACATCAAGAACTGCTTCATTGCACTGGGGGAGCTTTTGCATGAACTGTTGTGAGAGTCTGCATTCAGCAATTTGCCTGGTATCTACTTTGTTTTGTGCTGGAATTATAATCTTGTCTTTGTTCATCTTGTCATTTTCTCATCCTTTTGTTTAAGACTAGATGTCTTTTCATAAAGCATTTCTTCACTGTGATCATATTGTTTATTAGATTACTTGATTATTTTTATGTTTTGTTGTTGATGTTCAGTTGCTAAGTTGTGTCCGACTCTTTGCAACTGCCTGGATTGCAGCACACCAGGCTCCTCTGTCTCCCACTATCTCCCAGAGTTCACTCAAATTCATGTCCGTTGAGTCAGTGATACTATCTAACCATCTCATCCTCTGCTGCCTTCTTCTCCTTTTGCCTTCAATCTTTCCCAGCATCGGGGTCTTTTCCAGTGAGTGGGCTCTTCGCATCAAGTGGTCAACGTATTGGAACTTCAGCAATAGTCCTTCCAATGAATATTCAGGACTGATTTCCTTTAGGACTGACTGGTTTGTTCTCCTTGCAAGGGACTCTCAAGAGTCTTCTCTAGTACCATAATGTCTTTGGTGCTCAGCCTTCTTTATGCTTTATTTATTTTCATGCTTACCACTCAACAATATAAGCTTCAAAACTGCTCTTTTGTTTGATGCTTTATCCCTAATTTCCAGAACAGGCACTCTATTGCTGTTTGTTGAATGAATATATCATATTTAATTTCATCAATTGCCTCATTTGTAAACAGGGATAGTACTCCTATGTCACTGACTCTTAGGAAGAACAGTAGTGCTATATCACAACATGTATGCTAGAGGGCATGTTAGGTGCCATGACTAGCTAAGGGTCAGGATGTTGCATACCAACTTCCACAGCAAGGCTAATTCAGATCTATGCTTTAGCAAAATTGCAGACTTTAATCTGAAGTTGAACATTGGCATTGCACTTATACATAGTTAAAATCACAAGTGAAAATCCCAAAGTGTTAAGTTTCCTCTCCATAGGAAGACAGTGAGTCCTGTAAAGAATTTTATATACTGGGAAATAGGGGTGAAATTGATTATGAAACACTTCATTTCTAAAATCAGGGAATTTCATAACTTGGACTTGATGCAGTGGGCACTGGGAATGATTTTAAATTTCTGAGCTGGGGTGGGGGGCGGTGCAGGGGCAGTGTTATAAAAATGGTGTTTGCTTGAAGACTGCCACCATATCCTGCCTGTCCACCATACCCCACATGCATAGTGGGGTGTCTCTCCAGGACCTTGCTTTAGAAGTGTAAGTTTTCCCATCCACTAAACTGGTGTTTGTGTTTGCATGTGAGTGTGTTTTTCATTGCCAAAGGAGATCCAGTTGTTCCATACTGTTGATTTGGTGGTGCTGTTGGTCAGCAAATGGGAAGAATAGGTAAGTTCTTTGTGGGGCTTTCAATAATTGGCAAAAGCTTCCCAGCAGCTGTCTGTGGGGTGGGGTGGAAGAGAGTAACTATGAGGGACTTTTTTGTAGCTGTGTTTGTTTGCAAATTTAGAATATCTTGCTATGTTTCATGATATGTAAAATGCAAATAATATACAGGTGTATATGTCCTAAATCTCCTCCCTTTCACACATATTCCTTGAGGCTACATTGGCTTGGGTAGCTCTTGGCTTTTCACTCAGTAATTACCCTTCTCAGTATGTTACAGCGAGCTTGGAAAGTATGGATTCAGTGATTCATCCTATTTATTGTCTAATTTAGAAGGACAGTGAAAGCACTCGTAGTTACTTTGTGATTTTCCACACTGACAGCTTAGGTAAGATATGGCAAGTCCCAAAGTAATCCAAAGTTCTTTCAAGTTCTCTGCAGCCTGGCAGAGTGCATGCCTAGAAAGAGAGAACATTACAGGGCTCCGATTTTAACACTAGACTGTCCAACAGTCTCTGCTGTCATTCCTCTCCCAAACTAAGAGCCATAAGGAGACTTCCTTAATCTTCTGCCTCTACCTGAACTGACTTGTCAGGAATATGGCCACCTTAAGTCTAAGGTCTAGACTTTATGCAAAGGTATGCTTTGGTAGCATCTCTAAAAGACCTCCTGCCTCCAGATCTCTCCCCTACTGTCTTGCCACACTGCCTAAACGTTCCAATTGTATAAGTTGATTGCTGTATGACATTACCAAGAACATATGCTAAAATTATTTATAACAAGGATAAAGGTAACTGGTTAATTCTGGAAGGCATCCTTTTTTGTCTATTTAAAAAATCTATGTTCATCATGTTTCTTTCCATAGCACAAAGAAATTACAATTTAATTTTAAAATTCCTTCCTTTAGATTCATGCTTTTTGTGTCTACATGACTCCTGGTTTGGAATGCAAACTCTGTTTAAGCTAGGAGTTAAGCCATTTGAAACCATGGTTATCTTGGGATGCATTAGTGTGGTAGTGTGGACAAAGCCAGGCTTGAGTCCCACATATCTGCATTCAAATCCCTGCTCTACTGGTTAGTAACTGTGTGGTTTTGGGAAAGTCCCTTTAACTCTTTGGGCTTCAGTTTCTTGAGGGTGGTGTTACTTAATTCATAGGGTTTTGATTAAGAGAGGGAAAGAGAAGAGAGGGTCAGTTTATGTGGGTAATATAGAGCTATTGCATAACCAGCTTTAGAGTCTCAAGAATTTCTCTGTAAGAGGTTGATAATGGGGTGAAAAGAACAGAAGAGGTGGGCACAGGCTAGGGGACTTGCTTGTTCTGTTGTAATGTGGTATCAGACTTTTTTACTCATGTGATATATTTATTGGGGGTAGCTTATGGTGATGTGAAGGCTAAAGCCCTCTAAGCTTCCTATAGGTGCTGTCACTGGAGCTTAAGAACAGGCCGATATCAAAAGAGATCCTGAATTTTCTGACCGCACAGTATTACAGAGGGCTATACCTGTGCTGCGCTTAGTTGTTCAGTCATGCCTGACTCTTTGAGACCCCATGGACTGTAGCCCACCAGGCTCCTCTGTCCATGGGATTCTACAGGCAAGAGTACTGGAGTGAGTAGCCTTCCCCTTCTCCAGGGGGTCTTCCCAACCCAGGGATCGTACCCAGGTCTCCCATGTTGCAGGTGGATCTGAGCCACCAGGTAAGCCCAAGCAAGCCACTATGAGGCAGATGCTGCCTCTGCAAATAATAACAATAGCCACAAGCCAATAATAATTAATAGCTGGTTTACATAGTGATTATTAATGTGCAAGGTATTGGTTTAAGCACTTTAATTCAATTTCATCTTTCCAAAACCTCTTAAGAGGTAAACACAATTGTTATCTACATTCTATAGATGAAGAAACTATAGGATGACAGATATATGACAAAGGTAGGAAATCTCTTCTTTTTAAAGACCATTTGGAGGCAGGACTCTGAACTCTCTCTTCTCTTCTAACCTCAGTATTTGCCTTTCCAGGGACAGAGAGAGCGTGGTCCAATATAATAGGTTCTGTGTTTTAAATATGGCTGAGTCACTGAGTCAGGAGGTTCCAACCTTGATAAGCAATTTGATGAGGGGGTAGCAGATTTTGTCTTTGAGGATCAAACCAATGCTATCCCAAAGATGTCCAGTCCCCCAAACACCCTGTAATGGTTAATTTCCTGTGTTAATTTGGTTACACTATGGTGCCCAGTTGTTTTTCAAACACTAGTCTAAATATTGTAAAGGTATTTTGTAGATATTATTAATATTTAAAATTGGTTGACTTTTTCACAATTTAAAATTTATTTTTTTATTGAAATATAATTGACATATAGCACTGTATTAGTTTCAGGTATACAACATGATTCAATATTTGTCTACATTGCAAAATGCTGACCATAATGTCTTTAACACTCATCAGCATACATAGTTACAATTTTTTTTTATTGAGGACTTTTAAGACCTACTCTTAGCAACTTTCAAATATGCAATACAGTATTATTAACTATAGTCACTGTAGGGTAAGGGAGTTAGAGAAGACAAGGTTTGGAAAAAGAATGAGACCGGCACTTTACAGGAACAGATCACCTTTAATGAGGTGAAAAGGGGCAGCAGTCAGATTAGTGAGCTGCTGCACTAACCCAAGAAATGAGCAAGTTTATCTAGGCATATATGTGGAACTCTACTGTATTAAGGGGACCTGTTCTTCTCCAAGGTTGTTCGGAGTAGTTATCTCTCAAATGGCTGGGGCAAGGAACTCTGGAGATGGGCCAGAGGCTGGACCAGCTGGGAGTTGGGCTTAATCAACCTTAAGTGAAGTAAGGTGAAATCGCTCAGTCGTGTCCGACTTTTTGCGACCCCATGGACTGTAGCCTACCAGGCTCTTCCATCCATGGGATTTTCCAGGCAAGAGTACTGGAGTGGGGTGCCATTTCCTTCTCCAGAGGATCTTCCTGACCCAGGGATCGAACCCAGGTCTCCTGCATTGTAGGCAGACGCTTTACCGTATGAGCCACCAGGGAAGTCTAATCAACCTTAATGTCCATTTTTTTTTTCCTTTGGGTGGGAGAGTTCTTTGTTTTGCATAGAATGGTGGGGAGGACCTGGAGGGGTGTTTTAACTCCAGGCTATTTTGAGCCATGTAACTTTCTTTCAGTCACTATGATTTTGACCCTCCTGTTCATTTGTTTTGTGCCTCTCCCCTTGCCACCCAGCAATGACCAATCTGTTTTCTGTGTCTATAAGCTTAAGTTTTGTTGTTGGTTGGTTGGTTTTGTTTTTAGATTCCACACATAAATGAGATCATATGGTAGTTTTCTTTCTCTTTCTTACTTCACTTAGTATAATAATCTCTAGTTGCATCCATGTTGCTACAAATGGCATTATTTCATTCTTTTTTATGGCTGAGTAATGTTCCATTATGTATATGTACCATATCATTTTTATCCATTCATCTGTCATGGACACTTAGCTCTTGCTTGCAGTACTTGGTTTCACATGCTATGGTCTAGCACAGGCAATCCCAACATGTTTGCTATGAAAGATTCTATAGAATGTAGTCATCCTAGCCACTACCTGGAGATGATTGGTAGATACATGCCATTTAAGGGTTTTGCCACAGCCTCACTTTCAGCTTCAAAAACATTATCTTTAGTTGGGTGAGTAAGGGTCTGAAAAAAAAGGAAAAAGTAGAATCAATCGGGTGCTCATCTCCCAAGCCTTAGCACTATGAAGTTCTATTAGACTTATCAGTCGAGTTGCCAGCAGCAGAAGTAGTAGCAAAATATATTAGGATTCCAGTAAGGTATAATATGCATGTAGTGCCAGAAAATAATCCTGGCAGATTTTAGCTAAGGTTTTGTCATTTCTGTGAGAAATGGTACAGTTACACTAAGCTTCCTTATGATCTGTAGCCCATCCCTCCACACCCACTCTTGAGATTGCTCCTCCTACTTAATTGACATTGTACAAGTATCTGACACATTTCTGCTGTGTGAAAATCCCTTTGCTTCTGCCTCTCTGACCCAAACCGCCTCCCACCTTGCTTTCTGTGATATTTTTCTGTTGGCAGTCCCAGGGCAAGATTAAAGCACCAGGTTTAAGGTCTAGCACTAGGTTTAAGCTTGCTGACCATAAAAGCATTAAAATCTACAAAGAGGAGAAAGAGATAAAAGCATTTGATTTCCCTGTGTAGGGACATCATCTTCCTCCACATTACCTCTACTTGCAAATGAATTCTAGCAATGAACTATAGTCACAAATGAGATTGCATATGGAATAGATGGATGGATGGATTTAAATGTATGTATGTGAAGTGTGGGGTATATATGTAGATATGCAGAAAGGCATAAAAGTATATAACACTCTGGTTTCTAAGTCTATTTTTTTTCCTTTTTTAAAAAATTTTATTTTATTTTTTAACTTTACAATATTGTATTGTTTTGCCATATATCAACATGAATCTGCCACAGGTATACACGTGTTCCCCATCCTGAACCCTCCTCCCTCCTCCCTCCCCATACCATCCCTCTGGGTCATCCCAGTGCACCAGCCCCAAGCATCCAGTATCATGCATCGAACCTGGACTGGTGACTCGTTTCATATATAATATTATACATGTTTCAATGCCATCCTTCCAAATCATCCCACCCTCTCCCTCTCCCAGAGTCCATAAGACTGTTCTATATCAGTGTCTCTTTTGCTGTCTCGTATACAGGGTTATTGTTACCATCTTTCTAAATTCCATATATATGTGTTAGTATACTGTATTGGTGTTTTTCTTTCTGGCTTACTTCACTCTGTATAATAGACTCCAGTTTCATCCACCTCATTAGAACTGATTCAAATGTATTCTTTTTAATGGCTGAGTAATACTCCATTGTGTATATGTACCACAGCTTTCTTATCCATTCATCAGCTGATGGACATCTAGGTTGCTTCCATGTCCTGGCTATTATAAACAGTGCTGTGATGAACATTGGGGTACACGTGTCTCTTTCAATTCTGGTTTCCTCAGTGTGTATGCCCAGCAGTGGGATTGCTGGGTCATAAGGCAGTTCTATTTCCAGTTTTTTAAAGAATCTCCACACTGTTCTCCATAGTGGCTGTACTAGTTTGCATTCCCACCAACGTGTCTAAGTCTATTTAAAGCTTTATAGAATGATTAGAAATAGATTATCTGGGGAATTTCATACCTGTTGAACAAATGAATGAGTAGAGAAGATTTGGATCTATGGGGAAAATCACAGTGAAATAGGGCTAATAGAAGAGCACTTCAGCAATGGTTCAGCAAGGACCTTCAAAAATAAAATCAATAAGAACATTGGCAAAAAATTATTAAAAGTCAATTTTGGGGGAATTCCCTGGCAGTCCAGTGGTTAGGACTCCATGCTTTCAGTGCTGAGGGAATGGATTCCATTCCTGGTTGGGGAACTAAGATCCTGTGGCAAGATCCTCTAAAAACTCAACTTTTTCAGAATTCTAGAATTAGCCAAAGGCTTGAAACAATCCAAAGAGCAATTATTCAAGAAAAATGACTGAACCCCCATAAGAATAGTGAGCTGTGTGGCGTTTTAACTTATTCTATTCTAATCCCTGTCTCATTGCCTCCACAGTAGTTTTGAAAAATAACAACCTGATAATACCAGTAATTGTGAAAATTTGTAGCCTAGAAGCCACTGGAGGGGGCAGGTTGGGTTTGAGGTCTTCAAAAAGCCCCATTCCCAGAGAAATGTTACAATTTGACCTATCTGAAAGTTCTTGGAAACACCCATGCATATGACTCATCATTATTTGCCCTGGCTCAGAGCTCACTGCACACAAAATCCTTTTTTGTTTGTTTAATAAACTTTCTTTTTTTAAGAGCAGTTTTGGGTTTAGAGAAAAACAGGAGGAAGTACAGACTTTCCATATACTACCCTTCCTTCCTCTCCTAATAATAGCTATTATTATTAATAGCTTATATTACTGTGGCACACTTGTTAACAGCCGACAAACCAATATTGACACATCATTATTAATGAAAGTCCATAGTTTACAGGAAGTTCACTTTTTCAGCTGTATATTACATGGGTATTTTGACAAACACATAGTGCCATGTATCTACCATTACATGCAGAAGCATGCCACTGTCCTAAAAGTCCCCTGTCCTCCATGTATTCATTCCCCACTCCCCTCCTTCTAAACTGGTAGCAAATGCTAAACTTTTTACTGTCTCTATAGTTTTGCCTTTTCCTGAATGTCGTATGAATAGAATCATAGAGTTTGTAGCCTTTTCAGACTGGCTTCCCTTGTGGCTCAGCTGGTAAAGAATCTGCCTGTAATGCAGGAAACCTGGGTTCGATCCCTGGGTTGGGCAGATCCCCTGGAGGAGGGAAAGGCTACCCACTCCAGTATTCTGGCCTGGAGAATTCCATGGACTGTATAGTACATGGGGTCGCAAAGAGTCTGACATGGCTGAGCAACTTTCACTTACTTTCTTTCACTTTACTTATCAATATGCATTTAAGATTCCTCCATGTCTTTTCATGGCTTCATAGCTCATTTATTTTCATTGCTAAATAATATTATATTGTATACATGTACTAATTTGTTTATCCTATTTACATATTAAAGGACATCTTGGTGGCTTCTGTGTTTTGGCAATTAGGAAGGAATAAAGCTGCTATAAAAAGTCACGTGCTTGTTTTTGTGTGGACATAACTTTTCAACTTAAAATCATACACACTAGGTTTCCGCATTATATGAACCAAAAACTTCCAGATGTCCAGGCTGGGTTTAGAAAAGGAAGAGGAATTAGAGTTCAAACTGCCAACATTCGCTGGATTATAGAGAAAGCAAGAGAATTGCAGAAAAACACTTTTTTCTGTTTCATTAACTACACTAAAGCCTTTGACTGTGTGGATCATGACAAACGGTGGAAAGCTCTTAGAGAGATGGGAATACCAGACCATCTTACCTATCCTGCGAGAAACCTGTATGCAGGTCAAGAAGCAACAGTTAGAACCCTGTATGGAACAATTGATTGCTTCAAGATTGAGAAAGGAGTATGACAGGGCAGTCTTCTGTCACCCTGTTTGTTTAACCCATATGCTGAGCACATCATGAGAAATGCTGGGCTGGATGAGTTAAAAGCTAGAATCGAAATACGTGGGAGAAACATCAAAATCCTCAGATATGTGGATAATACCACTTTAATGGCAGAAAGTGAAGAGGAAATAAAGAGCCACTTGAGGGTGAAGAAGGAGAGTGGAAGACTGGCTTAAGACTAAATATTAAAAAAACTAATATCATGGCATCCGACCCCATTACTACATGAAGAGGTGACATTCCTCTTCTTGGGCTCCAAAATCACTGCGGATGGTGACTGCAGCCATGAAATCAGAAGACGATTGTTTCTTGGCAGGAAAGTGATGACGAATCTAGACAGTATGTTGAAAAGCAGAGACATTACTCTGCCGACAAAGGTCTGTATTGTCAAGGCTATGGTCTTTCCAGTGGTCATATACTGTTGTGAGAGATGGAGTGCAAAGAAGGCAGAACGCCAAAGAATTGATGCCTTCGAACTGTATGGTGCTCGGGAAGACATTGGGGTACACGTGTCTCTTTCCCTTCTGGTTTCCTCAGTGTGTATGCCCAGCAGTGGGATTGCTGGATCATAAGGCAGTTCTATTTCCAGTTTTTTAAGGAATCTCCACACTGTTCTCCATAGTGGCTGTACTAGTTTGCATTCCCACCAACAGTGTAAGAGGGTTCCCTTTTCTCCACACCCTCTCCAGCATTTATTATTTGTAGACTTTTGGATCGCAGCCATTCTGACTGGCGTGAAATGGTACCTCATAGTGGTTTTGATTTGCATTTCTCTGATAATGAGTGATGTTGAGCATCTTTTCATGTGTTTGTTAGCCATCTGTATGTCTTCTTTGGAGAAATGTCTATTTAGTTCTTTGGCCCATTTTTTGATTGGGTCATTTATTTTTCTGGAGTTGAGCTGTAGGAGTTGCTTGTATATTCTTGGGATTAGTTGTTTGTCAGTTGCTTCATTTGCTATTATTTTCTCCCATTCTGAAGGCTGTCTTTTCACCTTGCTAATAGTTTCCTTTGATGTGCAGAAGCTTTTAAGGTTAATTAGGTCCCATTTGTTTATTTTTGCTTTTATTTCCAATATTCTGGGAGGTGGGTCATAATGAGAAAACAGAAAGAGAAATTAAGGAAACAATTCCATTCACCATTGCAACGGAAAGAATAAAATACTTAGGAATATATCTACCTAAAGAAACTAAAGACCTATATATAGAAAACTATAAAACACTGGTGAAAGGAATCAAAGAGGACACCAACAGATGGAGAAATATACCATGTTCATGGATTGGAAGAATCAATATAGTGAAAATGAGTATACTACCCAAAGCAATTTATAGATTCAATGCAATCCCTATCAAGCTACCAACAGTATTCTTCACAGAGCTAGAACAAATAATTTCACAATTTGTATGGAAATACAAAAAACCTCGAATAGCCAAAGCGATCTTGAGAAAGAAGAATGGAACTGGAGGAATCAACCTACCTGACTTCAGGCTCTATTACAAAGCCACAGTTATCAAGACAGTATGGTACTGGTACAAAGACAGAAATATAGATCAATGGAACAAAATAGAAAGCCCAGAGATAAATCCACGCACATATGGACACCTTATCTTTGACAAAGGAGGCAAGAATATACAATGGATTAAAGACAATCTCTTTAACAAGTGGTGCTGGGAAATCTGGTCAACCACTTGTAAAAGAATGAAACTAGAACACTTTCTAACACCATACACAAAAATAAACTCAAAATGGATTAAAGATCTAAACGTAAGACCAGAAACTATAAAACTCCTAGAGGAGAACATAGGCAAAACACTCTCCGACATACATCACAGCTTTACAACTTTGTGTTAGTTTCCACTGATATTCCCTCTTCTTTAGATTTCTTTCCCATTTGGATCACCAAAGAGCACTGAGTAGAGTTCCCTGTGCCATGTAGTAGGTTCTCACTAGTTATTTTATACATAGTATCTATAGCGTATGTATGTCCCTTCCAGTCTCCCAATTCATCCCACCTCCCCTTTCCCACTTTGGTGTCCATATATTTGTTCTTTATGTCTCTGTCTCTATTTCTGTTTTGCAAATAAGATCATCTATACCATTTTTTTAGGCTCCACATATATGCATTAATATATGATATTTGTTTTTCTATTTTGGACTTACTTTACTCTGTAGAACAGTCTCTAGGTCTATCCATGTCTCTATAAGATGATCCAATTTCATTCCTATGGCTGAGAAATATTCCATTGTATATATATACCACATCTTCCCTATCCATTCCTCTGTTGATGGACATCTAGGTTGCCTCCATGTCCTGTCCACTGCAAACAGTGCCACAACGAACATTGGGGTGCATGGTGCATGTATCTTTTTGAATTATGGTTTTTTATGGGTATGTGCCTAGTAGTGAGATTGCTGAGTCATATGGTATTTTTATTCCTAGTTTTCAAGGAACCTCCATACCATTCTCCATAGTGGCTGTATCAATTTACATGTCCACCAACAGTGCAAAAGGGTTCCCTTTTCTCCACACCTTCTCCAACATTTATTGTTTGTAGAATTTTTAATGATGGATGTGAAGCGACACCTCATTGTAGTTTTGATTTGCATTTCTTTAATAATTAGTGATGTTGAACATCTTTTCCTGTGTTCATTGGCCATCTGTATGTCTTCTTTGGAGAAATGTCTGTTTAGGTCTTCTGCCCATTTTTTTGATTGGGTTGTTTGTTTTTCTGACATTGAGCTGCTATGAGCTGCTTATATATTTTGGAGGTTAATCCCTTGTCTGTTGTTTCGTTTGCAAATATTTGCTCCCATTCTTAGTGTTGTCCTTTCCTTTTGCTTATGGTTTCCTTTGCTGTGCAGAATATTTGAAGTTTAATTAGGTCCCATTTGTTAATTTTTATTGTTTATTTTCATTACTCTAGGATGTGGGTCAAAAAAGATCCTGCTATGACTTATATCAGAGTGTTCTATATGTTTTCCTCTAAGAGTTTTATAGTGTCTGACCTTACATTCAGGTCTTTAATCCATTTTGAGTTTGTTTTGTGTATGGTGTTAGGAAGTATTCTAATTTCATTCTTTTACATGTAGCTGTCCAGTTCTGCCACCACCACTTATTGAAGAGGTTGTCTTTTCTCCATTTTATATTCTCACCTCCTTTGTCATAGATTAGGTGATCAACTCATTATAATAACAAGGAGTGTGGTTGCTGGATTGTATGGTGAGACTCTGTTTAGTATGTAGACTATGTTTAGAACTCTAAGTCTGTGTTTCAAAGCAGCTGTACCATTTTGCATTCCTACCAGCAATCGATGCTGTCAGCGTTTTGGATTTGAACCATTCTAATAGGTGTGTGGTGGCATCTCATTGATTTAATGACCTATGAGGAGGAACATCTCTTTATATGTTTATTTGCCATGTATATGCTTTCCATGATGAGGTTTCTATTCATATATTTTGCCCATGTTATAATTCAGCTGTTTGTCTTCTTATTGTTGAATTTTAAAGGTTCTTTGCATGTTTTGAATGCAAGTCTTTTTTCTGTGTTTTGAAAATATTTCCTTCTAGTCTGTGGCTAACCTTTACATTCTCAGTAGTGTCTTTTGAAGAGCAGAATTTTTAATTTTAATGAAGTCCAACTTATCAGTTTTTTCCTTCTTCAGTTCATTTCAGTTCAGTCACTCATTCGTGTCTGACTCTTTGCGACTGTTATGTCTAAAAAGTTATCATCAGGCCATCAGATGGATTTGGGTTAGGATCCAACTACCCACTCATTTGCTATGCTTTATGACTATGGGCAAGTCTCCAGAAACCTTCATTTCTGTAAATTAAAATGAGATGATATTTATGAAATAAAATGATATAAAGCCCTAAAAGAGCAAAAAGCAAAATATAGGAAAGAAATAAAAGTCATTACTAAATCAAAGTTTACCTAGTTATCTTCTAGAAGTTTTATAGTTTGTGTTTGACATTTTTATCTGTGCTCCATTTCCAATTTTTTTTTCATGTGCAGCTTATTTGATTTTAGTATTCATTGTAAAATTTGTGCTATTTTGTATATGGATAGTGTTTTGTACATATTAGATTTTCTCCCCCATGCTCAATTAAAGTCATTTTTGTAAAAACAGCATTGCTCTTTAACACACTAGTCTTTGTGCTTAATTTGTATTTTATACCTTCTCTTTGTACAGATTCATTTCTTTTTTTTAATTTTATTTTATTTTTAAACTTTACAAAATTGTATTAGTTTTGCCAAATATCAAAATGAATCTGCCACAGATTCATTTCTTTTTGCACATGGTTGTCCAGTTATTCTAGCGCCATTTGTTGAAAAGATTATTCTTTATTCATCTAATTGCCTTTGCAGCTTTGTTAAAGATTAGTTGACTATATGTGTGTGGGTCTATTTTGGGGTTCTCTATTCTATTCCAATAATCTATTTGTTTATTCTTTCACAAATAGCACACTGTGTTGATCACTATAGCTTTAAAGTACTGAAGCTGAGGATCTATGAAAGCCACAACTAACGAACTTAATGGTAAAAGACTGAATGATTTCCCTCTAGGATCAGGAAAAAGAATATCTGTTTTCACTACTTCTATTCAACATTTTATTGAAGGTTCTAGATAGGGTAATTAGGCAGAAATAAAGAAGAAATTCAGATCGAAAGAAGTAAAACTATATATATTCACAGATGACCTTATATATAGAAAATTGTAAGAAATCCACACAAACTATTACAGCTAATAAATGAATTCAGCAAGGTTGCAGAGTACTAGTATAATATAAAAATAAATTATATTTCTATATACTAGCAATTAATGGCCTGAAAATTTAGAAAAAAATCCTTTAATAATAGCATCAACAAGAATAAAAAGCTAAGGAATGAATTTAAAGTGTAAGACATATACTGTAAAATGACAAAACTATAGAAAAAAATAAATAAGTCCTAAATAAATGGAAAGACATTTCATTTTTATATATCAGAAGACAATAATTTTAAGATGCCAATACTCCTCAAACTTATCTACAGATTCATTTCAGTCCATAATCAAAAAAAAAAAAAAAACTCAGCTGGTATTTTTTTTTTCAGAAATTGAAAAGCTGATTGTAAAATTCATATGGAAATACAAGTGATCCAGAATACCCTAAACAATTTTGGTAAAGAAAACATTTGGAGGAATCACATTTCCTAATTTCAAAACTTACACAAAGCTACAGTTATCAAGACAGTGATGTCTTGGCATAATAGACATATGGATCAATGAAAGAAAATTTAGAGTCTAGAAAGAAACCCTTATGTTCAATTTTTGACAAGAGTGCCAAGATAATTCAATGGGGGAAATATTAGTCATTTCAACAAATGGTGCTGTGACTATTGGACATCAACTTGCAAATCAATGAAGCTAGACCTTTATCTCACATGCTATGTGAAAATTAACTGAAATGGATTAAACACGTAAATGTTACAGCAAGAACTATAAAAAACACTTAGAAAAAGACATTAGTGTAAATTCTCATGATCTTGAATTATTCAGTTTTTTAGATGGTACCACAAGCATAAGAACAAAAGATAAAAATAATTTGGACTTCTTCCAAATTAAAAACTTTTGTGTTCCAGAGGACACAGTCAAGTAAGTCAAAAGACAACTCACAGAATCAGAGGACATATTTGCAAATCATACATCTGATAAGAGACTAACATCCAGAACATATGAAGAACTTACACAGCTTAAAATTATGAGAAAATCCAATTAAAAATTGGGCAGACTTCAATGAACATTTAAGAAGATATGCAAGTTGCAAATAAACTTGTTCAACATAGTTAGTCATCAGGGAAATGTACTCAAAAACACAACAAAATAGCTCTTTACCAGTATGGCTAAAATAAGCAAGGCAGACAATAAGAAGTGTTGGTGAGCATGTAGGGAAATTGAAACCCTCAGACAGTTTTGGATTGTAAGATGGTACAGCTGCTTTGGAGAACAGTTTAACAGTTCCTCAAAATGTTAAACATAGACATACCATATGATTCAGCATTAATACTCCTAAATATTTATGCAAGAGGATTGAATATATATGTCCACACAAAAACTTCCACATGAACATTCAAGTCAGCATTATTCATAATAGCCAGAGTAGAAACAGCTCAAATGCCCATCAACTGATGAATGGATAAATAAAATGTGGCATATTCTAAAATGGAGTTTTATTCAGTAAAAAAAAAAAAAGAATGAATGATATAGATGAACCTAGAAAGTGCAATGCTAATGTGAAGATAGTCACAAAAAGCCAAATATTGCATGATTTGACTTATCTAAATATCCATAATCTACAGAAAAAGAAAATAAATGGATTAATAGTTGCCAGGGGCTGGGGTGAGGGAAATCGAGATTAACTGCTAACAGGCATGGGGTTTCTTTTTGTGGTCAAATCAATTGCAGTGTTTTCTGCACAACTCTGAATATACTAAAAACCACTGAATTGAACACTTAAAATTGTGGCTTCTTTAGTATGCAAATTATGTCTCAGCAAACCAATTTTTCTTTAATGGGGCTTATCCATCCTGCTTTATAGTTCTGTTGGGAGACTTAACTGAAGACATTTGAAAAGTTTTACAGAATTAGGCACCAAATATTTGGTGAAACTGAAGATAAATTTCACCTGCTCCCCAACTTTGTCCAGAATTGGACAAAATATACTACCAAGGTAAATGCAACAGAGCTCCAGGGTCAGAAACAAGCTCAAATACCTGCTCCTTAGGGACTGACACATTGAATAGAGTTCAAGCCTATTCAGTGGGGGAGCTGGGACAAGGTGGACTTTACTCTCTGCTTTCTATTTCTGGACCAAGTAAGTATTTCTCTCCACCCACTTTGGCAGACAGACTGCCATCCATACATCCTCCTTCACTAGCAAGCATATCTCCTTTCTCCCAAAGGTTTGAGGTCTAGATCTCTTACTTTGGACTTGAGAAAAAGTGCTGATTTGAAAGCAATGTTTCAAAAGAAAGGAATCTGTAACATCAATCACAACTGATTCCATCTTGCTAGTATTTTCCTTGTATATTCTGACAGCTCAGGGCTTAATGGATAATAGGGCCAATTAACCCTGCTGCTGCTGCTGCATCGCTTCAGTTGTGTCCAACTCTGAGCGACCCCATAGATGGCAGCCACCAGGCTCCCCCATCCCTGGGATTCTCCAGGCAAGAACACTGGAGTGGGTTGCCATTTCCTTCTCCAATGCATGAAAGTGAAAAGTGCAAGTTAAGTCGTATCTGACTCTTAGCGACCCCATGGATTGCAGCCCACCAGGCTCCTCCATCCATGGGATTTTCCAGGCAAGAGTACTGGAGTGGGGTGCTATTGCCTTCTCCGAATTAACCCTGAGCCCTCCATAAACAGATTAAGTTTCAGACATATTCAGAAATCAAGCTAGGAGATCATGATTTCCTGAAAATTCCAAAGAACACTGAGATGGTGAATTCAGAATCTGGTCCTGGGACCGAGGTCTGCATTCAGGCCTGTTAGGTATTTGTGCCTACCCCAGCTGGGTTGCAGAAATCACTGGCCTGGAAGCCAACATTTACTCTCCCATTTTAACTCACAGACTAACAATCCCAAGAACTGCCTTACTCAAGAACACAGCTGTCACATTCTAATTTGAATCATGATTTTGAAATAATGAGGCACAAAAATTCATCCTGCTTTATATACAAAGTTTATCTTTTATTGCATCTATTCCAGTGGAAAATGAGATATGTGAACATTGAAATATTCCATGTTAGGAAGAATGCATCCCTCACAAAAAAAGTGTGACTGTCCGATGCTTGTATCCATCAAGGACCAGTCTCCAATAATAAGGAAATGGGTAAAACACAGTTGAAACTCTCAAAAGAAGCTTCATCTTTTGGCAACAATGACAGTTACACTCGAGTGTCTTCAAGGAAAGCAAACAACGCTGTGAGCACAGATAGTGAGATCCTACCTGAGTCACAGGTATCAGGAGGGGCTTTGAGATGAAGAGAAATACCTGAGCTGATTCCTAAAGATACAGTAAAGAAGGTAGATAGACAAAAGTATGTTAAGGAATAACCCGTCAGGCAGAATAAAATTTATGTATTTATAGACATGTAAGATATTTCATTTAATTGGAACCAATTATTGAGAATGGAGTGGTAAAAATAAGTTAATGTATGATAGGTAAAAAAGAGATAGGGATATATGTTTGGCAAATATTTCAATATATGAAACCACCCTAAATCTGTCCCATTTCATTGACAACAACCATAAGATTAGCCAAGGAACAATTGGGCAGGGGAAGTGCCTTACTGGGCTACCTCAATGGATTCCTTTGGTGAGAGCTGATTGTTAGCAGTGCTGCCTTCAGGGAGAACTCCAACTACACGCTGGGGGATTGGGGTTGAGTTCCTGGCCATAGCCTAGGGAATAAAGGAAATAAATTCCTTCCACCCACTGTCTCCCAAACATTCAAGACTCTCTATAACAACAAAAATGATTTATTTGCAACACAACCCAGTCCCCATCACTTCAATACAGCACAGGAATAGAAAAGAGTCACAGTGCAAGCATTATTTAGTCCAAGGCAGAACTCCATGCCTCCCAATACAGCAAGCCTGTCTCCCCCCGAGACCCATGCTCAGAGCCCAGCTGAACACACAAACAAGCAAGCCCAGTATGAAGTCAGCCCCAGGTCTCAGCACATTTCACCCTTCCCCCACTGCCCTATTAACTTTCCTAACTGCAGCCTTCTATGCCTTCCACTCCCAACCAGGCCAACTCTCAGGCTCTGAGCCACCAGCAAGCTTTCTCTGTAGGCTCATTAACAAGGGTTTAAGGATTACCTAAAATGAGAAAATACCCTGTGAAATCTATTGTTCCAGAGAAAATTTAAAATGACTCCCCCATACATAATTCTAATCAACAATGACAACTCTTCATTTTTTCACTATAGATATAAGAGGTTTTGAAATGATTGTCATCTCTGCTCCATTCACATTTCCCTACTGGCTTTATTAACGGCTGCTCTCTTCACAGCAGGATAATAAAGGGATCATCCCAGGCATTTCTGCCAGGTTCAGAGCCTGAGAGGAAAAACCCTGATGGCTTAGAAAAAGATTCCCTTCTGTTTCCTTCAAAAGATTTCTAGAGAGATTACTGCTTAAAATTTTCCTAGTCCATCTAAGAAACAGTTTTAGATTTAGAGGGAAATCCAAACACAGAAGCAAGCGGTCTCTTCAATTAGGTAATAGTTTCTAGGATTCAGGAGGCAAGGAAGAGGAGTATAAAATCTCAAGTTGCTGTCTTCACCCCAAACCTTCTAGATCCTCAGAAGACGGACTAGTGGCCAAAACATACTGATATTTGGCATCAGAACTGTTTTTATAAAGTGAGACACTCATAAATAGGGGAAGAAGACTTAAAGTACAATGCTGAAGGCAAGGAATAGAATCTACAGAATGGGTAGAGCACTTGGGTTGAGCGCTTTCAGATTTAACAATATTTGCTTATTATAAATCCTTTTCTAATTTCTTGGGCAAACCTGATCTATCTGTACCTTTGCTGTCACCTGCATGTGCAGGACTGGGCAATCATACCCTGATACTCCTTGTACAAGATACTCCCATTTGCCTCAATCAGAAGGATGCTAATGGGAACATACTTATAAGGGACACAGGAAGGCTGAGGGACACTCTGATCCACCAGCTCATTGACAAGGTTCTGGATGATGGCATGATTGGGAGAATTGAGACCATAGTGTAGTACCCGAGGACATACTCCCTTACAGTAGTTTGGGGTATAGAGATGGGGAGCGATGATCCAGTGATCCCAGCCCAGCTGCTGGAAGCTGACTTGAAAAGGGTGGAGGGAACACTGGTTACTTTCAGGCCCGTCATGCTCCCTGGAGGGGCCAGGAACTTCAGATGCAATACTGCCTGCTTGACGAGCCCTCCTCAAGAGAAGAGAAGGGTCTTTTTCTGTAAATTCTTTCAGGCCTTTAGGGAGAGGTTTGGTCTTCTGAACACTCTGAGTGTCATTGAAATACAGTAACAAGAAGACAGTGTCCAATGATGAAGTGCCATGCCACCAGAACTCACGAACCTCACTACCTCTTGGCTGCTGACACACGAAGCGGAGTCGTAGAACCCTGCGCCCCTTGTGATTCCAGAGCTTTTGCCCAACATGTTCCATGATATCCATCTCTGTCCAAGCTTTGGGCGACAGGGAAGGCTTTGTGGAGCCTCTTCCTGAAGAAGGAAAGTGATTGGTTGGGCTTTTCTGGACCCAGGGCTCCACATGGCAGGAGAGGTGGGAATGAGTTAGGTGAAGTTGATGGCGGTAAACCACAGTGGCTCTGACTAGTTGGTATGCTACCCGGTTTGGTCTCAGAGGAAAGTCCAGGGTCTGTATGTGCCAGGAGCCTGTATTAGTAAGAGGGAACAAGAGCAAAGCGTTAGCTTCTTACCTCCTAGCCTTAGTCTCCCTAACAGACCGGCTCAGTACAAACTGACAAGCAGCCCTGAAATGAATTTAAGATCATAATAGCAATCTATTGAGCACTTATATAATGTATTAGATGCTTTACATGCATTAGCTCTTGAATCCACAATAGCCTTATGAGATAGTTGTTATTCCCATTTTGCAGACAAGGAAACAAGCTCAGAGAAGCTATGCCAGAGGACACACAAGCCAGTGTTTGTTAGAATGAAGATTTGAGTCCAAGTCTTTTTCCCTTAAGATGACAAATTGTGGCTCATTTTTAGATCACTCATAGCCCTAGGTGGAGAAAAACACTTCAAATACAGAACTGTCTGTATATATTGTATTATTTAGTTGACTATTAAAAAGGTGACCAATTAAGAGGGTCATTGAAACATATGAATTAATAATAAATCCTCATGCTGTTATCACTATATAGTGGCAGCTTTAGGGTGACAGTCCAATATTGGGGGGTATGGTCTGCTATCGCTTCAAATCTGGGTTGGAGATGCCACAAAATAATTTTTCTAGTTGGGACAGGTGTTTACTACTTTTGCTTTCTATTTGAATTTCTTCTTGAGCAGCTATTCCATTATTGGGTAGGTTCTCCCTTAATCCTCAATCTCCCCCTTTTCCATTTCTTACTGGAAATAATTCTTCGTTTACCCCATTCATTATAAATACCGTATTCAACAAGGCCCAGTCATATAAATGACCTCAGCTAAGAAGTCTACTTAAAAGCTGCATCTTTTGAAAGTGGAAGTAGCTCAGCCGTGTCCGACTCTTTGCGACCCCGTGGACTATACAGTCCATGGAATTCTCCAGGCCAGAATACTGGAGTGGGTAGCCTTTCCCTTCTCCAGGAATCGAACCCAGGTCTCTCGCATTGCAGGCAGATTCTTTACCAGCTGAACTACAAAGTGATTGTTTAAATCTAAACTGTGATGCTGACACCTAGTGGCCAAAGCGTTGAAAAGCGGGACCTGCAGTGCTCTGACCTTCTGCGCCCTCTCCTGGCAAAGGTCAAGAGCAACGATTACAAAAACCAGGCATAGCAAGAAAAACCCTTCTGTCATCTTCAACTATCACTAACCATCAGTTCAGTTCAGTCGCTCAGTTGTGTCTGACTCTTTGTGACCCCATGAACCAAAACACGCCAGGCCTCTCTGTCCATCACCAGCTCCCGGAGTTCACCCAAACCCATGTCCATTGAGTCGGTGATACTATCCAACCATCTCAGCCTTTGTTGTCCCCTTCTCCTCCTGCCTTCAACCTTTCCCAGCATCAGTGTCATCTCAGATGAGTCAGCTCTTCACATCAGGTGGCCAACGTATTCGAGTTTCAGCTTCAACATCAGTCCCTCCAATGAACACCCAGGACTGATCTCTCCCAGGATGGACTGGTTGGATCTCTCAAGAGTCTTCTCTAACACCACAGTCCAAAAGCATCAATTCTTCGGCGCTCAGCTTTCTTTATAGTCCAACTCTCACATCCATACATGACTACTGGAAAAACCATAGCCTTGACTAGACGGACCTTTGTTGGCAAAATAATGTCTCTGCTTTTTAATATGCTGTCTAGGTTGGTCGTAACTTTCCTTCCAAGGAGCAAGCGACTTTTTTTTTTTTTTTAATTTCATGGCTGCAATCACCATCTGCAGTGATTTTGGAGCCCAGAAAAATAAAGTCTGTCACTGTTTCCCCATCTATTTTCCATGAAGTGATGGGACCAGATGCCATGATCTTAGTTTTCTGAAGGTTGAGCTTTAAGCCAACTTTTTCACTCTCCTCTTTCACTTTCATCAAGAGGCTTTTTAGTTCTTCACTTTCTGCCATAAGGGTAGTGTCATCTGTATATCTGAGGTTATTGATATTTCTCCCAGCAATCTTGATTCCAGCTTGTGCTTCTTCCAGCCCAGCATTTCTCATGATGTAGTCTACACATAATTTAAATAAGCAGGGTGACAATATACAGCCTTGATGTGCTCCTTTTCCTATTTGGAACCAGTCTGTTTTTCCATGTCCAGTCACTAACCATGGCCATGCTAATTTACATATTATCTACCTAATCTTCCTTCTCTACTGAATCCATTAGCCTGGAATTCAGTAAGCTTGGGATGTTCAACATAGAAGCTCTTGAATGTTTTGATGCATCAGGATTTTAGTTATGTATCCAAGTTTCAGGTGCAAAATTCGTAATCATAATTCATCATAATTCAACATCTGTGTACACTACAGAGTGATCACCACCACAAGCTTCGTTACCATCATCTGTTACCACACAATTAACTCCCTTCACCTATTTTGCTCACTCTACAACCCTTTTACCTGCTGGTAAACACTAATCTGATCTGTTTCTGAGTTTTTAATTTTTGTTTTTCATTTGTTTTGTTTTTATATTCCACATATGAGTGAAACCATACTTCAAGTTTTTTTAAAAGTTCAGGTTCCAACTCATGCTTAATACACCCTCAAGTTTGGGGCACTTGGATATCATTCAGACAAAGCTCAAGCCAGGCTTGTAATTGCTTTCTCAAGTTACTCCATACTCCCATCCTGTAATAATCTTTCCAAGACACCCACCCATACATCTGCCCCACCCTGCCTGAAAAGGAATCTAAACCGAATCTCTAGCAGGCAGTCTGGTGAGGAACTGCCCTTTCCTTTCAGACCCTGACATCACATATTTCCTGAAGCAGGGTGGGGTTGCTAAGGATCAGGGCCAGGAAGGGTCTGCTCAGAACTTTTCAGGGAAATGTCTGACTCACACATCCTGTGCGATTGAACCTGGAATAGCTCTCAAAGCAAGCTTGATTCAGCTGGATCATCTCCTGATGGAATGATCAGACCCAACTCTCTTGTCATCCATTTCTGGATCCTTTCCAGAGTCCCTAGATACCAGTATATCCCACAGTCAGACCAAGATACTGGCCTAATTCTAGACATTCTACTTTCTAGCCTCATATCATCTGTACAGAATTGATTTATGCAGCTTATGAATGAAATCCAGATCCCTTGTAATGACCACTGCATCCCTGAGTCTCATCAGTCTCATATCCCACCACTCTCTACAATCTCACTAGGCTCCAACAGTCCTGATCTTCCTTCTATTCTTCAAGTACTTGTTTCCACCTTAGGCCTTTGTACATGTTGTTCCCTTTGCCTAGATCAGACTTCTCTCTTCTCTTCTCATGCCAAGCTTCTTACCTTACAGACCTCAGCTCAAATGTCACCTCTTCAAACATGCCTTCACTGACAATCCCATGCAAAGGAAAGATTTCTTTGCTATTCTCTATCAGAACCACCTATTTCATTCTTTGGTAGCATTTACCACAATTTACAACTATCCATGTTTACTTACTTGTCTCACCCAGAGAACCATGCCTATCTTGATCACATCCCAACACCTAGAACAATGCCTAGCACTTAGCAGTTGCCAAATAAATACTTGGTGAGTGAATCTCCAACCACATCAAGTTATCTTTTTCCTCAATCAGAATGCACTTCCCTCCCTGTATCCATCGTCTCTTTATTCCTTCTGCAAAGTCTGGCTCAAATGCCACCTCTCCAATGAGGCCTTTCAACTATTTCAGCATTTCCCTCTCCTTGTCCTAAGCAGCAACCCATTTCTTCTTGGAGTCCCAGGAATCCTACTGCTTATCCTTTTCAAAGCATTTGCTGTGCTGTACCACCATTATGTTATTACTTATATATCCATTCTACTATAGTGGGGGCTCCTAGAGCAGTTATTTGCCTTTTCATACCCAACCCAAACACAGTGCTTGGTGCTCAATTAAAGTCTGTTAAGCAGTCAGCACAGCAGGATAATTAAAAGCACAGGCTCTGAAGCCTGAAAGCCTGGGTTAGAAACCCAGCTCTATTAATTACTAGCTGTGTTACACTGAGCTTCATTTTCTTCACCTATATAATGGGTATATTCATAGTATTCCATAGTGGAGCAGTAGTAAAGAATCCTCTTGCCAATGCAGGAAACACAGAAGATGTGGGTTTGATCCCTGGGTTGGGAAGATCCCCTGGAGGAGGAAATGGCAACCCACTCCAGTACTCTTGCCTGGAAAGTTCCATGCACAGAGGAGCCTGGCAGGTATAGTCCATGGGGTCGCAAAGAGTCAGACACAACTGAGCTCGCACACACACCTACTTCATACGATATTGGGGAGGATTAAGGAAGATAATGTTTGTAAAATTACTGTGCCTAATGCCTGGCATATGGTAAGCACACACTAAAGTTTAGCTTAGGGGAATGGTGGTTGTTTTACTTGGAGGAGGGAGGTAAATCATGTCTGTTGTCATCTCTGAGACTAGCAAAGGCTTAAGATTAATTTCACCAGGTTCCCAAGATTTCCTTGAAATTGATGGCTTTCTTCATTCCCTAGAGAACCCTGCACTGCATAAGCCCACTACTGTCCTAGATCAGTGTCTAATGAAGATGTTTAAAGCAGAAGGGAACCATGAGGGAAACAAAGAAAATTCCAAAATACATTTGGTAATTTGGTACCACAAACCCAAACTAACAACATAGTCTAAACAGAAAAACTGCTTCGTATACAAGGATATTGGGGTATGACATTCAAAACACTTAAGTAGTTATGGACAGACTATAAAACAAGACAGACTTGAAGCTCAACTCCTGCCTCTGCCACCCCATCCTTGTGACCTCTGCAAGTTATTTAACTTCGCTCTCTGCTTCCCTTTTCTTTAAAAATTAGGCTAAGCCTTTCGGGACAGCTAAGCAGAGTCCCTATCATTAAGGATTAAATACTATAACAGACTCTCAGGTGTGAGCCTGTTTCTGTCCTTTCTGAGGCCTTGTAAATTTCCCCAACTCAACATCCTGTACCTTTTGTCTTCTAAGAATAAAACAACACAAACAGCCCTCCACAGAACATGAGTATTTCTCAATTATAATTTTCAGTGATATAATAAGCATTAAGACTTTCTTTGAAAGCTAGGAGCTGAGACATCACTCAGTTGCCCTGGGGCCTGGGAGAAAGTCTCAGGTAGGCCCCAAGACAATCTGTTCTTAAATTGGAGCCCTAAAGGGAAGCAAATTTTGAGCCAGGTTCTCCCAAGGGTGCCATCTTTTTAAAATCAAGAAACCAAGCCCAAGAAAACCACCCACCCTGTAGGCAATGTGAAGCCTGACAGAAAACTGACAGATCCACTTTTTTCTACACTTTTCTTCCCCATTTTTCTCCCCCCCGCACCAGAACAATATAGTATGATAACTCACCTCTGAGAGGCCTTGCTACACTAGCCAGTGGCCTCACCAGCCTCACCATGGTGGCCCCAATGGTGCGGTTTTCCCTAGGGTGTCCACTTGCGTCAGCTGAACGGTGGTACAACTCCAGCATATACCGTAAGGGATGCCCTAAGACCCGCGGCTTCCTCTGCAGCTTGCCAGGGGCTTCTTCTAGCAGCTCCTGAATCAGGGGCAAGGTAGGGGCCTCAGGCAGGTGGGCAATAGAGGGCTGCCCTACCTGTGTCATTTGGACCCTATGTTCCATAAAAAGCACCAGTCCCCAAAGAAGAAGGATTCTAAGGATGCTCAGGAGGACCATCTTGAAAAGCTTGGTGTTCAGCAACATGTTCTGGTAAAAGCCCAGAGGATACCACTTTAAACCTTGCCTTTTACATGGGTAACAGCATCCAGGCTCCACTACCACAAAGGATAGGGCAAGGAAAAATGAAAGGCTGGCAGGCAGGTCCTATGTTTCTTCCTCTGGTAGGATCTCCTGAACCAAAAAGAGGTTTTCTAAATTGTCCTCTTTGCATCAAACAAACAGAAACAGCAGGTGGGACAAGGCAGCGTGCCCATCCTGTGCTCCAGGGCTGGGAACAAGATCGTATTTAAAAGGAGAGGCCCATTCCAGGACCTGCTCCCTTACTTTACCCACCAGGATGAAAAGAAGCAGCCCTAGCCTGCTCTGCTTCACAGCTTTAAAGGTAGTCTCTTAATCAGTCCTTAAAGGACCAGAGGCCTCCTGTTTCCACCCCACTTGCATTCAATACTTTTTCTAATGTGGCATTTCCCAAAATGTGGTCTGCTAAGGACTTGCAGTGGAACTATTTGAGGGGATTGTTAAGAATTTAGACTTCTGGGTCCAGACGAAAACATGGACTTTCTGAGCGTAAGTGCCAGAAATCTGAATCTTAAGTCCTCCAAGAAGTTCGTATGAATACTAAAATGTGGGAACCTCTCTGTGAGTATGGCTGCTGGAGCTTGAAGAAGATGCCCCAACAGTGGTTCTCAATCTTGACTCTATACTGGGATCACGTGGGGAGTTTTAACTATTATGGATGCCTGGGTACCATCCCTAGAGATTCTGATGGAGTCAGTCTGGGGTATTACCAGGGCATCAGGATTTCTTAAAGTTCTGCAGGTGATTTTAATGTGCAGCCAAGTTTGAGAACTCTGACTTAGAATTTTCTGGTTTTTCCATGGACGGTGTTGAGATTTTGTGTGGGTTTCATCAGAGAAGCATAGGGCAGTGGGAGCTGAATCTATGGAAGTTGGTTAGGAGCTAACCTAGCTTGACTGGTTACTGGAAGCATCAGGGCTGAACCAGTTAGTTAAGGCTACCCCAGACCAGGATTCTGCAGAAAAATGGTAGGTGTAGTCCTGGCCCTGTCCAAGAAGAAGCAGTTTCCTGGATCTCTAAGAAGGTGGGACATTAGGTCAAGACGTGGCTCTGTGGAACAGGTACGGACTTTGTAAGCAACGGACCTGTGTTTGGATTGTTACTGATACTGTTTCTTATTAGCAGTCATTTAAGCTCTCCAAAGCAAATCTCTTCATTTCCCTGAGCCTCAGTCTCCTCACCTGTAAAATAGAGATAACATGTTTTAATCCCACAGCTTGTTGTGAAGATACAAGGAAATAATCTGTATTCATCTCAACAAAACCTAATTAGACATACATGGTTACATGCTGGAAATTATTTGTTCCCTTCTTCTGTTTTTTTCCAACTAGGCCTTGGTCTCTGGCATGTATTGTAAAACAAAAGATATGGGTCCCCTAGGTCTCAACTCAAATCCCAATTCAACAGCCTATTAGCTGGTGACCTCTAACAAGATTACTCCCAGTAATCTGTAATAAGTAATGAGTTTCTTCATTTGTACTGCCAGCTCCTACAGAGAGTTGTTGTGAGTGTTGTATTGTGTACATTTTTATTGTATACAATGATATACAAGTAAGGGATATAAGCAGATGATTCACAATAGGCAAAACCTGAATGGCCAAAACATGAAAAGATGTAACAGTCTTTTGGACTCTGTGGGAGAGGGAGAGGGTGGGATGATTTGGGAGAATGGCATTGAAACATGTATAATAGCATATATGGAACGAGTCGCCAGTCCAGGTTCGATGCACGATACTGGATGCTTGGGGCTGGTGCACTGGGATGACCCAGAGGGATGGTATGGGGAGGGAGGATGGAGGAGGGTTCAGGATGGGAAACACATGTATACCTGTGGTGGATTCATTTCGATATATGGCAAAACCAATACAATATTGTAAAGTTAAAAAATAATAATAAAAAAAGAAATCAGAAAAATGTAATTTAAAGCCACATAAGATACAACTTCACACCTAGGATTGGTAACATATCAGAAGTCTGATGTTATTAAATTCAGGTTAGGATGTAGAATGCAGGTAACTTTATTACAGCGCTGATGGGAATGTGATTGGGTACAGTTGTTTTAGAGAGCAATCTGGCATTATCTCTAGTGAGTTTGAAAATGTGCAATTCAGGCATTGCTACTATTGCTAGAACAGTAGCTTTTAGACACTTGTCTGATTCACAGGAATAAATACACTTTACATCCAACCCACTATAAACACAAGCACACACGTGCATGCACACACACATATACCTGAAGTAAACATTTCCTTAAACAATTATTATCTTTACATGTTGGGAGGGATACTATATCATGATGAGTAAGAACATGGCTCTAGAGTCAAAATCCTAAATTCAGACTCCAGCTCTACCATTCATTAGCTTGACCTTGGGCAAGTTATTCAACTTCTCTGTGCCTCAGTTTCCTCATGTGTGAAATAGAAACTGTAGCCTCTCTCTGCTTCAGTTTTCTAATATGTATGTAAAATGAGGTTAATCAAAAGACAACTCACAGGACTGTTGTGTTAAATGAGTTAATACATGTAATGGACTTAAAAGAGTGACTGGCACGAAGTAAATACTAGACACAGGTTAATTATTATTACATTTAATGCAAGTTGTGCTCTCCAGAAAGCTGGGCTCACCTTGAAATGACCTGTTATGAGCTGTGGAGAGGCAGCCCAGAAGTTTCTCTGTCTTCCATGTCCACACCACTTCTCCCTTCTTTCTTACCCCTTCTCTGCCTCCTAACATTCTCTTTGGCCCCTGACCTCTGTCTGTTACCAATTAAACTTCCTGTTTTCTATCCAATATAACTCAATAAAAGCACAAGTTGTCAGAAAAACTAGTAAAGTGTTCCTAGCCAGTTTTCTTTGATGTGTCTCTGGTATTTGAGTGGAATTATATTCATCAAGAACATTTTTCTGCCATAATAGTGAGATTTTGATTCAGGATCAAAAGAAGTAAAGAGACAATATATTACCCTGGAGAGAACATGATTTGGGTTAGAATTCCTGGTTCTGCTATTTTTTTCTGTTGCTCAACCTCTCTCAATCTCAGCTTTCTTTTTTTAAAAAAAGATTTATTGATGTATTTATCAGCTGTGGTGGGTCTTCATTGCTGTACTTGAGCTTTCTCTAGTTGTGGCAAGTGGGGGCTACTCTTCATTGTGGTGCCCTGGCTTCTCATCATAGTCGCTTCCTTGTTGTGGAGCACAGGCTCTAGGCACACAGCCCTTGATAGTTGCAGTGCGTGGCCTCGGTAGTTGTGGCTATCGGGCTCAGTTGCTCTGTGGCATGTGGAATCTTGTAGGACCAGGGTTTGAACTGGTGTCCCTTGCATTGTAAGGCAGATTCTTAACCACTGGACCACCAGGGAAGCCCTATCTCAGCTTTCTTAACTGTAAATTGGGGATATTCTTTAGGAGTGTGGTGAGATTTAAATGAGATAATGTGTACAAAGTATTAACATATCAGACAGTCAGTTCAGTCGCTCAGTCGTGTCCGACTCCTTGCGACCCCATGAACTGCAGCACGCCAGGCCTCCCTGTCCATCACCAACTCCCGGAGTCCACCCAAACCCATGTCCATTGTGTTGGTGATGCCATTCAACCATCTCATCCTCTGTCGTCCCCTTCTCCTGCCCTCAATCTTTCCCAGCATCAGGGTCTTTTCAAATGAGTCAGCTCTCTGCATCAGGTGGCCAAAGTATTGGAGTTTCAGCTTCAACATCAGTCCTTCCAATGAACACCCAGGACTGATCTCCTTTAGGATGGACTGGTTGGATCTCCTTGCAGTCCAAGGGACTCTCAAGAGTCTTCTCCAATACCACAGTTCAAAAGCATCAATTCTTTGGCACTCAGCTTTCTTTATAGTCCAACTCTCACATCCATACATGACTACTGGAAAAACCATAGCCTTGACTAGACGGACCTCTGTTGGCAAAGTAATGTCTCTGCTTTTTAATATGCTGTCTAGGTTGGTCATAACTTTCCTTGCAAGGAGCGAGCATCTTTTAATTCCATGGCTGCAATCACCATCTGCAGTGATTTTGGAGCCCAGAAAAATAAAGTCTGTCATTGTTTCTCCATCTATTTCCCATGAAGTGATGGGACCAGATGCCGTGATCTTAGTTTTCTGAATGTTGAGCTTTAAGCCAACTTTTTCACCCTCCTCTTTCACTTTCATCAAGAGGCTCTTTAGTTCTTCTTCACTTTCTGCCATAAGGGTGGTGTTATCTGCATATCTGAGGTTATTGATATTTCTCCCGGCATATAGACACTCTTAAATAAATGGTAAAATTTACCATTAATAGCCTATGATTTTAAACTGTATTTAAAGTGTTCCTGACTGAAGGAAATATCCACTTAGCATCCTCCTAAAGTTCACCTTAATTTTTATTCCATCCCTCTACTCACCAGGGCTTCAGGAGACTTGCCCGATTGAAAGGTCAGCTTTCTTATTTTCAGAACTTCCTATTTCTCATTTCAGAAAAAGATCCCAAAACTAACTCCTTTCCTATGACCAGAATTGAAAGAAGTTGACATGATTATTTCCTGGAAATGTTGCCTGGTGGGCCTGATACATGCTATTGCCCTAATCCCCCAGAAGAGGGCAGGAACTGTCTTTCTAGCCTTTATGGTTGGAGTGTTGAGTTGTAGTGGAGGGACAGGTTATAGGCAACTAGAACAGGATCTACTAAAGGATATTTAGAAGGTCTTTCTGCTTTAGAAAAAGTAATATGTGAAAATATCAATTATGTAAATTGAACAGTTTAGAAGGTGATTATTGACATAACAAAAAGGGTTCTTTGAAACAACAAAATGGGTCACCTGAAGTTGCTCTGAGCAACAAGAAACATTAATGTACAGTATGGGTTAACTTTTCAAACTATAATGTGCTGGACTGGTAAGAGGTGTAAAATTTACAAAAAGTAGCTTTTCATCCTATTTGGGGAAGCATGAGTATTGTTTAAGGTTCACATGTATAATGGAGTCCTTCTTTTTATATGATTATAATTTATATTTTCTTACAATTGTGTTCATTCAACAAATATCTAATAAGTACCTCCTATGCAGTTGGTTTTTCCAGTGGTCATGTATGGATGTGAGAGTTGGACTGTGAAGAAAGCTGAGCACCAAAGAATTGATGCTTTTGAACTGTGGTATTGGAGAAGACTCTTGAGAGTCCCTTGGACTGCAAGGAGATGCAACCAGTCCATTCTAAAGGAGGTCAGCCCTGGGATTTCTTTGGAAGGAATGATGCTAAAGCTGAAACTCCAGTACTTTGGCCACCTCATGCGAAGAGTTGACTCATTGGAAAAGACTCTGATGCTGGGAGGGATTGGAGGCAGGAGGAGAAGGGGACGACAGAGGATGAGATGGCTGGATGGCATCACCGACTCGATGGACGTGAGTCTGAGTGGACTCCGGAAGTTGGTGATGGACAGGGAGGCCTGGCATGCTGCGATTCATGGGGTTGCAAAGAGTCGGACATGACTGAGCAACTGAACTGAACTGAACTGAACTGAACTGATGTGGTTGTATAAGGTTTAAGGGTGCAGGCCAATTGCTAGACTACCTAAGTTCAAATTCCAGCTCAACCATTTAACTAGCTTGCAAGTTTTGCAATTGACTTAACCTTTCTGTGCCTCAGTTTCCTCATCTAATAACAAGGATAATAATAGAAATATTTTAGAGGACTATTGTGAAGATTACACGAATTATGCATGTTACAGGCATATGTTCTAGACACTACTAGACCCCAGTAGTACAGAAATTAAGACAAGTCCTCTGTCTTTCACACTCCCAGTACTATGTTAGGCACTGAGATAGGTTGGGGTACACCAAGATAAAACAGGTAGTTTCTATCTCAAGAAGATAACAACCTTAATAGAGACATAAAAGATAGGATATATTTCCCATAACCATGATATTTCCTCTAAGTACTCTTCTGAGTTCTTAAAAAATTGACCTATTTTCTAGATGTTATGTTAAAAAAATCATTTTCCTTAAAACAAAGAGTATCATATATTTTATAGAAATCTTTATTAATTTGGCATTAGACTATATCCTTTTGCATATTATATCTTATTTTTATCTTCATATCAACTCTGTGAGTTAAGCATTATATTCCCATTTATAGGTAAGGAAGTTTATCAGACAAGAAAACTCGTCCAAGGTTGTACAGTTCTTAAATGGTGGAATACATTGGGATTTGGATCCAACTAAGAGGAGACTTCGGAGAAGGCAATAGCACCCCACTCCAGTACTCATGCCTGGAAAATCCCATGGATGGAGGAGCCTGGTGGGCTGCAGTCCATGGGGTCGCTAAGAGTCGGACACAACTGAGCGACGTCACCTTCACTTTTCACTTTAATGCATTGGAGAAGGAAATGGCAACCCACTCCAGTGTTCTTGCCTGGAGAATCCCAGGGATGGGGGAGCCTGGCCGGCTGCCGTCTATGGGGTCGCACAGAGTCGGACATGACTGAAGCAACTTAGCAGCAGCAGTAGCAGCAGCAGCAAGAGGAGACTTGAGTCCCTCTCTTTGTATCTTATAGGTTGCTATACAAGCTGTCAACTAGTACTTAGCACCTTAAGAAGACTCAGTTTCCCTGTAAGATAATCCCACATGGATTCCTGAGTATAGAATTTTGACTCTTATTGTTGCTTATGAACCATATGACTCCCAGACATCCAGAAGATGATGTTTTCTTTTAGCTAAGCATGACACATTCTGAATGTCTGTTTGGCATCAGAGATACCTGCTATTTTTGGAGTTTTTGGTCATTTTTGGATAATCAAGGCATCAGTAACCAATTGACCACATTCTTATTCTATCAGTTTAGTTCAATTGCTCAGTCATGTCCAGCTCTTTGCAACCACATGGACTGAAGCAGGCCAGGCTTCCCTGTTTATCACCAACTCCTGGAGTTTGCTCAAACTCATGTCCATTGAGTTGGTGATGCCATACAAACATCTCATCCTCTGTTATCCCCTTATCCTTCTGCCTTCAATCTTTCCCAGCATCTGGGTCTTTTCCAATGAGTCGGTTGTTTGCATCAGGTGGCCAAATGATTGGAGCTACAGCTTCAGCATCGGTCCTTCCAAAGAATATTCAGGACTGATTTCCTTTAGGATTGACTAATTTGATCTCTTTACACCCCAAGGGACTCTCAAGAGACTAACACTACAGTTCAAAAGCATCAATTCTTTGGCACTCAGCTCACATCCATACATGACTACTGAAAAAATCATAGCATTGACTAGATGGACCTTTGTTGACAAAGTACTGTCTCTGCCTTTTAATATGCTGTCTAGGTTTGTCATAGCTTTTCTTTGAAGGAGCAAGCATCTTTTAATTTCATGACTGCAGTCATCATCTGCAGTGATTTTGGAGCCCAAGAAAATAAAGTCTTTCACTGTTTCTATTCTTTCCCCATCTATTTGCCATGAAGTAAAGGGACCTGATGCCATGACCTTCATTTCTTGAATATTGAGTTTTAAGCCAGCTTTTTCACTCTCCTCTTTCACTTTCATCAAGAGGCTCTTTAGTTCCTCTTCACTTTCTGCCATAAGGGTAGTGTCATGTGCATATCTGAGGTTATTGATATTTCTCCTGGCAGTCTTGATTCCAGCTTGTGCTTCATCCAGCCTGGAATTTAACATGATGTACTCTGCATATAAATTAAATAAGCACAGTGACAATATACAGCCTTGATGAACTCCTTTCCCAAATTTTTTTACATTTTTTAATTTATTTTTTATTGAAGGATAATTACTTTACAGAATTTTTATTTGTTTTCTCTCATACCTCAACATGAATCAGCCATAGGTATACATATATCCCCTCCCTTTTGAACCTCCCTCCCATCTCCTTCCCAATCCTACCCCTTTAGGTTGATACAGAGCCCCTGTTTGAGTTTCCTGAGCCATATAGCAAATTCCTGTTGGCCATCTATTTCACATATGGTAATGTAAGTTTCCATGTTACTCTTTCCATACATCTCACCCTCTCCTCCCCTCTCTCCATGTCCATAAGTGTATTCTCTCTATGTCTGTTTCTCCATTGCTGCCCAGTAAATAAATTCTTCAGAACCATTTTTCTAGATTCCATACATGTGCATTAGAATATTATATTTATCTTTCATTTTCTGGCTCATTTCACTCTGTATAATAGGTTCTAGGTTCATCCACCTCATCAGAACAGACTCAAATGTGTTCCTTTTTATGGCTGAGTAATACTTTGCCAACAAAGGTCCGTCTAGCCAAGGCTATGGTTTTTCCAGTAGTCATGTATGAATGTGAGAGTTGGACTGTGAAGAAGGCTGAGCACCAAAGAATTGATGCTTTTGAACTGTGGTGTTGGAGAAGACTCATGAGAGTCCCTTGGACTGCAAGGAGATCCAACCAGTCCATCCTAAAGGAGATCAGTCCTGGGTGTTCTTTGGAAGGAATGATACTAAAGCTGAAACTCCAGTACTTTGGCCACCTCATGCGAAGAGTTGACTCATTGGAAAAGACTCTGATGCTGGGAGAGGTTGGGGGCAGGAGGAGAAGGGGACGACAGAGGATGAGATGGCTGGATGGCATCACCGACTCGATGGACATGAGTTTAAGTGAACTCCAGGAGTTGGTGATGGACAGGGAGGCCTGGCGTGCTGCAATTCATGGGGTTGCAAAGAGTCAGACACGACTGAATGACTGAACTGAACTGAACTGAACTGAATATTCCATGGTGTATATGCACCAATATTTCTTTATCCATTCATCTGTTGATGGGCATCTAGGTTGCTTCCATGTTCTACCTATCATAAATAGTGCTACGATGAACAATGGGATACATGTGTCTTTTTCAACCCTGGTTTCCTCAGGGTATATGCCTAGGAGTGGGATTGCTGGGTCATATGGTGGTGTTTTATTCCTAGTTTTTTAAGAATCTCCATACTGTCTTCCATAGTGGCTGTATCAATTTACATTCCCACCAAAAGTGCAAGGGTGTTCCCTTTCCTCCACACCCTCTCCAGCATTTATTGTTTGTAGACATTTTGATGAGGGCCGTTCTGACTGGTGTGAGGTGATATCTCATTGTGGCTTTGATTTGCATATCTCTAATAATAAGCGATGTTGAGCATCTTTTCATGTGTTTGTTAGCCATCTGTATGTCTTTGGACAAATGTCTAGGTCTTTTCTCCACTTTTTGATTGGGTTGTTTGTTTTCCTGGTATTGAATTGTATGAGCTGCTTGTATATTTTGGAAATTAATCCTTTGTCAGTTGTTTCATTTGCTATTATTTTCACCCATTCTTAGGGTTGTCTTTTCACCTTGCTTATAGTTTCCTTTGCTGTGCAAAAGCTTTTAAGTTTAATCAGGACCCACTTATTTACTTTTCTTTTTATTTCCATTACTCTAAGAGGTGGGTCATAGAGGATCTTGCTTTGATTTATGTCACTGAGTGTTTTGCCTGTGTTTTCCTCTAAGAGTTTTATAGTTTCTTGTCTTACATTTAGGTCTTTAATCCATTTTGAGTTTATCTTTGTATATGGTATTAGGAAGTATTCTAATTTCATTCTTTTACATGTAGCCAGTACCATACTGGAGGAGGCAATGGCACCCCACTCCAGTACTCTTGCCTGGAAAATCCCATGGATGGAGGAGCCTGGTAGGCTGCAGTCCATGGGGTCACTACGAATCGGACACGAATGAGCAACTTCACTTTCACTTTCAGGCATTGGAGAAGGAAATGGCAATCCACTACAGTGTTCTTGCCTGGAGAATCCCAGGGAAGGGGAAGCCTGGTGGGCTACCGTCTATGGGGTCACACAGAGTTGGACACAACTGAAGTGACTTAGCAGCAGCAGCAACAGCAGTACCATACTGTCTTGATGACAGCAGCTTTGTAGTATAATCTGATGTCAGGAAGGTTGATTCCTCCCTCCCAATTCTTCTTTCTCAAGACTGCTTTGGCTATTTGGGGTCTTTTGTGTTTCCTTATGAATTGTGAAATTTTTTGTTCTAGTTCTGTGAAAAAATGCCATTGGTAATTTGATAGGGATCACATTGAATCTGTAGATTGTGTTTGGTAGTATAGTCCTTTTCACAATATAGATTCTTCCTATCCAGGAACATGGAATATCTCTCCATCTGTTTGTGTCATCTTTGATTTCTTTCATCAATGTCTTATAATTTTCTGTGTACAGTTCTTTTGTCTCCTTAGGTAAGTTTATTCCTAGATATTTAATTCTTTTTGTTGTAATGGTGAATGGGATTGATTCCTTAATTTCTCTTTCTGATATTTCATTTTTAGTATGTAGAAATGCAAATGATTTCTGTGTATTGATTTTGTATCCTGCAACTTTGCTAAATTCACTGATTAGTTCTAGTAATTTTCTGATAATATCTTTAGGGTTTTCTATGTACAGTATCATGTCATCTGCAAACAGTGAGAGCTTTACTTCTTCTTTTCTGATCTGGATTCCTTTTATTTCTTTTTATTCTCTGATTGCTGAAGCTAGGACTTCCAGAACTATGTTGAATAATATTGGTGAAGGTGCACACCCTTGTCTTATTCCTGATCTTATGGGGAATGCTTTCAGTTTCTCACCATTGAGAATAATGTTTGCTGTAAGCTTATCATATACAGCCTTTACTGTGTTGAGGTAGGTTCCTTCTATGTCCATTTTTTAAAGAGGTTTAATCATAAATGGGTACTGAACTTTGTCAAAGGCTTTTTCTGCATCTCTTGAGATTATCATATGGTTTTTATTTTTCAATTTGTTAATATGGTATATCATAGTGATTGATTTGCATATATTGAAGAATCCTTGAATTCCTGGAATAAACCCAACTTGAGCATGGTGTATGAGCTTTTTGATGTGTTGCTGAATTCTGTTTGCTAAAATTTTGTTGAGGATTTTTGCATCTATGTTCATCAGTGATATTGGCCTGAAGTTTTCTTTTTTGTGTGTTGTCTTTGTCTGGTTTTGGTATCAGGGTGATGGTGGCCTCATATAATGAGTTTGGAAGTGTTCCCTCCTCTGCAATTTTTTGAAAGAGTTTTAAGCTTCCCTTGTAGCTCAGTTGGTAAAAAATCTGCCTGCAGTGCGGGAGACCCAGGTTCGATCCCTGGGTTGGGAAGATCCCCTGGAAAAGAAAATGGCAACCCACTCCAGTATCCTTGCCTGGAAAATCTCATAGACAGAGTAGCCTGGTGGGCTGCAGTTCATGGGGTCCCAAAGAGTTGGGCATGACTGAGCAACTAAAACTTACTTAATTACTTACTTAGAAGGATAGGCATTCTCTAAATGTTTGATAGAATTTTCCTGTGAGGCCATCTGGTCCTGGGCTTTTGTTTTGGGGTAGATTTTTTTATCACAGCTTCAATTTCAGTGCTTATAATTGGGTTGTTCATAATTTCTATTTCTTCCTGGTTCAGTCTTGGAAGATTGAACTTTTTAAGAATCTGTCCATTTCTTCCAGGTTATTCATTTTATTGCCATATAGTTGTTCATAATAGTCTCTTGTAATCCTTTGTATTTCTGCATTGTATGTTGTAACCTCTCCTTTTTCATTTCTAATTTTATTGATTTGATTCTTCTCTCTTTTTTTCTTGATGAGTCTGGCTAAAGGTTTGTCAATTTTATCTTCACAAAGAAACAGCTTTTAGCTTTGTTAATCTTTACTATTGTTTCTTTCATTTCTTTTTCATTTATTTCTGCTTGGATCTTTATGATTTCTTTCCTTCTACTAATTTCGCAGGTTTTCTGTTCTTCTTTTTCAAATTGTTTTGGGTGTAAAGTTAGGCCGTCTATTCAATATTTTTCTTGTTTCTTGAGGTAGGATTGTATTGCTATAAACTTCCCTCTTAGAACTGCTTTTGCTGCATCCCATAGATTTTGAGTTGTCATGTTTTCATTGTCATTTGTTTCTAGGAAATTTTTTATTTCCCTTTTGGTTTCTTCAGTTACCTGTTGGTTATTTAGAAACATGTTGTTTAATCTCCATGTGTTTGTATTTCTTACAGTTATTTTCTTGTAATTGATATTTAGTCTCATAGCGTTGTGGTCAGAGAAGATGCTTGATGTGATTTCAATTTTCTTAAATTTACTGAAGTTTCATTTGTGACCCAAGATGTGGTCTGTCCTGGAGAATGTTCTATGTGCGCTTGAGAAGAAGGTGTATTCTTCTGCATTTGGATGGAATGTCCTGAAGATATCAATGAGATCCATCGCATCTAATGTATCATTTAAAACTTGTGTTTCCTTATTAATTTTCTGTTTTGATGTTCTGTCCATTGGTGTGAGTGGGGTGTTTAAGTCTCCTACTATTATTGTGTTCCTGTCAATTTCTCCTTTTATGTCTGTTAGTGTTTGTCTTATGTATTGAGATTCTCCTATGTTGGGTGCATAGATATTTATAATTGTTGTGTCTTCCTCTTGGATTGATCCCTTGATCATTATGTAATGTCCTTCCTTATCTCTTGTAACCTTTATTTTAAGGTCTATTTTGTCTGATGTAAGGACTGCTACTCCAGGTTTCTTTTGCTTCCCATTTGCATGGAATATATTTTTCCTTTCTCTTACTTTCAGCCTATATGTGTCTTGAGGTCTAAAGTGGGTTTCTTGTAGGCAGCATATATATGGGTCTTCTTTTTGTATCCATGCAGCCAGTCTGTGTCGTTTGGTTGGATTGTTTAATCTATTACATTTAAAGTAATTATTTATATATATGTTCCTATTGCCATTTTCTTAATTGTTTGTGGTTGATTTTGTAGATCTTTTTTCTTCTGTCGTATTTCTTGACTAAGTTGCTTTAACATTTGTTGTAGAGCTGGTTTGGTGGTACTGAATTCTCTTAACTTTTGCTTGTCTGAAAAGCTTTTTATTTCTCCATAAATTTTGAATGAGATCCTTGCCAGGCACAGTAATCTTGGTTGTAGATTTTTCCCTTTCAGTACTTTAAATATATCCTGCCATTCCCTTCTGGCCTGCAGAGTTTCTGCTGAAAGATCAGCTGTAAGCGTGTGGGGTTTCCCTTGTATGTTACCTGTTGCTTCTCCCTTGCTGCTTTTAATATTCTTTCTTTGTGTTTAGTCTTTGTTAGTTTGATTAGTATGTGTCTTGCCATGTTCTCCTTGGCTTTATCCTATATGGGACTCTTTGTGCCTCTTGGATTTGATTAACTATTTCCTTTTCCATGTTGGGGAAATTTTTAACTATAATCTCTTCAAAAATTTTCTCATACCCTTTCTTTTTCTCTTCTTCTTCTGGGACCCCTATTATTCGAATATTGGTGCATTTGATATTGTCCCAGAGGTCTCTGAGACTATGCTCAGTTCTTCTCATTCTTTTTACTTTATTCTCCTCTTCAGAAGTTATTTCCACCATTTTATCTTCCAGCTCACTGATTCGTTCTTCTGCTTCAGATATTCTGCTATTGATTCCTGCTAGAGTTTTTGTTTGTTTGTTTGTTTTAATTTCAGTAGTTGTGTTGTTTATTCTTTATTTGTTTTTTATGTGTTGTCTATTCTTTAATTCTTCTAGGTCTTTGTTAATTGATTCTTTCATTTTCTCCATTTTGTTTTCAAGGTTTTTGATCATCTTTGCTATCATTATTCTGAATTCTTTTTCAGGTAGTTTGCCTATTTCCTCTTCATTTTTTGGACTTCTGTGTTTCTAGTTTGTTCCTTCATTTGTGTAGTATTTCTCTGCCTTTTCATTATTTTTTTTAACTTATTGGTTTGAGGTCTCCTTTTCCCAGGCTTCAAGGTTGAATTCTTTCTTCTTTTTGGTTTCTCCCTCTAAGGTTGGTCCAGTGGTTTGTGTAAGTTTCTTATATGGTGAGATGTGCTGAGTTTTTGTTTGTTTGTTTGTTTTTCTTCTGATAGGCAAGGCTGAGTGAGGTGGTAATCCTGTCTGCTGATGATTTGGTTTGTATTTTTGTTTTATTTGATGTTTAGATGAGGCATCCTGCACAGGGTGCTATTGGTGGTTGGGTAATGCCAGGTTTTGTATTCCAGTGGCTTCCTTTGTGTGAGTTCTCACTATTTGATACCCTCTAGCATTAGTTCTCTGGTAGTCAAGGGTCTTGGAGTCATTGCTCCCACTCCAAAGGCTCAGGGCTTGATCTCACATTTTGCAGGAGTCTATATATTCTTTTCTGCTGGACAGGTACTCCTGTCCACTCTCAGCTGGTGTTCTGCATGTACTTCTGTGTCTGATGGTGTATTCCTGATGTATCCATGGAGAGAGAGATATTCCATGTCCACGTACTCCTCCGCCATCTTGTTCCTCTCCATTCCTAATTTTTAACCAGTTCATTGTTCCATGTCTGGTTCTAACTGTTACTTCTTGACCTGCATACATATTTCTCAGGAGTCAGGTAAGGAGGTCTGGTATTCCTATCTCTTTAAGAATTGTCCATAGTTTGTTGTAATCCACAAAGTCAAAGGCTTTAACATAGTCAGTGAAGCAGAAATAGATGTTTTTCTGGAATTCTCTTGCATTTTCTATGATCCAGCAGATGTTGGCAATTTGATATATGGTTCCTCTGCCTTTTCTAAATCCAGTTTGAACATCTAGAAGTTCTTGGTTCAAGTACTGTTCAAGCCTAGCTTGGAGAATTTTGAGCATTACTTTGCTAGCATGAGAAATTAGTTCAATTGTGTGATAGTTTGAACATTCTTTAGCATTGCCTTCCTTTGGGATTAGAATGAAAACTGACTTTTTCCAGTCCTGTGGCCACTGCTGAGTTTTCCAAATTTGCTAGCATATTGAGTGTAGCACTCTAACAGCATGATCTTTTAGGATTTGAAATAGCTCAGCTGGAATTCCATCACCTCTACTAGCTTTGTTTGTAGTGATGCTTCCAAAGGCCCACTTGATTTTGCATTCCAGGATGTCAGGCTCTAGGTGAGTGATCACACCTTTGTGATCTGGATCATTAAGATCTTTTTTTGTATAGTTCTTCTGTGTATTCTTGCCACCTCTTCTTAATATCTTCTGCTTCTGTTAGGTCCATACCATTTCTGTCCTTTCTTGTTCCCATCTTTGCATGAAAGGTTCCCTTGGTCTCTCTAATTTTCTCGAAGAGATGTCTAGTCTTTCCCATTCTATTGTTTTCCTCTATTTCTTTGCATTGATCCCTTAGGAAGGCTTTGTTATCTCTCCTTGTTATTCTTTGGAACTCTGCATTCTGATGGATATAGCTTTCCTTTTTTCCTTTGCATTTCACTTCTCTTCTTTCCTCAGCTATTTGTAAGACCCCCTCAGACAACCATTTTGCCTTTTTGCATGTTTTTTCTTGGAATGGTTTTGATCACAGCCTCTGGACAATGTTATGAACCTCTGTCCATAGATCTAAGTCCATAGTTCTTCATGCACTCGACCAGATATAATCCCTTGAATCTATTTGTCACTTCCACTGTATAATCATAAGGGATTTGATTTAGGTCATACCTGAATGGTCTAGTGGTTTTCCCTACTTTCTTCAATTTAAGTCTGAATTTTGCAATAAGGAGTTCATGATCTGAGCCACAGTCAGCTCCCGGTCTTGTTTTTGCTGCCTGTATAGAGCTTCTCCATCTTCGGCTGAAAAAAATATAATCAATCTGATTTCAGTATTGACCATCTGATCATGTCCATGTGTAGAGTCATCTCTTGTGTTATGTTGGTGGAAGAGGGCATTTGCTATGACCAGCACATTTTCTTGGCAAAATTCTATTAGCCTGCTTCATTTTTTACACCATGGCCAAACTTGCCTGTTACTGCAGGTTTCTCTTGACTTCCTACTTTTGCATTCCAGTCCCCTATGATGAAAAGTACATCATTTATTTGGTGTTAGTTCTAGAAGGTCTTGTAGGTCTTCATAGAACCATTCATCTTGAGCTTTTTCGGAATTAGTGTTTGGGGCATAGGCTTGGATTACTGTGGTGTTGAATGGTTTGCCTTGGAAGTGAACTGAGATCATTCTGTCATTTTCGAGATTGCACTCAAGTACTGCATTTGAGGCTCTTTTTGACTATGAGCTTTACTCCGAACCATGCTGTGTAGGGCCACCTAAGACATATGGGTCATGGTGGAGAGTTCTGACAAAATGTGGTTCACTGGAGAAGAGAATGGCAAACCACTTTAGTATTCTTGCATCGAGAACCCCATGAACAGTATGAAAAAGCAAGAAGAAGAAGTTTGGCCTTAGAGTACAAAATGAAGCAAGTCAAATGCTCACAGAGTTTTGTCAAGAAGACACACTAGTCATAGCAAATACCATTCTCAAACAACACAAGACATGACTCTACACGTGGACATCACCAGATAGTCAACACTGAAATCAGATTGATTATATTATTTGCAGTCAAAGATGGAGAAGCTCTATACAGTCAGAAAAAAAAAAGACCTAGAGCTGATGGTGATTCATCAGTTCCTTATTTCAAAATTCAGGCTTAAATTGAAGAAAGTAGGGGAAACCACTGGGATATTCAGGTATGACGTAAGTCAAATCCGTTATGATAATACAGTAGAAGTGATTAATAGATTCAGGGGATTAGATCTGATAGAGTGCCTGAAAAACTGTGGATGGAGGTTCATAACATTGTTCTTGAGGCAGTGACAAAAACCTTCCCAAAGAAAAAGGAATGCAAGAAGGCAAAGTGGTTATCTGAGGAGGCTTTACAAAGCTGAGGAAAGAAGAGAAGTGAAAGGAAAGGGAGAAAGGGAAAGATTTATACAACTGAATGTGGAGTTCCAGAGAATACCAAGGAGAGATAAGAAGGTCTTTAATGAACAATACAAAGAAGTAGAGGAAAACAATAGAATGGGAAAGACTAGAAATCCTTCAAGAAAATTTGAGATACCAAGGGAACATTTCACGCAAGTATGGGCATGATAAAGGACAGAAATGGTAAGGAACTATTAGAAGCAGAAGAGATGAAGAAGAGGTGGCAAGAATACACAAAGGATCTATAAAAGAAAGGTCTTAATGACCCAGATAACCACGATGGTGTGGTCACTCACATAGAGCCAGACATCCTGGAATGCAAAGTCAAGTGGGCCTTAGCAAACATTACTATGGACAAAGCTAGCAGAGGTGAAGGCACTTCCAGCTAAGCTATTTCAAATCCTAAAAGGTGATGCTGTTAAAGTGTTGCATTCAGTATGTCAACAAATTTGGAAATGTCAGCAGTGGCCACAGGACTGGAAAAGGTCAGTTTTCATTCCAAACTCAAGGAAGGGCAATGCCAAAGAATGTTCAAACTACCATACAATTGCACTCATTTCACATGCTAGCAACATTATGCTCAAAATCCTTCAAGCTAGGCTTCAACAGTATGTAAACCAAGAATTTCCAGAAGTACAAGCTGTATTTTGAAGAGGCAGAGGAACCAGAGATCAAATTGCCAACATTAATGGAATCATGGAGAAAGTAAGGGAGTTCCTGAAAAAAATCTACTTCTGCGTCATTGACTATGCTAAAGCCTTTGACTGTGTGGATCACAATAAACTGTGGACAGTTCTTAGAGAGATGGGAATATCAGACCATCTTACCTATCTCCTGAGAAACCTGTATGTGGCTCAAAAAAGCAACAGTTAGAACAGAACATGGAACTATGGACTGGTTCGAAATTGGAAAAGGAGTATAACAAGCCTTTATATCATCACCCTGCTCATTTAACTTATATGCAGAGTATGTCATGTGAAATGCCAGGCTGGATGAATCACAGGCTTGAATCAAGATTGCCAGGAGAAATATCAACAACCTCAGATATGCAGATCATACCAGTCTAATGGCAGAAAGCAAAGAGAACTAAAGAGCCTCTTGATGAGGCTGAAAGAGGAGAGTGAGTAAGCTGGCTTGAAACTCAACATTCAAATAAGATCATGGCATCTTGGTCCCATCACTTCATGGCAAATAGAAGGGAAAAATGTGAAAGCAATGACTGATTTTATTTTCTTGGGCTCAAAAATCACTGCAGATGATAAGTGCAGCCATGAAAATAAAGATGGTTGCTCCTCAGAAGAAAAGCTATGACAAACCTAGACAGCATATTAAAAAGCAGAGATATTACTTGTTAACAAAGTTCTATACAGTCAAAACTATGGTTTTTCCAGTAGTTATATATAGATGTGAAAGTTGGAACATAATGAAGGCTGAGCATCGAAGAGTTGATGTTTTCAAATTGTGGTGCTGGAGAAGACTCTTGAGAGTCTCTTGGATAGCAAGGAGATCAAACCAGTCAGTCCTAAAGGAAATCAACCCTGAATGAATTTGGAAGGACTGATGCTGAAACTGAAGCTTCAAAGTTTTGGTCACCCAATGTGAAGAGCTAACTCATTGGAAAAAACCCTGATGCTGGGAAAGATTGAAGGCAAAAGGAGAAGTGGGCAGCAGAGGATGAGATGGTTAGATAGCATTGCCAACTCAAAGGACATGAATTTGAGCAATCTCCAGGACATAGTGGAGGACAGAAGAGCATATCATTCTGCAATCCATGGGGTTGGACATGAGTTAGCAACTGGAGAACAGCAGCAACAGAAATTCTCCACCAACAAGTATGAGAGCTAATATATAGATTCAGTAAATTGCAGGATACAAGATTAATATACAGAAATCTGTTCCTTTTATATACAGAAATAATGAACCATCAGAAAGAGAAAACAAGAAAACAATCTTACATAAGATCACATCAGAAAGGGTAAAATACCTAGGGATAAATTTTACTATGGAGGTGAAATACCTATATTCTGAAAACTACTTTGATGAAGACATTTAACCATAAAGCTCCTAGAAGAAAACATAGGCAGAACACTATTTGACATAAATTTTAGCAATATTTTCTGGATCAATCTCCTAAGGCAAAATAAAAAAAAAGCAAAAATAGACAAATGGAATCTAATCAGACTTAGCATAGCACAGGAAACCATTGAGAAAATGAAAAGACAACCCATGGAATGGAAGAATATATTTTGCCAATGATATGACCAATAGGGAGTTAATGCCCAAAATATATAACCAGCTCATAAAAATATTAAAATACCAAAATGTCAAAAAAGCCAGAAGTGAAATTGAAAGTGAAAGTTGCTCAGTCGTGACCGACTCTTTGTGACCCCGTGGACTGTAGCCCGCCAGGTTCCTCTCTCCATGGAATCCTCCAGGCAAGAATACTGGAGTGGATAGCCATTCCCTTCTCCAGGGGATCTTCCCAACGCAAGGGAAAAAACCAAACAATGTTATTAAAAGATGGCAAAAGACCTGAAAATGCATTTTTGCAAAGAAAGCATACAAATGACCAGTAGGCACATGGAAAAATACTCAACATCACTAGTTATCAGAGAAATGCAAATCAATACCACTGTAAAATAATCACACCTGTCAAAATGGCTATCATCAAAAAGAACACAAATAATAAATGTTGATGAGGATATGGAGAAAAGGGAACACTGTGGGAATGTAAATTGGTTTAGCCACTGTAGCAAACAGTATGGAGTTTTCCTCAAGAAACTAAAAATAGAACTACAATATGACCCAGAAATTCCACTTCTGGGTATATATCAGAAGAAAACAAAAACACTAATTTAAAAATACATGCACTCCATGTATGTACAATGTTCATAGCAGAAGTATTCCCAATAGCCAGGACATGGAAGCAACCTGAATGTCTATCAGCAGGTGAATGGATAAAGAAGAGTTTATACACACACACACACACACACACACACACACACACACACACAATGGGCTATTACTCAGCCATATAAAAAGAATGGAATTCTACTATTTCCAAAAATATGGAAGGACCTAGTAGCAGCAGCAGCAGAGAGTATTGCACTTGGTGTAATAAGTCAAAGAAAGACAAATAGCCTGTTATCACTTATGTGTGAAATCTAGAAAATAAAGCAAATGTATATAATAAAACAGAGCAGAGTCTCAGATATAGAGAACTAAGAAGTGGTTACCACTGGGGAAAGGGAAAGAGGGAGGGGCAATATAAGGGTGGCAGATTTAGAGATACAAACCTCTATGTATAAAATAAATAAGCGACAAGGGTATATTGTATGGCACAGGGAAATATAACCATTATTTTGTAAAAACTTTAATGGAATATAATATATAAAATTATTGTATATCTGAAACTAAAATAATATTGTAAATCAAGTATGCTTCAATTAAATAAAAGAAAAAGAAAAGCTGGTATAAATCCCTGGGGAGAGGCCTTGGGCCAAAAAAAAGAATAAAGGAGTATAATATCCAGCTCCAACTTGGGAAATGGTTGTAAAAGTGTTTAGGAACTTTGTTGAGAATTTCACGGAATTGTCAGAAACAGATGTCAATCTTTTAGACTATCCACTCATCAGATACTGAAACATGCCACCCAGTTTCAGATGGCCTTTCTTCTTCATTTTAAAAACATATTTATTTATTTGTTTTATTTGGCTGTGTTGGGTCTTAGTTGAGGTGCATGCGCTTAGCAGTTGCAGTGAATGTCTAGTTGCCCCACAGCATATGGGAGCTTAGTTCCCCCACCAGAGATCAAACACGTGTCCTCTGCATTGGAAGGCAGACTCTTAACCACTGGACCACCAGGGAAGTCCTGGCCTTTCTTCTTTAGTAGGAGAATATATGCTCTATGAGAAAAACCTGTACTTTCACTCATTCATATCTATATTCACTGAATGAATATTTATTAACTACATGCTAAGTCAGTTCTCAGTGTGGAGGACACAGATGAGAACAATACTTGTAGTGTCCCTGTACTCATGGAATTTACAGTCAAGTAGGGGAGATAGTATGTAGACAACCTCAAAAGATAAATATTTCAAATTGTAATGGAGTGCTATGAGAAAAATTATGGACCCCCAGGAAACATAATTCAGGGAGAGAGAAAGGTGTGATTTGTTGTTGTTGTTCAATTGCTAAGTTGTGTCTGACTCTTTGTGACCTCATGGACTGCAGCATACCAAGTTTCCCTGTCCTTCATTATCTCCCAGAATCTGCTCAAATTCATGTCCATTCAGTCAGTGATCCCATCCAACCATCTCATTCTCTGCTGCCCCCTTTTCTTCCTGCCCTCAATCTTCCCCAGCATCAGGGTCTTTTCCAATAAGTCAGCTCTTCACATCAGGTAGCCAAAGTATTGGAGCTTTAGCTTTAGCATCAGTCCTTCCAATGAGTATTCAGGGTTGATTTCCTTTAGGACTGACTGGTTTGATTTCCTTGCTGTCCAAGGGACCCTCAAGAATCTTCTCCAGCACCACAGTTCAAAAGCATCATTTCTTCAACACTCAGCCTTCCTTATGGCCCAACACTCACATCTGTACATGACTACTGGAAAAACCGTAGCTTTGACTTTTTTGGCAAAGTGATGTCTCTGCTTTTTAACAGGCTGTCTAGGTTTGTTATAGCTTTCCTTCTGAGGAGCAAGCATTTTTTAATTTCATGGCTTCAGTCACCATCCACAGTGATTTTGGAGCCCAAGGAAATAAAGTCTCTCACTATTTCCATCGTTTCCCCTTCTATTTGCCATGAAGTAATGGGACAGGATGCCATGATTTCAGTTTTTTGAATGCTGAGTTTTAAGCTAGCTTTTTCACTCTCCTCTTTCACCCTCATCAGAGGTTCTTTAGTTCCTCTTCACTTTCTGCCATTAGGGTGGTGTTATCTGCATATCTAAGGTTGTTTTGTTATTTCTCCTAGCAATGTGATTCCAGCTTGTGAGTCATTCAGCCCAGCATTCCATATGATGTACTCTGCATCTAAGTTAAATAAGCAGGGTGACAATATACAGCCTTGATATACTCCTTTCCCAATTTTGAACCAGTTTGTTGTTCCATATCCAATTCTAACTGTTGCTTCTTGACCCATATGCAGGTTTCTCAGGAGACAGGTGAGGTGGTTTTGTACTCTCATCTCTTTAGGAATATACAGTTTTTTGTGACCCACACAGTCAAAGGCTTTAGCATAGTCATTGAAGCAGAAGTGGATGTGATGTGTGTGATGGAAGAGCCAATTTAGTCAGATGGGTTCAGGAAGATTTATGCAAGGAAATGACATTCAAGTTGAGACATAAAGCTTAAGTAGGAATTCTTCAATGGCACCCCACTCCAGTACTCTTGCCTGGAAAATCCCATGGATGGAGGAGCCTGGAAGGCTGCAGTCCACGGGGTTGCTAAGGGTCAGACACGACTGAGCAACTTCACTTTCACTTTTCACTTTCATGCATTGGAGAAGGAAACGGCAACCCACTCCAGTGTTCTTGCCTGGAGAATCCCAGGGATGGCAGAGCCTGTTGGCCTGCTGTCTATGGTGTTGCACAGAGTCAGACACGACTAAAGTGACTTAGCAGCAGCAGCAGCAGGAGTTCATCAGGTAAAAATTCATGGAAAGGATGTTCCAGGAAAGAGGTTTCATAAATATAAAGAGTTTGAGGCAAAAACAAAATAAAACCCACCCAGGTGTCCTGAAAGAATGGAAAGAAGGCAAGTTTGGCATGAACACAGAACATAAAATGAGGCCAGAGAATTCAGCAGGGATCAAACCATACAGCCACCATTTAGACTATAACAATTATTTTGTATTTAGGAAAGGAAGCTCTCAAGAATAGTTGAATTCTGGTATGCATCACTGGAGGAATGGTGGTCTTTTTAGCAAGTTTGAAAAAGAGGGAAGATGAGTTTGGTTTTGGATGAGTTTGATTTCAGATGCACATCAAGTAAGTGATTGGATATATTATTTTGAAGTTTAAAAGTGAAGTCCAGAAATACTGGGAGTTGTTGGCATATACGTTATTACTGATGACATGGGAATGGTTGAGTTCATCTGGAGGAGAAAGCACAGTATGAGAAAAGGCAAGGGTCTAGAGTGAAACTTAGATGATTCCAACATTGTGATATAGAGTAGAGGTTAAGAGGGTAAAACATGCAGGAAGAGAGCCAGGGGAAGGCTGGACTCAGAAGCTAAAGAAAAAGTTTCAAGAAGGAAGTGATGAACTATATTGAATTATGCACTGTATTGAATTAAGAAAAGAATATGAGAACAAACAAGTGACCATCAGATTTAGCATTAAAGTTATTGATAACCTTAGTGAGAGATGTATTTGGTCAAGTAATGGTAGCATTAACCTGATTGTATCAGGGTGGGGAGTGAGTAGGAGGTGAGACAATAAACAAGTGAGACTAGAAATACCTTTCAGAGGTGTGGTTGCAAAGGAGGAAAAAGAGATAAAGTGATAGCTAGAGGAATGTGTGGGATCCAGGAAGTTGGGTTTTTTTTTTTTTTTTTTTAATGAGTGATGCTAAGTTTTTTTTAATGGGAGAAACTCGTAACTGCTGATGGGAAAGTATCATGTACCAACTCTATTTTTCAGGCTCCAAGGACCATAAATTAGTCAAGGTCAGGTCATAGATAGAATGCTTGGGCCCACTGCCAACAAAAGCAGAATCCCTTGGGGTGTCCTGAGCAGACACAACTGTACTACTCTCAGCTGCTTTTAAGTAAGCTATAATTTAATTTTTTCTGATGACCCTTATAAAAGGAGAGGGATTTTCCGTTAACTTTTATAGGCTAAGGACCTGTTAATACATTTGGTTGATATCTTGAAGCTGTCTATAGTTTTTATCAACATTATCCACACTGTGACTACTTGAGTAACTTTTCTAAAACATACATCTGATCATCTCACTGTCCTGCTTGATGTCTTTCAACTGTTCTCCACTACCTTCAAGATAAAGTCCTAAACTCCTCAGAATGAAAAGCAAGGCACTTTCTGATCTGACCTGTAACTATTTCTCAAGTCTCATCTATATTCTCATGCACATTTGCATCCTGCATGTCTGCTAAGTCACTTCAGTTGTGTCTGACTCTTTGTGACTCCATGGACTGTAGACCACCAGGCTCCTCTGTCCATGGGATTCTCCAGGCAAGAATACTGGAGTGGGTTGCCATTCCCTCCTCCAGGGGATCTTCCCAGCCCAAGGATTAAACCTGTGTCTCCTGCATTGCAGACAGATTCCTTACTGCTGAGCCACCAGGGAAGACCCACATTTGCATCCTACACTTCATTTAAGTTCAAGAACTTACAGTTCTTAGAATCAGGCAAGCTCTTCCTTAAACCGCCCCCCCACCCCATATTTTCGCATGCTGTTCCCCTTGCCTAGAATGTCTTAAGCTGAGGTGTTTGACCAAAAAAAAAAAAAAAATGTTAAATGAATAAGTAAGTGAATGAATGTGTTTGCCTGTTTCCTTGGCCATTTTTGAGAGTGGCTACATCGCTGTACATGGTCATAAGTAGGGTATTTATTAGGGGAAGTCAGAGTATATTTACATGGTAGGATTTCAAGATGTCACTGAGTTCCTCACTGTATTAAACCATCACTCCTGTTAGCTTCCCTAGTGGCTCAGACAGTAAAGAGACTGCCTGCAATGCAGGGGACCCGGGTTCATTCCCTGGGTGGGGAAGACCCCCTGGAGAAGGGAATGGCAACCTACTCCAGTATTCTTGCCTGGAAAATCCCATGGACAGAGGATCCTGGGGGGTCCCAGTCCATGGGGTCGCAAAGAATTGGACATGACCAAGCAACCAGCACTCACTCACTCACCTGTTAGCTTATCACTGGAACTTATCCCATGAGTTTTGTTTCCCTGAGCAAGGGTTTGGTATTACTCGAAGTCTCTGAGGAAAGGAGGAGTGCTAAAAAAGAAAAAGGGGGCCAGAAAGAGAAATTGAAAGTGGAAGGGAGCTGATGGGAAAAGTTAATAGTACCACTTTGCCCAGAACTGATATTGTGATGGCACTGGAGCAGAAACAAGCCAATCTGAAATATAACCAAGGGCAGGGGGAGAAAATGACTTAAAGCCTAAAAAAAACTGAGCAATTTTAATTATCCTGTTGTTGACCTAGAAAAGTCAGATTGAATCATGTATACTCCCAATTCCATATTCCCAGGGTAGAGAACTAAGTGGGATATAGCAGGGAGTTGGGGCCATTTCCAGAGATAGATCATTTTCAGTAGAGCCCTTGGGCTTGAGAAAGACAGACATGGGTGGATTAGGATCTCCTAGCATAAACCAAGTCCATAAGACAAACAGATTTTAAAAAAAAATCTCAGTTTTTTCATAGTACCCATGGAGGGACAAAAGTCTGGCTCACAGATATCATAAAACCTTGTGAAAGATGAAGATACCTCCTCCTCTGGCCATTTTCAGACCTACCCTAAAGGAAATCAAACTCACCCAGTCTACCAGGCTCTCCTTGGATGGCTAGGATTGATGTTTATGGGAGGCCAATATCCCAGGTCAAAAGATGTCTACCCTTTTCCAAGAACCTGGACTAGACTAGGAAGGGAGGAATAAGAAAATCAAATTAAGCTCCATTGTACTTTTCCCCTATACTCTAACTCCCTACCAATTAAGAATAATTTTCTTCCATGGGTGAATTTTGTTAGTTCTTTGAAGAAACAGGAAGTTGGAGAACTGGATAAGAGATAAAGCTTGGGAAACATAGGATACAAATGAGCCTGGTAAATAAAATTCCCATAGAGGTTGTCAAAGGGTAGTGGAAAGAATATGGACCTTGGACTCATTTTGTTCAAATTCCCCTTTGCCAGCTTATTAGGTACATAACCTTAGGAAAGTCCCTCAATGAGCCTCAGCTTCCCACCTGTAAAATGAAACTAATAGTACCAGCTTTGCCCATATGAAGATTGAAGCCCTGGTGTCTAGGTGATAGTCAATCAATGTTAGTTAAATTTCCCCTATTTGTGGAAAATGGTGGAGTGGTGAATCTTGACCTGAGGGACAAGAATTTTGAAATCCTGAGATCTGGGTTGAGCAGATCTTATAGACTGTGTATGTAGAGGAGAGGGTCATTGCATGGATGAAGTACACCTCTAGCTGGCAACTATTGTCTGGATACTTTTATGGATAAGCTGAGTTTGGGGGTAATATGTAAGTGGATGATGTAATAGGCCCTGTGATATCATAAAATCTGGGTTTCTCACTCTGTCTGGCTCAGCTTAGCTTTGTTGAGTTGTCTTGCATAAGCCACTATGTTTTCCCAATTTTAACCACTTTCTCTTCCCTTGTACCCTCACTTCCACCATCATATCAAGATGTTATACAGAGTAATTATTATTTACAAACTATGAATCTCTGAATACTCTGTGGGTAAGGAGAAAAGAGGGTAAAATTGAGAGAGAAAGGAAAAAGAGAAAGCGAGGCAGGGTGTCATCAGAGGAAGAAGGTGGTCTAGACAGGTGCTCTGGAAAGATGTTTTGCATAAGAAGGGATATGGTTTGGCATTTAACATATGAAACTGGAGACCAGAAGTCATAACTATTTCTTCATCGAGTGTAATTTTATTGATTGACTCATTAGGAGGATTTTGCTTTCAGCCATGTAAGATAGAAGTTGAGAATATGAGATTATATTGCTTGACATGGACATTTTTACAGGATTGGTAGGAGTTTGTGGTATGAGTATGAGTTTGTGGGAAGGACTGGAAAATACTATTTGCCATGCAATCAACCGAGTGATTTTTAAAAATTGATCAGTCGCTTATGTAAGGAACTCTATAGTAAATAGCCATATTAAACATGCTTTTCTCTCACCCCTTATACTCCCTAGAGATGTATTTCTGTCTTTCTCCTTCTTTTTGCCATCAAATTTCTGACTTCATAATACATAATTCTAAACTGTTTTCTTTTTAAATTAACTAATTAATTTATTTTTGGCTGTGTCATGTCTTAGTTGTGGCATGTGGGATCTTTTGTTCCAGCACACAGGCTTCTCTCTAGTTGTGGCATGGGGACTCAGTAGTTATGGTGCATGGGCTTAGTTGCTCCACAGCATGAGAGATCTTAGTTCCTGACCAGGGATTGAATCTGTGTCCCGTGCATTGGAAGGTGAATTCTCAATGACTGGGCCACCATGGAAGTCCCTCTATACTGACTTCTAATCCTGTGATTCAAACAATACTATTAATATTATCTCAGATGTTTCAACAACCTTCACATTGTGCAAATCTCTGTTCTCTTTTTTTGTGATCCTCTAATATTGCTGATTTCTTCCTCTTTGAAATTTCCTTTTCTTCCCCCTAGGCATCCATGAGCCAGCACATATCAGGTTCTCTTATTATCTTTCTGAAAGCTCTTTCTCTGCTTCTCAAGGCATCATTTTCACCCCCCCTCCTTGGCCCACTCAGAGCAAATTTTCCTCATGACTCTCTTCCCAATTATCTTCTCTTTCTGCAGACTCTTTGCCATCACATTTTCACAGCATCAGCTATCTCCTCTAAGTGAGTTTGATCTCCTTATCTCAATCTCAAGCTCCAGTTAGTATTTTTGCCAGCTGGGCATCTCTGCCTGAATTTCCTGATGTCATCTGCTACTCTGGTCCTAACAATACATATCTACTTTCCTGAGCCAGTTCTCCATCATGTATTCCCTTCTTTTATTGCACCAACACTTTTCTCTGCCAAAAAACCCAATCAATTCAGTCATTCTTGACTCCTGTCTCTCCTTTAGCCTTCAAATTTGGTCTCCACATTTCTATTGATTCTATTTCTCAAAAGTATCTTTTTTTTTTTCCATAGCACCATTCTTTATTTTCTATTTCTTATTTTATTTTTAATTTCAGCTTTGTTGAGGGATTGACAAATGAAATCATGAGATAATTAAAGTATATGTGGTAGTGATTATATATATATATACATACATACATATATATATATGTGTGTGTGTGTGTGTATATACACACACACACATTGTAAAAGGATTCCCCCATCTAGTGATGGCACATCCATCACTCTGCAAACTCACATATTTATCTTTTTTGGTGAGAATATTTAAGGTCTACTCTTTTAGTGAATTTTGATTATATAGTATGGTGTTGTCAACTTTTAGTCACCATGCTGTACATTAAATCATCAGACCTTCTTCATCTTGTAGATGAAAGTTTCTACCCTTTCACCAACTTTCCCTATTTCCCCCACCCTCCAGTGCCTAGAAACTACTTTTCTATTCTCTTTTTCTGAGTTTGACTTTTTATTTTAGATTCCATGTATTAACCTCTTTATTACTATATCACGATGTGCTTTTTCTCTTGTTACATTCTTTTTTTTTTTAATCTGTTTATTTACTTGGCTGTGACAGGCCTTAGTTGCAGCATGTGGGATCTTCATTGAATCGTGTGGAATCTTTCCTTGAAGCACATGGACTCTCTAGTTGTGGCTGAAATAGTGCAAGGGCTCAGTAGTTGCGGTGTGTGGGCTTAGTTGCTTGGTGGCATGTGGGATCTTAGGTATCTTAAACCCATTCCTTCTTTGCCATTCCCATTGCCACAACTCTAAGTCTGAATCTCATACTTTTCCCCCAAATAATTAAAATAACCTCTTTACACATTTCATTACTGTTATATATACTCATTTCTTCGACAAACATATATTGAGTCAGTTAACAACGTGCTGGGTGCTGGGTATACATGTATCTGATCTCAAGAACATGCAGTTTAGTAGAGAAGACAGATATTCAAAAAGGAAATAAACACACAGAGATAAGTGTCAGACTAGATGTAAATACAGGAAACTGTGGGACACAGAAGGACAATTCCTAAACCAGACTACAGGGTTAAGGAAAGCTTCACAGAGAGTTTATCTAGCACAGGAGGATTAATGGGGTATTCTAAGCAGAGGGATAAACATGATCAGAATCATGGGAGTGAGAACACACTTTGGGGAAATTTATGTAACTTATTAGAGATTACTGGTTATGCACCAAGAGAGGTGGGTCAGGATGCTAGATTTATTGGCAGGGATCAGATCATGAAAGGTCTAGTATCCCTGCTGAGGAGTTTAGAGAGTTTGGGAATCTCAAAATATTTTAATCAAGAGAAGAACAGCATCTATTTGCACTTGAAGAAGTTTTCCCTGGCAGTAGTGTGCAGGCTGAATTAGATGAAGGAAATTTCAATGCAAATCCTAGTAATAATAATTAGAATCCAGAAAAATACACTTGGAAAAATAAACAGCAAATAATTAAGAAAGTTGTACAAAGGGCCAATTAATAAGTATCAAGGAGGGTGAGTGTTGGTAAAATAATTCCATGGTTAAACCACTGTGATGGTCAATTTTGTGTCAACTGAATTCCCATACATTTGGTCAAACATTATTCTGGGTGTGTTTGTGAGGGTGTTTATGGGTAAGAATTATGTTTGAATTGGTGAAAGTCATTCTGCTGCTGCTGCTGCTAAGTCGCTTCAGTCATGTCTGACTCTGTGCGACCCCAGAGACGGCAGCCCACCAGGCTCCCTGTCCCTTGGGATTCTCCAGGCAAGCATACTGGAGTGGGTTGCCATTTCCTTCTCCAGTGCATAAAAGTGAAAAGTGAAAGTGAAGTCGCTCAGTCATGTCTGACTCCCTGCGACCCCATGGACTGCAGCCTACCAGGCTCCTCCATCCATGGGATTTTCCAGGCAAGAGTACTGGAGTGGGGTGCCATTGCAAGTCATTCAGTCATATGCAACTCTTTGTGACCCCATGGACTATAGCCTGCCAGGCTCCTCTGTTCATGAAATTCTCCAGGCCAGAATACTGGAGTGGCTAGCTATTCCCTTCTCCAGGGCATCTTCCCAACCCAAGGACTGAACCCAGGTCTCCTGCATTACAGGCGGATTCTTTACCACTTGAGCCACCAGGGTTGAATTAGTAGGCCAGATTGTTTTCCCTGATATGGGTTGGCCTATCTAATCTGTTGAAGCCCTGAATAGAACAAAAAAATGCTGATTCTTCTGTGAATAATAGGGAACTCTTCCTGCCTGAGTACTTGAGATAGGACATAGATATTTTCCTGACTTTGTACTCAAACTAAAAAATCAATATGTGGAGAGGGGGGTGGTGGTCTTGAGCCTGCTGGTTCACAAAGTGGAACTTACACCCTTGGTTATCCTGGTTCTCAGGTCTTTGGCCTAGGATTGAGTCTACATCATCAGCTCTCCTGGGTCTCCAGCTTGCCTATGACAGATCTTGGGATATCTCAGCCTCCATGAGCATTTAATATAATTCCTTACAATAAATTATATATATATATATATAAATATCCTATTCTCTCTCTTTCTCTGGAGAACATTTTTAATACAGATTTTGGTAACTATAAGTAGAGTGCTGATATAATGAGTGCCTAAAAATGTGGATCAAGGTAAATTGGAAGTGGTCAAACAGGAGATGGAAAGAGTGAACACTGACATTTTAGGAATCAGTGAACTAAAATGGACCGGAAAGGGCAAATTTAATTCAGATGATTATATCTACTACTGTTGGCAAGAATCCATTAGAAGAAATGGAGTAGCCCTCATAGTCAACAAAAGAGTCCAAAAGGCAATACTTGGGTGCAATCTCAAAAATGACAGAATGATCTCAGTTTGCTTCCAAGGCAAACCATTTAATATCACAGTAATCCAAGTCTTTGCCCCAACCACTAATGCTGAAGAAGATGAAGTCAAATGGTTCTATGAAGACCTACAACACCTTCTAGAACTAGTACCAAAAAAAGATATCCTTTTCATCATGGGGACTGGAATGCAAAAGTAGAAAATCAAGAGATACCTGGAGTAACAGGCAATTTTGGCCTTGGAGTACAAAATGAAGCAGGGAAAAGGCTAACAATTTTGCCAAGAGAACACACCAGTCATAGCCAACACCCTCTTCCAACAACACAAGAGACAACTGTACACATTGACATCACCAGATGGTCAATACAAAAACCAGATTGATTGTATTCTTTGCACCTAAAGATGAAGAAGCTCTATACAGTCAGCAAAAACAAGGCTGGTAGCTAACTGTGGCTCATAACATAAACTCCTTATTGCAAAATTCAGGCTTAAATTGAAGAAAGTATGGAAAACCACTAAGCCAATCAGCTATTTCAAATCCTAAAAGATGATGTTGTTAAAGTGCTGCACTCAATATGCCAGCAAATATGGAAAACTCAGCAGTGGCCACAGGACTGGAAAAGGTCAGTTTTCAATCCAATCCCAAAGAATGGTAATGCCAAAGAATGTTCAAACTACCACACAATTGCACTCATTTCACATGCCTGTAAAGAAACCCTCAAAATTCTCCAAGCTAAGCTTCAACAGTACATGAACTAAGAACTTCCAGATGTTCAAGCTGAACTTAGAAAAGGCAGAGGAACCAGAGATCTAATTGCCAACATCTGTTGGATCATAGAAAAAGCAAGAGAATTCCAGAAAAGCATCTACTTCTGCTTCATTGACTATGCTAAAGCCTTTGACTGTGTATATCACAACAAACTGTGGAAACAGAAACTTCTTAAAAAGATGGGAATACCAGGCCACCTTACCTGCCTCCTGAGAAACCTGTATGCAGGTCAAGAAGCAACAGTTAGATCTGGACATGGAACAACAGACTGGTTCCAAATTGGGAAAGGAATACATCAAGACTGTATATTGTCACCCTGCTTATTTAACTTATATGCAGAGAACATCATGAGAATGTGGGGCTGTATGAATCACAAGCTGGAATCAAGATCACTGGGAGAAATATCAATAACCTCAGATATGCAGATGACACCACCGTTACAGCAGAAAGTGAAGAGGAACTAAAGAGCCTCTTGATGAAAGTGAAAGAGGAGAGTGAAAAAGCTGGCTTAAAACTCAACATTCAAGAAATGAAGGTCATGGCATCTGGTCCCTTTACTTCATGGCAAATAGATGGGGAAAGAATGGAAACAGTGACAGACTTTATTTTCTTGGGCTCCAAAATCACTGCAGATGGTGATTGAAGCCATGAAATTAAAAGACGCTTGCTCATTGGAAGGAAAGTTATGACCAACCTAGACAGCAGATACATCACTTTGCCAACAAAGGTCTGTCTAGTCAAAGCTATGTTTTTCCCAGTAGTCATGTATGGATATGAAAGTTGGACCATAAAGAAGGCTGAGTACTGGAGAACTGATGCTTTTGAAATTTGGGTGTTGTTGAAGACTCTTCAGAGTCCTTTGGACTGCAAGGAGATCAAACCAGTCAATCCTAAAGGAAATCAATCCTGAATATTTATTGGTGGGACTGATGCTGAGGCTGAAACTCCAGTACTTTGGCCACCTGATGCGAAGGGCTGACTCACTGGAAAAGACTCTGACACTAGGAAAGATTGAAGGCAGGAGGAGAAGGGGATGACAGAGGATGAGATGATTGGATGGCTTCACCTACTCAATGGACATGCGTTTGATCAAGCTCCGGGAGATGGTGAACGACAGGGAATCCTGGCATGCTGCAGTCCATGGGATTGCAAAGAGTCAGACACGAATGAGAAACTGAACAACAACAAAAAGATGTGGAAGTGGCTTCAAAATTCGGTAATGGGCAGAGGCTAGAAGAGTGTTGAGGTACATGCTGGAAGTACAGATGTTAAAGGAGATTTTAATGAGATCTCAGGCAGAAATGAAAAGCAGGCTATTGGGAATTGGGGGAACAGTGATCTGGTTTTAATGTGGCAATGAACTTGGGTGAATTGTGTTCTAATGTTTTGTGGAAGGTAGAAATTGAAAGTGATAAAATCAAATATTTAGCAGAGGAGATTTCTGAGCAAAGTATTGAAGATACAGCTTGGATCCTCTTTTCTTTTTATAGTAAAACGTGAAAGGAGAAAGATGAATTTAAGAAGGAATTGTTAGTCAAAAAGGAAGCTGAACCTTGAGATTTTGAAAACATTTAGTGTATGCATATTGCAGAAAATGAGAAAGCTTGTTTTGAAGAGAACAGTAAGGGTGTGGCTGAACAAACATTTGATAAGGAGATCATGGGCACACTCAGAAATGTGATCTGATCTGCTGAGCCATGTGGGCAGAAGCCAGGAAGAGAGATGGGATTACACCAATAGAAACACTGCCAGGTGGACCTAAAGAGGACAGAAAAAGTGAACTGAAGGAAGGCTGTCAGACTTCTTAAGTCCCGCAGGACCAGAACACAGGACTCTTTGGCTTCAAACATGCACTATTCTTCAAGAAAAGAGATAAATGGCTCTGAATGTGATTCAGAGACCACCAGGGCTACCTCTTTGGTTTCAGAGTGATGTTGTACCCTCAGTGCAAACAAGCCATATGACCTTTGACTAGAGCCACAGGCACAGGGCTGCCTGGAGCCTTGGGGTGGGATTGCCACCTCTGTGCGTCCAGAAGGTGGGGCTTTGAGCCAAAGAGGATCATTTTCTAAACAACATTTAATGGAATTTGCCTTGCTAGGTATTGAACTCACTTGGAACCCTTTACTCCTTTCTTCTTTCCTACTTCTGTCTTTTGGAGTGAGAATGTGTATCCTTTGTTCTTTCCATCACTCTATTTCAGAAACATATAACTTGCCTGGTTTCACAGGTTCACAGCTGGAAAGGAATTTTGCCTCATGATCAATTGTACCTTGAGTCTTACCCATACCATATTTAGATGATTTTTAGATGAGACTTTAGACTTTAGAGTGATACTAGAATGTACTAAGTCTTTGGGGGCTTTCAGGATGGAATGAATATATTATGCATGCAATAAGGATAGGAATTTTGGGGAAAAGCAACAGAATGCTTTGAATTGATTTGTGTCTCCCCCAAATTCATATGTGGAAGCCCTAATCCTCTGTGAGACTTCATTGGAGATAGAATTTTTGTCGTTGTTTTTCAGTTGTTCAGTCAAGTCTGATTCTTTGCAACACCATACATACCACAATTCACTGTCCCTTACTGTCTCCTGGAGTTTGCTCAAACTCATGTCCACTGAGTTGGTGATGCCATCGAACCATCTTATCCTCTGTTGCCCCCTTCTCCTCCTGCCCTCAATTTTTTGTAGCATCAGGGTCTTTTCCAATGAGTCAGCTCTCTGCATCAGGTGGCCAAGTATTGGAGCTTCAGCATCAGTCTTTCAAATGAATATTCAGGATTGATTTCCTTTAGGATTGACTAGCTTAATCTCATTACAGTCCAAGGGGCTCTCAAGTCTTCTCTAGCACCACAGTTCAAAAGCATCAATTCTCTGGTGCTCAGCCTTCTTAATGGTCAAACTCTAACATCTGTGCATGACTACTGGAAAAACCATGGCTTTAATTATATGGACCATTGTCAGCAAAGTGATGTCTCTGCCTTTTAATATACCGTATAGGTTTGTCATAGCTTTTCTTACAAGGAGCAAGCATCTTTTAATTTCATGGCTGCAGTCACCATCTGCAGTGATTTTGGAGGCCATGAAAATAAAATCTGTCACTGTTTCAACTTTCCCCCTTCCATTTGCCATTGAGTGATGGGACCAGATGCCATGATCTTAGTTTTTTGAATGTTGAGTTTCAAGCCAGCTTTTTCATTCTCCTCTTTCACCCTCATCAGAAAATCTTTAGTTCCTCTTTGCCTTCTACCATTAGAGTGACATTATCTGCATATCTGAAGTTGCTGATATTTCTCCTGGCAGTCTTGATTCCAGCTTGTGATTAATCCAGCCTGGGATTTCACATAATGTACTTTGCATATAAGTTATATAAGCAGGGTGACAGTATACAGCCTTGACATACTCCTTTCCCAATTCTGAACCAGTCCATTGTTTGCATACAGGTTTCTCAGGAGGCAGGTAAAGTGGTCTGGTATTCCCATCTCTTTAAGAATTTTCCAGTTTGTTGTGATCCACACAGTCAAAGGCTTTAGCATAGTCAATGAAGCAGAAGTAGATGTTGTTCTGTAATTCTATTGCTTTTCCAATGATCCAACAGATGTCGGCAGTTAGATCTCTGGTTCCTCTGCCTTTTCTAAAACCAGCTTGAACATCTGAAAGTTCTCAGCTCATGTATTGTTGAAGCCTATCTTGAAGGATTTTGAACATTACCTTGCTAGCATGTGAAATTAATTGTGTGGTAGTTTGAACATTCTTTGGCACTACCTTTCTTTGGGATTGGAATGAAAACTGACCTTTTCCAGTCCTGTGGCCACTGCTGAGTTTTCCAAATATGCTGGCATATTGAATGCAGCACTTTCACAGCATCATCTTTTAGGATTTGAAATAGCTCAGCTAGAATTCCATCACTTACACCAGCTTTGTTCATAGTAATGCTTCCTAAGGCCCACTTGACTTCACACTCTAGTATATCTGGTTCTAGGTAAGTGACCACACTGTCGTGGTTATCCAGGTCATTAAGACCTTCCTTGCATAGTTCTTCTGTGTATTCTTGCCACCTCTTCTTAATCTCTTGCTTCTGTTAGGTCCTTACCATTTCTGTCCTTTTGTCCTTAATTGTGCCCATATTTGCATGAAATGTTCCTTTGGTATCTCCAACTTTCTTGAAGAGATCTCTAGTCTTCCTCATTCTATTGTTTTCCTCTATTTCTTTTCATTGTTAAGAAGGACTTCTTATCTCTCCATACTGTCCTCTGAAACTCTGTTTTCAGTTTGGTATATCTTTATCTTTTTCCTTTACTTTTTGCTTCTCTTTTTTTGCAGCTCTTTGTAAGGCTTCCTCAGACAACCACTTTGCCTTCTTGCATTTCCTTTTCTTTGGGATGGTTTTGGTTACCACCTCCTGAAGAATGTTGCAAACCTCAACGATAGTTCTTAGTTCTTCAGACACTCTGTCTATCAGACCTAATCCCTTGAATCTATTCATCACCTCCACTGTATACTCATAAGGGATTTGATTTAGGTCATATCTGAATGGCCTAGTAGTTTTCCCTACTTTCTTCAATTTAAGTCTGAATATTGCCTTCAGGAGTTCATAATCTTAGCCATAGTCAGCTCCTGATCTTGTTTTTGCTGACTGTATAGAACTTCTCTATCTTCATCTCAAAAAATATAATCAATCTGCTTTCAGTATTAAAAAGATAGAATCTTTAAGTAGGTGAGTAAGGCTACATGAGGTTATAAGAGTGGGGCCCTGATCTGATAGAACTGGTGTCCTTAGAAAAGAAGCTGAATCACCAGAGATACAGCTCTCCACTATGTGAGGACACAGGGAGAAGGCTGCTGTCTGCAAATCAGGAGCAGAGCTCTCACTGAAAACTGAATTCTGCCACGACCTTGATCTTTGACTTTTCTATCTCCAGAACTGTGAGAAAATAAATTCCTTTTGTTTAGGCCACCTGTCTGATATATATATATTTTTTTATTGTAGAGTGACCAGACTGACCCTGATTGCTGCATTGCTTGACTTCAAGACCTTATTTTACCATTTACTGACTGGGTGAACTGGGAGAACTGACTTGGCTATCCTGGTCCTTTAGTTTCCTCACCTCTCACATACAGTTTCATGTTTCTACACAGGTTTTATAACTATAATTTTAAATTTGAAGAGCCCTTACCATGTTGTTGAGTTTCAGGTATTTTCTGTATTCTTACTATTATAAAGATATTCACACATTTAACTTTTTCTTTCTATTGAATTACCCCCTTAGGATTGACTCTCAGGAGTAAGATTACTAGGTCAAAAAATATAAGTATTTTTATTGATTATCCATATTGCTCAATTGCTTTCCAAAAGGACCAAACCATTATGGACTGATTTAATAGGTATCAAAAACTTCCTATTTATTATTTCACTTTCCATTTCCTGTTATTACTGATCTTGAACTTGTCCCCACATGTTTATTCACTTTTTACATTTCTTCTTTTGTGAATTATTTTCATGTTCTTTGTCTACTTTTCTAGCACATTCTTGATATCGCTATACATATAGGTATTAATCTTTTTCTGTTGTATTTTATGTACATATTTCCTTAACTATTTCCTTACTTTTTAGTTTTGTTCCTTTTCTCTATAAAGAAGATTTTAAATATATAGTAAATTCTATTGAGCTCTACTTCTGTAATTTTTAAAAACTGAATTAAAAAATTGAAATCATTCCAAAGGATATCTAAAAATTATTCCAATTCTTTTTTCAAAGTTTCTTATGATTGAATTTTTAAAAGTATACCTTGAATTTACTTCTGTGTACTTAAGATGTAAATCTAATATTTTCTTTCCTGATTGTTCAATTATTATCCTAATACCAATATTAAATATCCTTTCCACACACCATCAGTATGTATTTTTCACTTCATCATACAGGCAAATACTTTAATAATTATTAATATAATAATAACTAAATATATTTACGGTCTATTGATCTGTATTTGGATAAGCACCACTGCCTTTCCATTATTGTTACTTTATAAGAAGTTTTGAAATCTTGTGGGAAGCCTACCTTTCCCCATTATTGTCCTGCCTTTTCCAGTTTTCTTTGATATTATTTCCTATTTATTTTCTCAGTAATATTTTAGAAGTCATCCAGAGTAATAGATTGGAACGTGGTCCCAGTGCTTTCTTTTACATTCTTTTCCTCTAGGTGCTCAATAAACATTTGTGAAATTAAAAGATAGAATAAATTCTATAGCATGGTGTTTGCTGAAGGATTCCAAGATAAAAACAAGTTTCTATCTGCTTCTCCAAACCCCTTACACTTCGAAAAAGCACTTAGAATCTAGAATGTGTATTTGAGAAACCCTACTCTGCTGTTGGAGATTACTGTTTGCTCATGCACTCAACAAATACTTATGGAGTACCTATTTTATCCTAACATTGTTCTAGGTACAGGGGGTAAAGCAAATGAACACAAGAGACAAATAAATTAATATATTATGGAAGCCATTTATATATTGATCTTCCCTGATAGCTCAGCTGGAAAGAATCCACCTGCAATGCAGGAGTCTCCGGTACCCACTCCAGTATTCTGGCCTGGAGGACTCCATGGACTGCATAGTCCATGGGGTCGCAAAGAGTCAGACACAACTGAGAGACTTTCACTTTCATTTTCTTTCTTTTATTTATATACAGTACATGAATTGACCCAATGGCCAGGCTCCTCTGTCCATTGGATTTCCCAGGCAAGAATCCTGAAAATGAGTATACTACCCAAAGTAATTTATAGATTCAATGCAATCCCTATCAAGCTACCAACAGTATTCTTCACAGAGCTAGAACAAATAATTTCACAATTTGTATGGAAATACAAAAAACGTTGAATAGCCAAAGCGATCTTGAGAAAGAAGAATGGAACTGGAGGAATCAACCTACCTGACTTCAGGCTCTACTACAAAGCCACAGTTATCAAGACAGTATGGTACTGGCACAAAGACAGAAATATAGATCAATGGAACAAAATAGAAAGCCCAGAGATAAATCCACGCACATATGGACACCTTATCTTTGACAAAGGAGGCAAGAATATACAATGGATTAAAGACAATCTCTTTAACAAGTGGTGCTGGGAAATCTGGTCAACCACTTGTAAAAGAATGAAACTAGAACACTTTCTAACACCATACACAAAAATAAACTCAAAATGGATTAAAGATCTAAACGTAAGACCAGAAACTATAAAACTCCTAGAGGAGAACATAGGCAAAACACTCTCTGACATACACCACAGCAGGATCCTCTATGACCCACCTCCCAGAATATTGGAAATAAAAGCAAAAATAAACAAATGGGACCTAATTAACCTTAAAAGCTTCTGCACATCAAAGGAAACTATTAGCAAGGTGAAAAGACAGCCTTCAGAATGGGAGAAAATAATAGCAAATGAAGCAACTGACAAAGAATTAATCTCAAAAATATACAAGCAACTCCTACAGCTCAACTCCAGAAAAATAAATGACGCAATCAAAAAATGGGCCAAAGAACTAAATAGACATTTCTCCAAAGAAGACATACAGATGGCTAACAAACACATGAAAAGATGCTCAACATCACTCATTATCAGAGAAATGCAAATCAAAACCACTATGAGATACCATTTCACACCAGTCAGAATGGCTGCGATCCAAAAGTCTACAAATAATAAATGCTGGAGAGGGTGTGGAGAAAAGGGCACCCTCTTACACTGTTGGTGGGAATGCAAACTAGTACAGCCACTATGGAGAACACTGTGGAGATTCCTTAAAAAACTGAAAATAGAACTGCCTTATGAACCAGCAATCCCACTGCTGGGCATACACACTGAGGAAACCAGAAGGGAAAGATACACGTGTACCCCAATGTTCATCGCAGCACTGTTTATAATAGCCAGGACATGGAAGCAACCTAGATGTCCATCAGCAGATGAATGGATAAGAAAGCTGAGGTACATATACACAATGGAGTATTACTCAGCCATTAAAAAGAATACATTTGAATCAGTTCTAATGAGATGGATGAAACTGGAGCGTATTATACAGAGTGAAGTAAGCCAGAAGGAAAAACACCAATACAGTATACTAACGCATATATATGGAATTTAGAAAGATGGTAACAATAACCCTGTGTATGAGACAGCAAAAGAGACACTGATGTATAGAACAGTCTTATGGACTCTGTGGGAGAGGGAGAGGGTGGGAAGATTTGGGAGAATGGCATTGAAACATGTAAAATATCATGTATGAAATGAGTTGCCAGTCCAGGTTCGATGCACAATACTGGATGCTTGGGGCTAGTGCACTGGGACGACCCAGAGGGATGGTATGGGGAGGGAGGAGGGAGGAGGGTTCAGGATGGGGAACACATGTATACCTGTGGCGGATTCATTTTGATATTTGGCAAAACTAATACAATTATGTAAAGTTTAAAAATAAAATTAAAAAAAAAAACATTGAATCACAATGTTGTACACCTGAAACTAAATAATGTTGTAAATCAACTGTACTATAATATAAAAAGTAAGTTATCTGGGAGAATCAATAATTTGGTTGCCCCCAAATTATTTCTATGAGCCTAGATAGAAAAAACAGTGAAACTAGTTGTAACTCTTTTGCTCAGAGTGACTAGTTATCAGCTACACATGGTCTTTGAGAAATCAACTTCAGATCTCAGAGTTGATTCTCTTCCTATGGCTGAGCGACTAAACAAGAAGAAGAAGAAATGAATAACACACTGTGTAGCATAGAGGTAGCTTGTTGATTTTTCTATCTAGCCTCATTTGTCTCTATCCATCTCCTTATCCTGCCACATTTGTTCTTCGCACCAGCACCCCTACACACACACTTGCTATTCCAGAAATACTACACTGTTTATAGACTCTGAATTCTCTCAGAATCCCCAGGCCTCCATCTTTGCACATCCTGATTTCTCTGCATCAGTTCAGTTCAGTTGCTCAGTTGTGTCCGACTCTTTGCAACCCCATGGACTGCAGCATGCCAGGCTTCCTGTCCATCACCAACTCCCAGAGCTTGCTCAAACTCATGTCCATCAAGTCAGTGATGCCATCCAACCATCTCATCCTCTGTCATCCCCTTTTCCTCCTGCCTTCAATCTTTCCTAGCATCAGAGTCTTTTCCAGTGAGTCGGCTCTTCACATCAGGTGGCCAGAATTTTGAAGTTTCAGCTTCAGCATCAGTCTTTCCAATGAACATTCAGGACCAATTTCCTTTAGGAAGGACTGGTTGGATTTCCCTGCAGTCCAAGGGACTCTCAAGAGTCTTCTCCAACACCACAGTTTAAAAGCATCAGTTCTTCAGTGCTCAGCTTTCTTTATAGTCCAGCTCTCACATCCATACATGGCTACTGGAAAAACCATAGCTTTGACTAGATGGACCTTTGTCAGCTAATTAATGTCTCTCCTTTTTAATGTACTATCTAGATTGGTCATAGCTTTTTTTCCAAGGAGCAAGCTTCTTTTAATTTCATGGCCACAGTCACCATCTGCAGTGATTTTGGAGCCCAAGAAAATAAAGTCTGCCACTGTTTCCATTGTTTCCCCATCTATTTGCTGTGAAGTGATGGCATCGGAAGCCACGAGCTTAGTTTTTTTAATGTTGAGCTTTAAGCCAACTTTTTCACTCTCCTCTTTCACTTTCATCAAGAGGCTTTTTAGTTCCTCTTCCCTTTCTGCCATAAGGGTGGTGTCATCTGCGTATCTGAGGTTACTGATATTTCTCCTGGCAATCTTGATTCCAGCTTGTGTTTCATCCAGCCCGGCATTTCACATGATATACTCTGCATATAAGTTAAATAAGCACAGTGACAATATACAGCCTTGACATACTCCTTTGCCAGTTTGGAACCAGTCTGTTGTTCCATGTCTGGTTCTAACTGTTGCTTCTTGGTCTGCATACATTTTTCTCAGGAGGCAGGTAAGGTGGTCTGGTATTCCCATCTCTTGTAGAATTTTCCACATTTGTTGCATTTCTCTGCATGGCATTCTCTATTGCCACCTTTCAAACCCTTAATAATCTTTTAGCAGAAGCTGAAGACATGGTAAGTTCTGAAACAAGGCTGCCTTAATTTTTCTTAATTAATTTATTTTTTATTGAAGCATAATTGATTTACAAAATTTACAGTTTTCTGTCAAACCTCAACATGATTCAGCCATAGGTATACATATGTCCTCTCCCTTTTGAAACTCTCTCCTGAATTTAAGTTCCAGTTCTGTTTATTAGCTGTGTGGCTTCAGGCAAATTATCTTACATATCTGAGTCTCTGTTCCTCCATCTGTAAAACAGGGCTAATAAAAGTACCTACCTAATAGGCTTTTTATCCAGATTAGATGAGTTAATACATTTAAATTGTTTACAAGCATATTTGGTACACAGTAACCTCTCATTGCCGGGAGAAACATCAATAACCTCAGATATGCAGATGACACCACCCTTATGGCAGAAAGTGAAGAGGAACTAAAAAGCCTCTTGATGAAAGTGAAAGAGGAGAGTGAAAAAGTTGGCTTAAAGCTTAACATTCAGAAAACGAAGATCATGGCATCTGGTCCCATCACTTCTTGGGAAATAGATGGGGAAACAGTGTCAAACTTTATTTTGGGGGGCTCCAAAATCACTGCAGATGGTAATTTCAGCCATGAAATTAACAGACGCTTACTCCTTGGAAGGAAATTTATGACCAATCTAGAAAGCATATTAAAAATCAGAGACATTACTTTGCCAACAAAGGTCCGTCTAGTCAAGGCTATGGTTTTTCCAGTAGTCATGTATGGATGTGAGAGTTGGACTGTGAAGAAAACTGAGCACCGAAGAATTGATGCTTTTGAACTGTGGTGCTGGAGAAGACTCTTGAGAGTCCCTTGGACTGCAAGGAGATCCAACCAGTCCATTCTGAAGGAGATCAGCCCTGGGATTTCTTTGGAAGGAATGATGCTAAAGCTGAAACTCCAGTACTTTGGCCACCTCATGCGAAGAGTTGATTCATTGGAAAAGACTCTGATGCTGGGAGGGATTGGGGGCAGGAGGAGAAGGGGACGACAGAGGATGAGATGGCTGGATGGCATCACTGACTCGATGGACATGAGTCTCAGTGAACTCCGGGAGTTGGTGATGGATAGGGAGGCCTGGCGTGCTGCGATTCATGGGGTCACAAAGAGTCGGACACGACTGAGCAACTGAACTAAACTGAACCTCTCAATGGAAGAGTTTGCTGTTATAATTTAAGTCTTAGCATCAATACTACCTTATATATATGCTGGGGTCACAAATGGGCAGTTTGCAGGCTATATTTTACTAGGATCACATGGTGTTTACATTTTGTATTACAAAACCCTCTTTGTTGTTGTTTAGTCAATAAGTCATGTCTGATTCTTTTGTGACCCCATGGATTGTAGCCCATCAGGCTCCTCTGTCCATGGGATTTCCCAGGCAAGAAAACTGGAGTTGGTTGCCATTTCCTTCTCCAGAGGATCTTCATGACCCAGGGATCAAACCCCCGTCTCCTGATTTGGCAGCTTCCCTGGTGGCTTAGATGGCAAAGCGTCTGCCCACAATGCAGGAGATCTGGGTTCGATCCCAGGGTTGGAAAGATCCCCTGAAGAAGGAAATGGCAACCCACTCCAGTACTCTTGCCTGGAAAATCCCATGGACGGAGGAGCCTGGTGGGCTACAATCCATGGGGTCGCAGAGAGTCGGACACAACTGAGCAATTTCACTTTCACTTTCTTTACTACTGAGCCATCAGGGAAGCACACTATACCCTCTAGTTTAGTAGAAACTCCGCTACTCCCTGTATCCACCTGTTTTATTAATTTGCCTAGTCTTGGAAGCTTTGGGTTTGAAATCTTTTGTAAGCACACCTCTTTTCTGATGCCCTTGGACAGAATCCCATGGGTTCAGTGCATACCTCCTTTAAAGTAGTTCTACAAATAAGTTCATTTGTATCAATTTTTTTAGATTTCACATATAAGTAACGTCATATGATATTTGTCTTTCTCTGTTTGAGTTACTTCACTTAGTATGATAATCTATAGGCCCATCCATGTTGCTGCAAATGGCATTATTTCATTCTTTTTAATGACTGAGTTATATCACAGTGTATATGTATAGTACATATTCTTTATCCATTCATCTGTCAATGAACATTTAGGTTACATCTGTATCTTAGCCATTTACCAAAGGGGAACATGGGGTGGGGAGGGATAAATTAGGATTTAGGGATTAACATATACATATATAAAATAGATAATCAATAAGGACCTACTGTATAGCACAGGGAACTCAACTCAATATTCTGTAAAAACCTATCTAGGAAAAGAACCTGAAAAAGAATGGATATATGTATATGTATAACTGAATCATGGGCTTCCCAAGTGGCTCGGTGGTAAAGAATCCACCTACCAATGCAGGAAATGCAGGTTCAATCTCTGGGTAGGGAGATCCCCTGGAGAAGGAAATGGCAACCCACTTTAGTATTCTTGCCTAGAAAATCCCATGGACAGAGGAGACTGATGGGCTAGTCCATGGGGTTGCAAAACAGTTGGACATGATCTAGCAACTAAACAAAAACAACAGCAAATAACTGAATCACTTAGCTATACACCTGAAACTAACACATAGTAAGTCAACTATACTTCAATATAAAATAAAAATTAAACTTAAAAAATAAATAAATTACATGTGCTATAAATTAATGTCTGACTTAACCAAGATTATAATAGGGTATACTAATTTTGTGTGGTATGTCTGTATTTAATGATTCTTAATCACAGCAGTTAAGTACATGTATAGTGGGAAAGTTAGACAAGGCTGTGGTCCTAGTGTGATTAGATTGACTAGTTTTCTGTGAGTATGGTTTCAGTGTGTTTGCCCTCTGATGCCCTCTTGCAACACCTACTGTCTTACTTGGGTTTCTCTTACCTTGGGCGTGGGATATCTCTTCACGGCTGCTCCAGCAAAGCGCAGCCATTGCTCCTTACCTTGGATGAGGGGTATCTCCTCACTACCGCCCTTCCTGACCTTCAATGTGGGATAGCTCCTCTAGGCCCTCCTGCGCCCACACAGCCATGGCTCCTTGGACGTGGGGTTGGTCCTCCCGGCCACCGCCCCTGGCCTCGCATCCGGTCCCACCACTTCATGGGAAATAGATGGGGAAACAGTGTCAGACTTTATTTTTCTGGGCTCCAAAATCACTACAGATGGTGACTGCAGCCATGAAATTAAGAGACGCTTACTCCTTGGAAGGAAAGTTATGACCAACCTAGATAGCATATTCAAAAGCAGAGACATTACTTTGCCAACATAGGTTCGTCTAGTCAAGGCTATGGTTTTTCCTGTGGTCATGTATGGATGTGAGAGTTGGACGGTGAAGAAGACTGAGCGCCGAAGAAATGATGCTTTTGAACTGTGGTGTTGGAGAAGACTCTTGAGAGTCCCTTGGACTGCAAGGAGATCCAATCAGTCCATTCTGAAGGAGATAAGCCCTGGGATTTCTTTGGAAGGAGTGATGCTGAAGCTGAAACTCCAGTACTTTGGCCACCTCATGCGAAGAGTTGACTCATTGGAAAAGACTCTGATGCTGGGAGGGATTGGGGGCAGGAGGAAATGGGGACGACAGAGGATGAGATGGCTGGATGGCATCACTGACTCGATGGACGTGAGTCTGAGTGAACTCCGGGAGTTGGTGATGGACAGGGAGGCCTGGCATGCTGCGATTCATGGGGTCGCAAAGAGTCGGACACGACTGAGTGACTGATCTGATCTGATCTGATAGTGGGAAAATTGTGAAAGCACAGGTACTAGTCTTCAAATGACTCTGTAGCACTGATTTCCAATTATAAAAATTTATTTTAGATGATCAAATTAGTAGTAGAGGGAAATTTTGCAGTGCTAACCTGGGAATTTCCCCCTACACCTGAGTTTTAATCTCACAAGTTATTAATTACCTAGAATATAGTTTAGATGTGTTTTTCTGTAAGACTGTTTAAAAGAACTGCAGGGCTACTAATAGTATCTCACACAATCATCACTGTGCAATAAGCCAGGTAGTATAATAAACTTACCTTGTTATTCCAAGCAAACACAAAATCTGTTCTACAGCCTTTGATTTTTTTCTTGTTTGAGTCTTCACTGTGGACTTCTTGAGCAAAAGGATCTCAGTATTGCTAGTACCTACATGGCGCTGGTGGTAAAGAACCCGCCTGCCAGTGCAGGAGACATAAGAGATGTGGGTTCAATCCCTGCGTTGGGAAGATCCTCTGGAGAAGGGAATGGCAGGCCACTCCAGTATTCTTTCCTGGAGAATCCCATGGAGAGAAGAGCCTGACGGGCTACAGTCTGTGGGGTCACAAAGAGCTGGACATGACTGAAGTGACTTGGCATGCATGCATGCAAAATAGTGCCTTAAACAAAGAATTGCTCAATAAACATTTATTGTGTGGCTGACTGGGTGAATGAAATGAATAGTTGATGTAGACCCTATTGTCACTTAAGAACAGGCTTCTGGAGAGAGTTATGGGGTTTCTTTGCAGGCAAACCTAAACTTAAGAAGCCATTTACAGAGAGCTTTCTGATCCTGGCTGACTGATTTAAGTTCTCTTTAACTTCTTTCCTCCAAGGCCTCATCTTCTTTGACAGTCATTAATGAAATCAAATATTTACATGGCAAATAGAAGGGGAAACGGTGGAAGTAGTGACAGATTTCCTCTTCTTGGACTCCAGAATCACTGCGGATGGTGACTGCAGCCATGAAATCACAAGATGACTGCTTCTTGGCAGGAAAGCTATGACAAACCTAGACAGTATTGAAAAGCAGAGACATTACTCTGCCAACAAAGGTCTGTATAGTAAAGGCTGTGGTCTTCCCAGTGGTCACATACAGTGGTGAGAACTGGACTGTAAAGAAAGCAGAATGCCAAAGAATTGATGCCTTCAAACTCTGGTGCTGGAGAAGACTCCTGAAAGTCCCTTGGACAGCAAGGAAATTAAACCAGTCAGTCTTAACAGAGATCAACCCTGAACATTCACTGGAGGGCTGATGCTGAAGCTGAAGCTCCAGTATTTTTGGTCATCTGATGTGAACAGATGACTCATTGGAAAAGTCTCTGATGCTGGGAAAGATTGAGGGCAGAAGAAGAGGGCGTCAGAGGATGAGATGGTTGGACAGCATCACCAATGCAATGAACATGAACTTGGAAAAACTCCAGGAGATGGTGAGGGACAGGGAGGCCCGGCGTGCTGCAGTCCGTGGGGTTGCAAAGAGTCAGACACAACTGGGCAACTGAACAACAACAACAGTAATGGTATCAAACTAATGGGACTTAGCCACAAAGGCAAAAGAGGCAAAACACAGCACAACTCCCTATGCCTTTATAAATAACTTGGAATTTGTCAGAATAAGAGACGTCTTCTAAAATGAAAAGGCATGAATCCTTTATTGGAAGACCACAAGCTCAGGTTTTGCACAAAATTGTCCCAAAACAACATTCAATCTTTAAAAGTGATGAATTGTTTTTTCCAAGTAAATAAAGTAGGGATGTGTCCATCCATCAGTTGGTTAGGACCCTAGAACCTAGGTCTCTGTGCTTAGAAAATGGACCTTTAATAGTTGTACATACATTTGGGAGTAGTAGGACTGGATGCCATGCATCCCTAATTGTAACAGTGTGATTCAGTGGAAAGATCACTGGATTTCAGACAAAGCTAGGTTGGAGTCTATGGCAAACAGACATTAAGATGGCAACCATAATCTCAACTTCTGCCACTCACATACCTGTGTAATCATCTCTCTTTGAGTGGAGATGTAACCTATGATTTGCTCCTAACCAACAGAATATGGCAAAGGTGATGGAATATTTGTTCATGATTACATTGCATGATACAATTGTCCCTCAGTATCTATGGAAGAGTGATTCCAGGACTGCCTGCAGATATCAAAATCTGAGGATGCTCAAGTCCCTTACACAAAATGGTATAGTTTTGGTACAAAACCTGTATAATCCTCTTGTATATGTTAAATCATCTGTAGATTACTACTTATAATAAATAAGAAAATATAAATTCTATGTAAATAGTTGTGAATACAATGTCAACATTAATAATTGCCAAGCACAACAAATTCAAGTTTTGCTTTTTGGAAATTTCTGGAACTTTTTTCCTAATAATTTTTGATCCATGGATGTGGAGCCCACAGATACAGAGGGCCAACTGCATATGACACCACCCTGGTAGCTGACTTGTTCTCTTCTTCTTGACTTTGAAGAACAAGCTACCATGATTCCTACAGTCACAAGGAACTGAATGCTGCCAACAACCACACAGGTGGGGAAGCAGATTGTCCCTTAGTTGAGCCTCCAGATAAGAACTCAGCCCTGGCCAGCACTTTGATTGTGACCTTGCAAGACCCTAAGCAGAGAATTAATCTAAGCCCTTCTGAACAGACTTCCAACAAAATTAGTTATGAAATAATAAACATTTGGAATTTTAAGCTGCTAAGTTTGTAGTGTGTGCATGCTAAATTGCTTCAGTAGTGTCCAACTGTTTGGGACCCTATGGATCCAGGCTCCTCTGTCCATGGGATTCTCCAGGCAAGAATACTGGAGTGGATTGCCATGCCCTCCTCAGGGGATCTTCCTGACCCAGGAATCGAACCCACATCTCCTACATCTCCTGCATTGCTAGGCTTGTTTGTTAGCATAGCGCCATCTGGGAAGCCCTACATTTGTAGTGAAAGTGAAAGTATTAACATTCAGTTCTGTCCAACTCTTTGCAACCCCATGGACTATAGCCCATGCATGGAATTCTCCAGGCAAGAATACTTGAGTGGGTTGCCATTCCTTTATCCAGGGTATCTTCCTGACCCAGAGATGGAACCTGGGTCTCCTGTATTGCAGGCAGATTCTTCTTTTTTTTTAAATTTAAATTTATTTATTTTAATTAGAGGCTAATTACTTTACAATATTGTATTGGTTTTGCCATACATCAACATGAATCCGCCACGGGTGTACATGTGTTCCCAATCCTGAACCCCCCTCCCACCTCCCCATACCATCCCTCTGGGTCATCCCAGTGTACCAGCCCCAAGCATCCTGTATCCTGCATTGAACCTGGACTGGAGATTTGTTTCTTATATGATATTATACATGTTTCAATGCCATTCTCCCAAATCATCCCCCTCCTCTCCCACAGAGTCCAAAAGACTGTTCTATACATCTGTGTCTCTTTTGCTGTCTCGCATACAGGGTTATCATTACCATCTTTCTAAATTCCATATATATGCATTAGTATACTGTATTGGTGTTTTTCTTTCTGGCTTACTTCACTCTGTATAATAGGCTCCAGTTTCATCCACCTCATTAGAACTGATTCTTTACCATCTGAGGCACTAGGGAAGCCCAGTTTTGTGGTAACTTGTTACAAAGCATAGCAAACCAATAATGAGTCATAGTTCCACCATTAGCTGCGTAGCTCTGGGTGTGCACCTTCCTCTCTCTTTGCCTCGATTTGCTCATCTATAAAATAAGAAATGATAACCATGCAAATGCTTGCCCCATATCCTTTTGAGGGGGACTTTAGAATCCAATGAATGTGGGAGTTCTTTGTAAATCATAAAGCCCTATACAAATGTGAGGAATGCCTATTGTTTTTCTTCCCAGCCTCTCCAGAGCCTAGCAGCTCAAGTAGGTGACCTTGAAAAATTGGAAACAAATAACCAAAAAACTACAGTGGCCTTAACATTGACACTGGCTTGTCTGACCCATGTTGGAATATATGATTTAATGAAAAACAATCCCTGTGGGTAGATTGAAACATCCTAACTGTTTGGAAGACATCCTAGCTAGATCCTTAAGATGTCTGGCTCCTTTGTCTTCAGACTGTCCAGCAGCCAGGTGGACAGTCCTTTTTCCATCCTTTTTCTCTCTACCCCCTCCCATTCCCAGATTCTCACTTTACAGACATCAGTTCTAAAAGCCATTGTACAATAACCTTATTGCTTCTAGATCACTGCCTGAGGCTGTGGAGGTTATATAGGGATGTGATGACCTGCTGGGTGGAGCAGAAGGCTGCTGACAACTGAGGGAGGGTAGAGTTCCTTTCAAAACAGACCAGTAGTTCATATGTTTGTTTACAGCTATTCAGCCTTGTGAGCCCGAGCTAATGAAAAAGGTTTGCTGCTGAGGGCACTACACCACATGCACAGGTTGATCGCCCAGCCTGCTCTTCCTTGAAATAGCAGAAATGTAGGTGTTAATCAACCACCTCTTCAGATACCCTGCTCCAAATTCATTCTGCCACATAGCTTGCTTGGTATAATGCATGGCATTCAAGACCATGAATGATCTCATTCCTGCCTATTTTTTCTTGGTCCTCCTTCCAAAGCATCTTCTGGCTCTTTCTCAGATACTGGTTTAGAATCTTCTCTTAGCCATTAGGTCTCTACCATAGAACAGAGAAAGCACCACTAACAATAACAACAACAATATGAACATCTAACACAGTATGTGCTGGGAACCTTCCTAACTTTATTGTATATATTAATCCACTCATCACCATGACAAACCTAATAAGGAATGTACTGATATTTTTACCTGTTTTATGGATGAGGATATCAAGGTGCAGGTCCCCACTGCTAATGTGTAGTGGTGTGATTTGAATCCAGATACACTGAGCAAGAAAGCTATGGTCTTAATCACCATGCTATGGTTTGCTTTTTGTTTATTTGTTTGTTTCTCCCATCAGACTGCGTGTTCCTTATGAGCAGCAATCTTGTGCCTAGTGCTTAGTACAATGTCTGTCACATAGTCGTGCTTAAAAGATGTTTATTTGATGAGAGGATGAACAAATACACAGAGAAAAGAACACAGAATTTGGAGTCAGAAAGCCTAGTGTCCAGCTTAGTATCTATCATCTAACAGTTTTGTGGCTTTGAGCAAGTGAGTTAACCTTTCAAACTTCCGAAGTCCACATAGCATTGTGTCTACACATGTGGACTCTGAACCAGGATACCTCTGCTCAAAATGAGGCACTACCACTTACCAGCTTTATGATCTTAAGCAAATCCCTTAGCCTTTCTGGGCCTCAGTTTCCTAAACTTTAAAATTAGAAAATTGTAATAACAATGTCACAGGTTGTTGTGAGGGATATATGAGTTAATACATACAAAGTGCTTAGAACACTGCCTGGGACATAGCAAGTGCTTGATACATGTTGGTCATTAATGTTATCATGCTTTAATATTTTCCCTTATGAAGATGGAGATGAGAATATTTATCTCACAAGGTTGTTTTAAGGATCATATGAGGCAAAAGATGTGGAAATACCCGTCATCTTAATAGCGCAGTGTAGCTACTACAACTAAACTTAGAAGTTCAGGCCCTGAAGCTCAGTTTCTATGTAGCTTAATTTTACACTCACAGGCAAAGTGGCAATCCCCCAAAAGTTGGGTAAATACTCTAGTGTTGATTCTGCCAGTGGTAAGAGGCCTACAACTCCCAGATTATGTGTGAGCATGGTGTTATATAAATAGAGACCTTCCCTCGTGTAAGTTGTAGGCCACAAAGTCTTCCGAATATGTGACATTTACCCCTAAAAGAGGCCAGGAGGTGGTCAGAGTTTGGCAGAAAGAGTGATATGACAAGAATAAAGGACTGTTAAGTCTTAAGAAAAGTTTCCACCCTCTGCACTGTCTCCCCTGAGACAGGAGAGTGACTAAGGCACAGAGCAAATGAGGGGCTTGTGTTAGATGAATGTGTTACAGTCCAGGCTACACACTGTCAACTCTGGACACCATGAATGAGAGAGAAAAGTTGGGAAGAGGATGAGGAGTCAAGCAGTGGTCCAGCAACCCTGGTTCCCAAGAAGAAAGGGAATAGGGAGGAAAATAACCAAACACTGCTCTAAAATATCTTGGGCCCAAGAAGATGATTGCAGTTTACACATACTAAGGTTCCCAGAGACAAGGGTGGCTAGATTTTGCTCAAGCTGTGACCCTCTTTGGCTTGCCTAGGACAAGGACCTCATCCACTTAGCCTTACTAAGAGAAAGAGGGATATAATAACTTCAAGTGAGAAAAATGCATTTTTTAACAGTGAGGGAAAAGTAGAGTGTCTGAAAAAATCTCCATTTGGGTTGTTGGAGCCCCTTAATGCTGGCAGCTGCTGACTGAGGTTTGAGTGGGAGGGTACAAAGGAAAGGGAAGGGAGGGAGAGATTTATGCCTGGACTGGACTGAGGGGCTGATCTAAGAAGGCTGGGTTAAGTATAAGTACAATGCCTGGACTGGAACCAGAGGGACAACAGTGAGTGAAGGTTGTAAAAATTTTCCCGTGTAGAACCTGGAGCAGATCTTTTAACATTTTCTTTTCACTTTGTAACGCCTACAGTGACTAGAATAGGGATGGCCACACAAACAGCTGACTGAATGTTTAATAGAGGAGGGGCTGCTGAGGGAGGCCTTTAGTAAGGTTTGGAAAGCATAGGAGACCTCAGACTGGATGTGAGGGCTCTGCTATACATATGCAATTTTTTTTTCCTTTTAAAATAAACTTTTATTTATTTTTTAATATAAATTTATTTATTTTAATTGGACATTAATTACTTTACAGTATTGTATTGGTTTTGCCATACATCAACATGAATCCGCCACAGGTGTACACGTGTTCCCCATCCTGAACCCCCCCCCCCCACCTCCCTCCCCGTACCATCCCTCTGGGTCATCCCAGTGCACCAGTCCCAAGCATCCTGTATCCTGCATCGAACCTGGACTGGTGATTCATTTCATATATGATATTATACATGTTTCAATGTCATTCTCCCAAATCATCCCACCCTCTCCCTCTCTCACAGAGTCCAAAAGACTGTTCTATACATCTGTGTCTCTTTTGCTGTCTCGCATACAGGGTTATCATTACCATCTTTCTAAATTTCATACATATGTGTTAGTATACTGTATTGGTGTTTTTCTTTCTGACTTACTTCACTCTGTATAATAGGCTCCAGTTTCATCCACCTCATTTAGAACTGATTCAAATATATTCTTTTTAATGGCAGAGTAATACTCCATTGTGTATATGTACCACAGCTTTCTTATCCACTCATCTGCTGATGGACATCTAGGTTGCTTCCATGTCCTGGCTATTATAAACAGTGCTGTGATGAACACAATGTTCATTGCAGACACGTGTACCCCAAGGGTACACGTGTCTCTTTCAATTCTGGTTTCCTCAGTGTGTATGCCCAGTAGCGGGATTGCTGGGTAATAAGGCAGTTCTATTTCCAGTTTTTTAAGGAATCTCCACACAATTTTAATGTGGTTTCTACAAAAATATACAGCTCCAGCTATGTGGCTAGCTGCTTGACTGCCTTGTACTGCATCCACTGCTCAGTACTGGATTTTAATCAGGATTTCCTAAGCACTTCATTGGGACCTAGTCTCAGGAGAAGGGGATTATAGTAGATAAAAAAGGCTAAGACAGTCTTTGTTCTCTAGCTGGAAAGATAAACTCATGTGTCCCATTATAAAACGTATCAAAGGGCCAAATGAGTGAGCTCAGAGACCCTGGAAGGTGAAAATGACTGAGCTGCTTGACCTTGAAGAATTATTAGATTAGTGAAAGGAGAAAAGGGAAAAGGCAAGAATGGAAGGGAAGAGAAACTCCAGGCAGGGGAGCAACTTGAGTAAAGGTTTGGGGGTAGGAATGAGCATAGTGTCTATTCCAGATACACAATCCTCATGTGATAGAACATATGACCTGTATTCAAGACATTTCTTCTACTCTTTAATCAAACACAGGTTTGGCTATGTAGATAGATGTACAGATGTTAGATAATAGATAGGTGACAGATAGATAATAGATAATAGATAGATAAGTAATCCTGGGCCAATAAACAGAACCATGTTTAATTATTCTAGGTTGGCCATTAATTCACTATATACTAAATCAGTAATCCATTATGACTTTGGACACATCATTTATTCTCTGTGGCCTCTGCTCTCTGCTCTACAACAGAATGGGGGCAGGCATCCAGACTCTTTAATGAAAGAGATTCACCCTCTTACTAGCCTCTCCCTCACCCACACACCCTTTATAATGCTGTATACTCCCAGGAACCCAGAGAATAACTGTGAAGTGAACAATGTTTCCCAGATATAATCAGAAGCAATGACACCAAGAGCCAAAGACCATGACAGCCTGAGTCATTTTTAATCTCCTGCTCCTGGGATTAAACTTTAGATTCAAGGCACTGGGCAGAGGAAGGGGCCCCAGTGTGGACATGGTGCCCTGGCTGTGGCAGAAGAAGCAGCCCTGTGTCTTTGGGAGGCAGAGGTTTCAGTCTCCCACCTTGAACCTCAAAGACTCCCCTTGGCCACCCAGGAAACAGGTGGGGCTGAAGCTGGGCAAGCAAGAAACAGCTGAACCAAGGCACCCATGTGTGAGGTACAGAAGGGTCCACCTATCCCACTTCATCTGTCCTCCTCCCTCCAGGCCCTCATCAGACTTAGGCTAGAACATTTTTTAGCTCACCTGCTCCCACCTCTACCTGGTGGAGGACTCACCTTCTCTGCCTTCCTGCCAAGCATCCTCACCCAGTTTCCAAGTGAACTGGGGCAGACCTGGAAGCTTCTTGTCTCAGCTGGTGCAGGATTCCACTTGACAGAAAGTTCTTCCTGCTGGTGAGCCAATCTTGCTCCCCTGTAACTTCCTTCCACACATCCATGTTCTGCCCTCAGGACAACCAACCAGACAGGACTGCTCCTTGTTCTCAGGAACTGTCCTTCACATATTTGAACACAGCTACAGCTGCCATTCTTGCTCCCTAGCCAGGCTTCTCTTTCCCTCTCTCTCTCACAGAGTTTTAGTGATATATAATTAACATACTTTATGATTTTTTTCATCCATTTAAAGCATACAGCTCAATTGTTTTCATTGTCTAGTTGCTCAGTCGTGTCCAACTCTTTGTGACCATGTGGACTGGAGCCCCCCAGGCCCCTCTGTCCATGGGATTTCCCAGGCAAGAATACTGGAGTGGGTTGCCATTCCCTTCTCCAGGGTATCTTCCTGACCCAGGGATTGAAAACACATCTCCTGTATTAACAGGAGGATTCTTTATCACTGAGCCACCACTCAGCCTGTAGAATGCAATACTTTTAGTTTATTCACAAGGCTGGGCAACCATCACCACAATCAAAAAGAAACCTTGCACCTACTATCAGCCCATTTCTCCCCAGCACCTGAAGCCTAGGCAGCCATTAATCCACTTCATGTCTCTATCAATTTGTCTATTCTGGAAATTTTTTATAAATGAAGTTGGAAACATGGGTTTGATTCATACTCTATGAAATTTTGGGTAACTCACTTGACCTCTCTATGACTCAATTTCTCCAGCATAAAAATAGTAATATTCATTTTAACTTCATAGATTAATAATGAGGCTTAAATGAGCTAATGAATATAAAACACCTAATAGAGAGTATGCTTTTATTACTGCTTTTTACCAAGTGATTTTCCTTATCATTGCTCTCACCTTCAACTGATATGTTCTCACTGGAATGGAGCAGAGCAGGACTTAGAGTGATAATGTAAATATTTAGGTGATATTCAATACATTTAGCAGCCCATTAAAGCATGACCCATCAGAGTGACCTCAGCACTAAAGCAGGTCCTATATATAGGCTTTCTGTTGAACTGTGCACTAACTCACTAATTTCTGAACTATGGAAAGGTCAAGGGTTCAGGGGATTATTAGGGTAACAGAAGAGACACTTGGTGGCTTCTGTGGTACTACAGTTTACCAATCAGGATGGAAGGATTTCAATATTTTAACAACTGCTATGGCTATCCATAGAGGCTTCCCAGGTGGTGCTAGTGGTAAAGAACCTACCTGCCAATGCAGGAGACAAGTGAGGGTTCAATCCCTGGGTCAGGCAGATCCCCTGGAGGAGGGTATGGCAACACACTCCAGTGTTCTCTCCTGGAGAATCCTATGGACAGAGAAGCCTGGCGAGCTATGGTCCATAGTGATACAAAGAACTGGACATGACTGAAGCAACTTAGCACATATGTATGGCTATCTCATTGTGTACTGGCTGGAGGTTGGGCCTGAGCAGGACCATCATCTTCCTTGCTGTGGACACTGTACTTCTCACTACTGTATCCTCACCACTTTTTAATAACCACCTCATGCTGCACTGAGAATTGAGATTGAAGCCCTTAAACCTTTTCTATTCAGGCTGCTGCTAAGCTCTCTCATCCCTTAACAACCTCTACTAGATCATGTTTTGAATCTAAGTTAAGAATCTTAGATTTACAAATGTGATTCACTTTGATCATTAAGCTCCTTGACTTCAACTTCATACCCAACCTTCTAGAGGGGCTTCAAGGCTGCCAGGCAGGCAGGGCTGGCAATGGCAACAATGACCCCTGGCCCCCACATTTTTTCCTTGGCTCCTCAGAAGTGGAAAGGGCTCTGTTAAGCTTTGCTCTTGACCACAAATTTAGAATATACTACACATTGTGAGTAGAGGCGATGGCTTGAAGAAGGAGGAAATGGAAAGACTATACAAAAAAAATAAAAACTCCAGTCTGAATAGAGATGTGGCAACACCAGACCAATTTCAGTCCCAAGCAGGTCTCCAGGTGGAGGATGATCTGGGAGCAGCACCCAGGAAGGAGTCTTCCAAAGTACAGAAAGAAAGAGCCTCAGGCCAAGTACAGACATTCCAGGAAATCTAACTGAGAAGAAGAGGAAGGTAAATAGAAAAATGACCCCCAAATGAGGACAGCAAATAGGCTTCTGGTCCAATGGTAGTGTGTGAAGTAATGAGTGTCAGGGGCAGATAAATGGGGTAGAAGTGGTATCTAGAACTTCTTTCCTGTAACCCAGACTAGCAAGATATTTCCAATTTCATTACTTGTAAGGTTGCTTTTTGCTATCTGTCTGACTGACCTCTTGGTGGTGGTGAAAGTGGGGAGAGAGAGGGCAGCTAGTATAAACAGCTGGGGCATAGCTCTATCTAGGTTGTGGACAGATAATCTAAGGGTCCGATGGGGTGATGAGTGCAGCCTGTCTAATGAGGAAGGCGGAATCTCTTTCCAGCTAGGCAGTCGGTGTGCTGAGAAGTTTAGTTGGCATCTGGGGACTGGAAAAAGAAAATGTATCTCCTCAGAAGTCAGTGTAGCAGCTTGGAAGAGAAGAGGGAGGGTAGAATTTCAGCTTCATTTCTTGCTCAGCTCTGGTGGCTGAGTGTTGCAGGGTTGGGAGCAATTGAAGGGACCATAAGATGCTCTGTATGGGCCTCCAAATGTATGCTCACTGATGCTGACACCTACTCATGAAATGTCTCTTGAATTATGCTAGGAAGACTTGCTAATGAAAACTCTGACCTGTTTAACAAGGCAAAGGTGTCTTTCCAGTGTGAAACCCCCAATTGTAGATTGGATATTTTTCTCCAGAAGACAGGGCTAGGAATCTCCACCCCCAAGGCTAGATCTCTCTTCTATTTTGTTTGCTTTCATAATGTTGTGATTAACAGCAGTCTCACCTGGGTTCAAATTCTAGCCCTGCCACTTACTGTTACCTTCACGTCTCTGTGACTCAGTTTCCTCATCTGTAGAATAGGTATAATGAGAAAATCTATCTCTTAGTGTTATTGAGAGGAATCACATTGTAGATCATACACAATTAGAGCAGAGCTTATCATGTATTAATAATTCAACATATGTTATGATTTGGATTCTGACTCATGATCTGACTTAGTCATAGCCCTTCTTGCTTTACATCTTCTGTAAATATCCCTAACTAAGCCACTTAAAAAACAATGTTGGCACAAAGAGGGATCTCCTTTTTCCTTCTTACCAGCTTCCCACTCAGTTCTCCAGCCAATCTGAATACATGGTATATACCTGTATATATCCTGCAGTTACTGTGGTCTCAACTCTCACCTCTACTGCATTGTTCTAGGACCACTCCTCTCATCCTCTATTCCCCTATATTACCACAGACTTGTTCCCCTGAGAAGCTGCTCCTTCTATCTTTTCTCCTTTCCTGTCTGCCTTTTTCTTCCCCTACATCCATCCAATCCATCCAGTCATATAAGCCAGATATCTAAGAGAATAACCCTAGATTAAGAGTCAGAAAACTTTTCCTGTAAAGAGTCAGATGGTAAGTATTTTAGGCTGTGAGGGCTAGATATAGTCTCTGTCACAATTACTCAAGTCTGTCATTGTTGTACGAAAGCAGCCTTAGACAATGCATAAACCAATGGGTGTAACTGTATTCCAATAAAACTTTATTTATAAACACAGACAATGGGCCAGATCTGGCCTGTGGGCTATAGCTTGAGGATAAGAATTCTTGCAGCACATTATTTTATGAGTAAAATCCACTCTCTTTTCCAATTCATTAAAAAAATATCTCAAATCTGTTCACTTCTTGCAAACTACCTCCTCCCTGGACCAAGCCACTGTCATTTCTTCCCTAGACCATTCATTGTAGGAGCCTCCTGTTTGGTTTCTCTGATTCCAATCTTGTTCCCCTACAGTTCATTTTTCACTTGACAGCCAGAGTGTTCCCTTAAATTTAATCATGTTACCCTTCTAATTAAAATCATTCAATAATTTCACACTTTTCTTAGGCTGACCCTGCCTATCTTTGTAGATTTTTCACCTACCACCTTCTTCCTATTCACTATGCCTGAGTCACCTTGCCTTCTTTTAGTTCTTCAAACATGCCAAACTCTTTTATATCCTAGGGCCTTTACAAAAGCTGTTCCCTGTACTAAAATTCTGCTTCCTCCTCACCCCTCCACCTCTGTTAATCCACGCTTAATTAATGGCTATTTATCCATCAACCCTCAACCCAAAGGCCATTTTCTTTGGAAAGTCTTCCCTAGTCATTCCCAGACTAGAATAAGCTTGATATTAATACAATTTCATAACTCCCCATAATTTTCCTTCCTATAATACATCCCAGTTTCTAATTAAGCAGTGGTTTGTATGATTGTTTGAGTAAAAGCTATCTTCCTTACTAAGGTATAAGCTTCATGGCAGCAGAGATTGGGCCTGTCTTGTTGATTATACAGATGTAGCCTTTATATTAGCTTGATGAAAAAGTAATTGCAGTTTCGGGTCATGAATTTTATTTTTTTTTAATTTTATTTTATTTTTAAACTTTACATAATTGTATTAGTTTTGCCAAATATCAAAATGAATCATTATAACTAGGTTCAAATACATCTTTATTCATCAAAATAGGAACCATTACAATCAACACTTTTTGCCAACAAGAAATAAGTTTGTTTATTCCTGCAGTGCAAAACTCTGAGTTTCAGGATTCAACAAACTCTTGGAAAGCATTTTCTGCCTTCTGCTGGTTGTTGAAGCATTTTCCCTGTGAAAAGTTGTCGATCTGCTTCAGGAAGTGGTAGTATGTTGGTGAGAGGTCAGGTGAGTATGGCAGATGAGGCAAAACTTCATAGCCCGATTTGTTCAACTTTTGAAGCATTGGTTGTGTGATGTGCAGTCAGGTGTTGTCTGGCAGAAAAATTGGGCCCTTTCTGTTGACCAATGACAGCTGCAAGCACTGAAGTTTTAGTGCACCTCATTGATTTGCTGAGCATACTTCTCAGATGTGATGGTTCTGCTGGGATTCAGGAAGCTATAGTGGATCAGACTGGCAGCAGACCACCCAACAGTGACCATGACCTTTTTTTTTTTTTTTTTTTTTGGTGCCAGTTCAGCCTTGGGAAGTGCTTTGGAGCTTCTTCTCTGTCCAACCAATGAGCCGGTCATTGCTGGTTATTATATAAAGTCAACTTTTCTTCACACGTCACAATACAATCAAGAAATAGTTCGTTGTTGTTGCATAGAATAAGAAAAAACAACACTTCAAAACAATGATGTTTTTGATTTTTGGGTCAGCTCATGAGCGGAGAAGGCAATGGCACCCCACTCCAGTACTCTTGCCTGGAAAATACCATGGGCAGAGGAGCCTGGTAGGCTGCACTCCATGGAGTCGCTAAGAGTTGGACACAACTGAGTGACTTCACTTTCACTTTTCACTTTCATGCATTGGAGAAGGAAATGGCAATCCACTCCAGTGTTCTTGCCTGGAGAATCCCAGGGATGGGGGAGCCTGGTGGGCTGCCGTCTATGGGGTCGCAGAGTCAGACACGACTGAAGTGACTTAGCTGTAGCAGTAGCAGCTCATGAGGCACCCACTTACTGAGCTTTTTTATTTTCCAATTTGCTTCAAATGCCAAATGACCATACAATGGTCAACATTGAGTTCTTTGGCAACTTGTGTAGTTTTAAGAGGATTAGCCTCGATGATTGCTCTCAACTGGCCATTGTCAACTTCTGATGGCTCGCAACTGGACTCCTCATCTTTAAGGCTCTAGTCTTCTTTGCAAAACTTCTTGAACCACCACTGCACTGTTACATTTGTTAGCAGTTCCTGATCCAAATGCGTTGTTGACCTTTCAAGTTGTCTCTGCTGTTTTATGACACATTTTGAACTCAAATAAAATCATTTGAATTTGCTTTTTGTCTAAAATCACTTCTATACTATAAAATAAATATAAAATAAACAGCAAGTAATAAGTCATTAGCAAAAAAATTGAGAAATGTGCATTAAAATGTATATAACATAACCACATTTATTTAAGAATGTATTTCAATATCCAACAACAAAGTTCAACAATGCAAAACCGCAATTATTTTTGCACCAATCTAATGAAACTGTTTCCATTTTTTAAAAAAAACTATGTTGTTGAGGTGTAATTGGCATATAATAAACTGCATGTCTTAAAATATACAATTTAATGAATTCTGATGTATGTATATATCATGAAACCATCCCTGCAATCAACATAATGCTTATAACCATCACCCCCCCAAATTTCCTCTTACTCCTTTGTATCCTGTTCCTTCCCAGGTAATCAGTAACCTGACACAATTATTTCTGACACAATAAGTTGGCTTGAATTTTTAAATTTTTATTTTTCGCAACTAGTATATTATTTTTACTGTTGTCATTTTTTTTTCTCATCCAATTCACCACCTCCTCTCCCCACCCTTTTATTGTGGTAAAATATATATAGCATAAAATTTTCCATTTTAACCATTTAAAAATGCACAATTCAGTGGCATTAATTACATTCACAATGTTATGCAACCATCACCAGTGTTGTTGTTGTTATTCAGTCACCCAGTCACTCTTTGCAACCCTGTGGACTGCAGCATTCCAGGCCTCCCTGTCCCTCACCATCTCCTGAAATTTGCCCAAGTTCATGTTCATTGCATTGGTGATGCCTTCCAACCATCTCATCCTCTCCTGCCCTAAATCTTTCCCAGCATCAGGGATTTTTCCAGTGAGTCAGCTGTTTGCATCAGGTGACCAAAATCCTGGATCTTCAGCTTCAACATCAGTCCTTCCAAAGAGTATTCAGGGTTGATTTCCTTTAGGATTGACAGGTTTGATCTTCTTGCTGCTCAAGGGATTCTCAGGACTCTTCTCCAGCACCACAGTTTGAAGGAATCAATTCTTTAGCACTCTGCCTTCTTTATGGTCCAGTTTTCACAACCATAGGTGACCACCAGGAGGACCATAGCCTTAACTATACAGACCTTTGTCAGCAGGCTGATGTCTCTGCTTTTCAACACACTATCTAGGGTTGTCATAGCTTTCCTGCCAAGAAGCAATCGTGTTTTGATTTCATGGCTGCAGTCACCATTCGCAGTGATTTTAGAGCCCAAAAAGAGGAAATCTGTCACTTCTTTCACCTTTTCCCTTTCTATTTTCCATGAAGTAATGGGGCCAGATGCCATGATCTTAGTTGTTTTAATATTTAGTTTTAAGCCGACTTTTTCATTCTTCTCCTTCACCCTCATCAAGAGGTTCTTTAGTTCCTCTTCACTTTGTGCCATTAGAGTGGTATCATCCACAAATCTGAGCTTGTTGATATTTCTCCTGCCTATCTTGACTCCAGCTTGTAACTCATCCAGCCCAGCATTTCTCATGATGTGCTCAATGTAGAGGTTAAATAAATAGGGTGACAACAGACAGCCCTGTCACACTCCTTTCTCAATCCTGAACCAATCAGTTGCTCCATACAGGGTTCTAACTGTTGATTTTGACCTGCATACAGGTTTCTCAGGAGACAGGTAAGATGGTCTGGTATTTCCATCTCTTTAAAGCATCACTACGAACAAAGCTAGTGGAGGTGATGGAATTCCAGTTGAGCTATTTCAAATACTGAAAGATGATGCTGTGAATGTGCTGCACTCAATATGCCAGCAAATTTGGAAAACTCAGCAGTGGCCACAGGACTGGAAAAGGTCAGTTTTCATTCCAATCCCAAAGAAAGGCAATGCCAAAGAATGCTCAAACTACTGCACAATAGCACTCATCTCACACACTAGTAAAGTAATGCTCAAAATTCTCCAAGCCAGGCTTCAGCAATATGTGAACTCTGAAATTCCAGATTTTCAAGCTGGTTTTAGAAAAGGCAGAGGAACCAGAGATCAAATTGCCAACATCCATTGGATCATCAAAAAAGCAAGAGAGTTCCAGAAAAACATCTATTTCTGCTTTATTGACTATGCCAAAGCCTTTGACTGTGTGGACCACAGTAAACTGTGGAAAATTCTGAAAGAGATGGGAATACCAGACCACCGGACCTGCCTCTTGAGAAATCTGTATGCAGGTCAGGAAGCAACGGTTAGAACTGGACATGGAACAACAGATTGGTTCCAAATAGGAAAAAAGTACATCAAGACTGTATATTATCACCCAGCTTATTTAACTTATATGCAGAGTACATCATGAGAAACGCTGGGCTGGAAGAAGCACAAGCTGGAATCAAGATTGCCAGGAGAAATATCAATAACCTCAGATATGCAGATGACACCACCCTTATGGCAGAAAGTGAAGAGGAACTAAAAAGCCTCTTGATGAAAGTGAAAGAGGAGAGTGAAAAAGTTGGCTTAAAGCTCAACATTCAGAAAATGAAGATCATGGCATCTGGTCCCATCACTTCATGGGAAATAGATGGGGAAACAGTGTCAGACTTTATTTTTTGGGGCTCCAAAATCAGTGCAGATGGTGACTGCAGCCATGAAATTAAAAGACGCTTACTCCTTGGAAGGAAAGTTATGACCAACCTAGATAGCATATTCAAAAGCAGAGACATTACTTTGCCAACAAAGGTCCATCTGGTCAAGGCTGTGGTTTTTCCAGTGGTCACATATGGATGTGAGAGTTGGACTGTCTTCACAGCTGAGCGCTGAAGAATTGATGCTTTTGAACTGTGGTGTTGGACTCTTGAGAGTCCCTTGGACTGCAAGGACATCCAACCAGTCCATTCTGAAGGAGATCAGTCCTGGGTGTTCATTGGGAGGACTGATGCTGAAGCTGAAACTCCAATACTTAGGCCACCTCATGCGAAGACTTGACTCGTTGGAAAAGACTCTGATGCTGGGAGGGATTGGGGGCAGGAGGAGAAGGGGACGACAGAGGATGAGATGGCTGGATGGCATCACCAACTCGATGGACGTGAGTCTGAGTGAACTCCGGGAGTTGGTGATGGACAGGGAGGCTTGGCGTGCTGCAATTCATGGGGTCACAAGGAATCGGACATGACTGAGCGACTGAACTGAACTGATGTTCCTATTGCCATTTTCTTATTTCTTTGTGATTGATTTTGTAGCTCTTCTTACTTCTCTTGTATTTCTTGACTGTATGTCCCTTTAACATTTGTTGTAAAGCTGGTTCAGTGGTACTGAATTCTCTTAGCTTTTGCTTTTCTGAAAAGCTTTTTATTTCTCCTTCAATTTTGAATGAGATCATTTCTAGGTACAGTAATCTTGGTTGTAGATTTTTCCCTTTCAGTACTTTAAATATATCCTGCCATTCCATTCTGGCCTGCGTAATTTCTGTTGAAAGATCAGCTGTTAAGCATATGGGCTTTCCTTGTATGTTATTTGTTGCTTCTCCCTTGCTGCTTTTAATATTCTTTCTTTGAGTTTAGTCTTTGTTAGTTTGATTAGTATGTGTCTTGGCCTGTTTCTCCTTGGGTTTATCCTGTATGGGACTCTTTCTGCCTCTTGGACTTGATTGACAATTTCCTTTTCAATGCTGGGGAAGTTTTCAACTATAATCTCTTCAAAAATTTTCTCATACTCTTTGATTTTCTATTCTCCTTCTGGGGCCCCAATAATTCAAATGCTGGTGCATTTGGTATTGTCCCAGATTGCTCTAAGACTATGCTTGGTTCTTTTCATTCTTTTTACTTTATTTTGCTCTACAGCAGTTATTTCCACCATTTTATCTTCCAGTTCACTGATTCAATCATCTGCTTCAGATATGCTGCTACTGATTCCTTCTAGAGTATTTTTAATTTCAGTTATTGTGTTGTTTGTCTCTGTACATTTATTCTTTAATTCTTCTAAGTTTTTTTTCTGTATTTATTTATAAATTTATTTATTTTAATTGGAGGCTAATTACTTTATAATATTGTAGTGGTTTTTGCCATACATTGACATGAATCAGCCATTGGTTTACATGTGTTCCCCATCCTGAACCCCCCTTGCACCTCCCTCCCCATCCCATCCCTCTGGGCCATCCCAGTGCAACAGCCCTGAGCACCCTGTCTCATACATCGAACCTAGACTAGAGATCTGTTTCACAAATGATAAAATACATGTTTCAATGCTATTCTCTCAGATCATCCCACCCTTGCCTTCTCCCACAAAGTCCAAAAGACTGTTCTATATATCTGCGTCTCTTTTGTTGTCTCGCATATAAAGTTATTGTTACCATTTTTCTAGATTCCATATATATGCATCAGTATACTGCATTAGTGTTTTTCTTTCTGGCTTACTTCACTCTGTATAATTGGCTCCAGCTTCATCCACCTCATTAGAACTGATTCAAATGTATTCTTTTTAATGGCTGAGTAATATTCCATTGTGTATATGTACCACAGCTTTCTTATCCATTCATCTTCTGATGGACATCTAGGTTGCTTCCATGTCCTGGCTATTATACACAGTGCTGCGATGAACACTGGGGTACACGTGTCTTTTCAATTCTAGTTTCCTTGGTGTGTATGCCCAGAAGTGGGATTACTGGGTCATATGGCAGTTCTATTTCCAGTTTTTGAAGGAATCTCCACGCTGTTCTCCATAGTGGCTGTACTAGTTTGCATTCCCACCAACAGTGTCAGAGGGTTCCCTTTTCTCCAAACCCTCTCTAGCATTTATTGCTTGTAGACTTTTGGATAGTAGCCATTCTGACTGGCATGAGATGGTACCTCATTGTGGCTTTGATTTGCATTTCTCTGATAATGAGTGAGGTTGAGCATCTTTTTGTGTGTTTGTTAGCCAGCTGTATATCTTCTTTGGAGAAATGTCTGTTTAGTTCTTTGGCCCACTTTTTGATTGGGTCGTTTATTTTTCTGGAATTGAGCTGCAGGAGTTGCTTGTATATTTTTGAGATTAGTTCTTTGTTGGTTGCTTCGTTTGCTATTATTTTCTCCCATTCTGAAGGCTGTCTTTTCACCTTGCTTATAGTTTCCTTCGTTGTGCAAAAGCTTTTAATTTTAATTAGGTCCCATTTGTTTATTTTTGCTTTTATTTCCATTACTCTGGGAGGTGGGTCATAGAGCATCCTGCTGTGATTTATGTCGGGGAGTGTTTTGCCTATGTTTTCCTCTAATAGTTTAATAGTTTCTTGTCTTATGTTTATATCTTTAATCCATTTTGAGTTTATTTTTGTGTATTTGATTAGAAAGTGTTCTAGTTTCATTCTTTTACAAGTGGTTGACCAGTTTTCCCAGCACCACTTGTTAAAGAGATTGTATTTTCTCCATTGTATATTCTTGCCTCCTTTGTCAAAGATAAGGTGTCCATAGGTGCGTGGATTTATCTCTGGGCATTCTATTTTATACCATTGATCTATATTTCTGTCTTTGTGCCAGTACCATACTGTCTTGAGGACTGTAGCTTTGTAGTAGAGCCTGAAGTCAGGCAGGTTGATTCCTCCAGTTTCGTTTTTCTTTCTCAAGATTGCTTTGGCTATTTGAGGTTTTTTGTATTTCCATACAAACTGGGAAATTATTTTTTGTAGTTCTGTGAAAAATACCATTGATAGCTTGATAGGGATTGCACTGAATCTATTGATTGCTTTGGGTAGTATACTCAATTTCACTATATTGATTCTTCCAATCCATGAACATGGTATATTTCTCCATCTATTTGTGTCATCTTTGATTTCTTTCATCAGTGTTTTATAGTTTTCTATATATCGGTCTTTTGTTTCTATAGGTAGATATATTCCTAAGTATTTTATTCTTTTCATTGCAATGGTGAATGGAATTGTTTCCTTAATTTCTCTTTCTGTTTTCTCATTGTTAGCGTATAGGAATGCAAGGGATTTCTGTGTGTTAATTTGATATCCTGCAATTTTGCTATATTCATTGATTAGCTCTAGTAATTTTCTGGTGGAGTCTTTAGGGTTTTCTATGTAGAGGATCATGTCATCTGCAAACAGTGAGAGTTTTCTTCTTTTCCAATCTGGATTCCTTTTATTTCTTTTTCTGCTCTGATTGCTGTGGCTAAAACTTCCAAAACTATGTTGAATAGTAGTGGTGAGAGTGGGATCCGTTGTGTTTTTCCTGACTTTAGGGGAAATGCTTTCAATTTTTCAACATTGAGAATAATGTTTGCTGTGGGCTTGTCACCTATAGCTTTTATTATGTTGAGGTATATTCCTTCTATTCCAGCTTTCTGGAGAGTTTTTATCACAAATGTATATTGAATGTTGTCAAAGGCTCTCTCCTCACCTATTGAGATAATCATAGGCTTTTCATCTTTCAATTTGTTAATATGGTGTATTACATTGATTGATTTGCAGATATTAAAGACTCCTTTAATATTCTTGGGATACTAAAGGCATTCCTGGGATAAAGCCCACTTGGTCATGATGTATGATCTTTTCAATATGTTGTTGGATTCTGTTTGCTAGAATTTTGTTAAGGATCTTTACATCTATGTTCATCAGTGATATTGGCCTGTAGTTTTCTTTTTTTGCGGCATCTTTGTCTGCTTTTGGTATTAGGGTGATGGTGGCCTCATAGAATGAGTTTGGAAGTTTACCTTCCTCTGCAATTTTCTGGAAGAGTTTGATTAATATAGGTGTTAGCTCTTCTCTATATCTTTGGTAGAATTCATCTGTGAAGCTGTCTGGCCCTGGGCTTTTGTTTGCTGGAAGATTTCTGATTACAGTTTTGATTTCCATGCTGGTGATGGGTCTGTTAAGATTTTCTATTTCTTCCTGGCTCAGTTTTGGAATGTTGTACTTTTCTAAGAATTTGTCCATTTCTTCCAAGTTGTCCATTTTAGTGGCATGTAGTTGCTGATAGTAGTCTCTTATGATCCTTTGTATTTTTGTGTTGTCTGTTGTGATTTCTCCATTTTCATTTCTAATTTTGTTGATTTGATTCTTCTCCCTTTGTTTCTTGATGAGTCTGTCTAATGGTTTGTCAATTTTATTTATCTTCTCAAGGAACCAGCTTATAGGTTTGTTGATATTTCCTACGGTCACTTTTGTTTCTTTTGCATTTATTTCTACCCTAATTTTTAAGATTTCTTTCCTTCTACTAACCCTGGGGTTCTTCATTTCTTCCTTTTCTAGTTGCTTTAGGTGTAGAGTTAGGTTATCTCATTGACTCTTTTCTTGTTTCTTGAAGTAAGCCTGTATTGCTATGAACCTTCCCCTTAGCATGTTTTTACAGTGTCCCATAGGTTTTGAGTTGTTGTGTTTTCATTTTCATCTGTTTCTATGCATATTTTAATTTCTTTTTGATTTCTTCTGTGATTTGCTGGTTATTCAGCAGCGTGTTGTTTAGCCTCCATATGTTGGAATTTTAATAGTTTTTCTCCTGTAATTGATATCTAATCTTACTTCATTGTGGTCAGAAAAGACGATTGGAATGATTTCATTTTTTTTTTAATTTACCAAGGCTAGATTTATGGCCCAGGATGTGAACTATCCTGGAGAAGGTTCCATGTGCACTTGAGAAAAAGGTGAAATTCATTGTTTTGGAGTGAAATATCCTATAGATATCAGTTAGGTCTTACTGTGTATTGTGTTATTTAAAGTTTGTGTTTCCTTATTGATTTTCTGTTTAGTTGATCTATCCATAGGTGTGAGTGGTATATTAAAGTCTCCCACTATTATTGTGTTATTGTTAATTTCCCCTTACATACTTGTTAGCATTTTCCTTACATATTGCAGTGCTCCTATGTTGGGTGCATATATATTTATAATTGTAATATCTTCTTGGATTGATCCTTTGATCATTATTTAGTGTCCTTCTTTGTCTCTTTTCATGGCCTTTATTTTAAAGTCTATTTTATCTGATGAGTATTGCTACTCCTGCTTTCTTTTGGTCTCCATTTGTGTGAAATATCTTTTTCCAGCCATTCAGTCTGTATGTGTCCCTTTTTTGAGGTGGGTCTCTTGTAGACAATTTATACAGGGGTCTTGTTTTTGTATCCATTCAGCCAGTCTTTGTCTTTTGGTTGGGACAGTCAACCCACTTACATTTAAGGTAATTATTAATAAGTATGGAGAAGGCAATGGCACCCCACTCCAGTACTCTTGCCTGGAAAATCCCATGGACGGAAGAGCCTGGTAGGCTGCAGTCCATGGGGTCACTGAGGGTCGGACACGACTGAGTGACTTCACTTTCACTTTTCACTTTCATGCACTAGAGAAGGAAATGGCAACCCACTCCAGTGTTCTTGCCTGGAGAATCCCAGGGACGGTGGAGCCTGGTGGGCTGCCATCTCTGCGGTCGCACAGAGTCGGACATGACTGAAGCGACTTAGCAGCAGTAGCAGCAGCATGGTCCCATTGCCATTTACTTTATTGTTTTGGGTTCAATTTTATACACCCTTCCTTTGTTTCATGTGTTTGGAAGATCCTTTAGCATTTGTGAAGAGCTGGTTCAATGGTGCTGAATTCTCTCAGCTTTTGCTTGTCTCTAAAGCTTTTGACTTCTCCTTCATATTTGAATGAGTTCCTTGCTGGGTACAGTAATCTGGGTTGTAGGTTTTTCTCTTTCATGGCTCTAAGTATGTCCTGCCATTCCCTTCTGGCCTGAAGAGTTTTTATTGAAAGATCAGCTGTTATCCTTATGGGAATCCCCTTGTGTGTTATTTGCTGTTTTTCCCTTGCTGCTTTTAATATTTGTTCTCTGTGTTTAATCTTTGTTAACTTGATTAATATGTGTCTTGGGGTGTTTCGCCTTGGGTTTATCCTGTTTTGGACTCTCTGGGTTTCTTGGACTTTGGTGACTATTTCCTTTTCCATTTTAGGGAAGTTTTCAACTATTATCTCCTTGAATAATTTTTTATGGCCTTTCTTTTTGTCTTCTTCTTCTGGGACTCCTATGATTCGAATGTTGGGGTGTTTCACATTGTCCCAGAGGTCCCTGAGGTTGTCCTCATTTCTTTTAATTCTTTTTTCTTTTTTCCTCTCTACCTCATTTATTTCTACCATTCTTCTACCTCACTTATCCTACCTTCTGCCTCCATTATTCTAATGTTGGTTCCCTTCAGAGTGTTTTTGATCTCATTTATTGCATTATTCATTATTGATTGACTCTTTATTTATTCTAGGTCCTTGTTACACATTTCTTGCATCTTCTCAATCCTTGTTTCCAGGATACTCCATTTTGTTTTCAAGATTTTTGATCATTTTTACTATCATTATTCTGAATTCTTATTCTGGTAGACTGCATATCTCTTCCTCTTTTCTTTGGTTTGGTGGGCATTTATCATGTTCCTTTACCTGCTGAGTATTTCTCTGCCTTTTCATCTTGTTTAGACTGCTGTGTTTGGGGTGGCCTTTCTGTACTCTGGCAGTTTGTGGTTCCTCTTTATTGTGGAGGTTCCTCCCTGTGGGTGGGGTTGGACGAGTGGCTTGTCAAGGTTACCTGGTTAGGGAAGCTTGCATCGGTGTTCTGGTGGGTGGAGCTGTATTTCTTCTCTCTGGAGTGCAATGAAGGGTCCAGTAGTGAGTTTTGAGATAGCTATGGGTTTGGTGTGACTTTGGGCAGCCTGTGTATTGAAGCTCAGGGCTATGTTCCCGCGTTGCAGGAGAATTTGCGTGCTATGTATTGCTCTGGAACTTGTTGGCTCTTGGGTGATCCTTGGTTTCAGTGTAGGTATGGAGGCTTTTGGATGATCTCTTATCAATTAATGTTCCCTGAAGTCAGGAGTTCTCTGGTGTTCTCAAGTTTTGGGCTTAATCCTCCTGCCTCTGGTTTTCAGTCTTATTCTTAGCGTAGCCCCAAGACGTCTCCATCCATACAGCACTGATGATAAAACATCTAGGTTAATGGTGAAAAGATTCTCCACAGTGAGGGACACCCAGAGAGGTTCAGAGTTACATGGAGAAAAGAAGAGGGAGGAGGGAGATAGAAGTGACCAGGAGGAGATGAGGGGGAAATCAAAAGGGGAGAGAACAATCTAGACACTAAATAATTCCCTATGTGCTCTCCATAGCTTGGAACCCTCAGAGAGGTTCATGGAGTTACATAGAGAAGAGAAGATGGAGGAAGGAGATAGAGGTGAGCAGGAGGAGAAAAGGTGGAATCAAAAGGGGACAGATAGATCTAGGCTGTATTCTGTTCCCTAAGTGTTCTCCACAGCCCGGAACACACACAGAGATTCACAGAGTTGGGTTGAGAAGAGAAGGGGAGGGAGGAGATAGAGGTGACCTGAGGGAGAAATAGGAGAGTCAGTAGGGGGAGAGAGTAATCAAGCCAGTAATCACACTCCTAAGTAAAAATGGATACTGAAGATTGGATTCTTAAATGTACAAAATTGATAACAAATATGATAAATCAAAGATGAAAAATCTAGAGTAGATGTTAGACTCTCAAAAATACAATATTAAAAAAAGATCATAAAAAGTATAAGAAATATATGTGAAGTTTGCTTTAAAAATAGGGTCTTTTTTTGCAAGGTAATAATAGGTTATAAAAACGGAAATTAAAGGAGTAATAGAAGACTTACAAAAAGGAAAAAATTTTAAAAATTTTTAAAAATGATAATAAAAATATATATAGGAATCTCTCTGGCGCTGTTGCAGGCAGTGTGGGGTCAGTTCAGTTTCAGATAGTTCCTTGTTCCAGCTTATATTTCTCATGATTTATGCTGCTGCTGCTGCTGCTTCTGCTAAGTCACTTCAGTCGTGTCCAACTCTGTGCAACCCCATAAACGGCAGCCCACCAGCCTCCCCTGTCCCTGGGATTCTCAAGGCAAGAACACTGGAGTGGGTTGCCATTTCCTTCTCCAATGCATGAAAGTGAAAAGTGAAAGTGAAGTCGCTCAGTCGTGTCCAACTCTACACGACCCCATGGACTGCAGCCTACCAGACTCCTCCGTCCATGGGATTTTCCAGGCATTAGTAGTGGAGTAGGGAGCCATCGCCTTCTCTGCTCATGATCTATAGGCCCCTTCCAATGTAGTCAGTGTTAACTCCAGGGAATTTAATCTGTTGCACCTGTCACTTCCTAAGCGGTTCCCTCTGTTTATTTGTCTTCTGTTTGCAGGTCTCTTCAGTGGCTAATTTCTGCCCTGACACAAGGGGGCGAAGGTGGTCTCTTGTTTAGGATCACTTGTTCAGTCATGCTGTGGGGAGGGAGGAACACTGTAAACAAATATCACTGGCACGTGGGGAGTGCTCACAGTGTATGGACCACACTGGGTTTGCCCCTGCTCACGGAGTGTGTGCTTTCCCAGTCTACACTGTTTAGGCTCCAGGTTGCTCTGCAGGGAGCCGGCCCAGGTCTAATCCACTCAGGTTCAGGTTCTCAGGTACTCCACAAAGGCACAGACTCAGGTGGGCCTGTGTTTTTTGCCCTTCTCCAGTCCGAGCAGCTCAGGTGACCAGGTGCCTGGTGAGTGTACTCTCCCTAGGTGAGGCGCATCTTATTGCCTCCCCGGTCCCAGCCACTCAGTTTCCAGGGTGCACCCGTCTCAGGTGTGCTGTGTATCTCTTCTGGGAGCTGATCTCTGGCTGTGACCTTCCCGGTGGATGTCAACCATCCAGAATCTCAGAAAGTCTTGGTTAGAAACTGGAAGCCTGTTTGCAGTTTGGTAGGGGATGCCCTCTCAGGGCTGAGTTTGCCCCTTTCCAGCTCTGGCTGGCACCTGCCTGCCCCCTGCCTCCAGCGGGGGATGGGCCTGTCTGCAGCCTGCTAGCTCTCCTCCCATATTCGCTCAGTCCTTTGTTCTATGAGCGGGCTGGCAGTGCCTTCAGTTCAGTTCAGTTCAGTCGCTCGGTCATGTCCGACTCTGCGACCCAATGAATTGCAGCACGCCAGGCCTCCCCGTCCATCACCAACTCCCGGGGTTCACGCAAACTCACGTCCATCGAGTTGGTGATGCCATCCAGCCATCTCATCCTCTGTCATTCCCTTTTCCTCCTGCCCCCAATCCCTCCCAGCATCAGAGGCTTTTCCAATGAGTCAACTCTTCGCATGAGGTGGCCAAAGGATTGGAGTTTCAGCTTTAGCATCAGTCCTTCCAATGAACACCCAGGACTGATCTCCTTTAGAATGGACTGGTTGGATGTCCTTGCAGTCCAAGGGACTCTCAAGAGTCTTCTCCAACACCACAGTTCAAAAGCATCAATTCTTTGGCGCTCAGCTTTCTTCACAGTCCAACTCTCACATCCATACATGACCAATGGAAAAGACATAGCCTTGACTAGACGGACCTTTGTTGGCAAAGTAACGTCTCTGCTTTTTATTGTTTTTATTTTATTTTATTTTTTTTATTTTTTTACTTTATAATATTGTATTGGTTCTGCCACACATCAACATGAATCCACCATGGGCGTACAGTATATTAATGCATATATATGGAATTTAGAAAGATGGTAATGATAACCCTGTATGCAGGACAGCAAAAGAGACCCAGATGTCTCTGGTTTTTAATATGCTATCTAGGTTGGTCATAACTTTCCTTCCAAGGAGTAAGCGTCTTTTAATTTCATGGCTGCAGTCACCATCTGCAGTGATTTTGGAGCCCCCCAAAATAAAGTCTGATACTGTTTCCACTGTTTCCCCATCACGGGATAGTTCTCTCTCTCTCTCTCTCTCTCTCTCTCTCTCTCTCTCTCTCTCTCTTCTCTCTCTGGCTATCCCAAAGTTTAGGTTGCTATCTCAGGTTAGAGCCCTCAGATTTTCCTTGGGACATTCAGGCCTGGTCCTTACCCTAAGTAATGCAGCCCGCTCCTCCCCATTCAGCCCCTGCTTGCTGGTGGTGGATGCAAGCATCTGGGGTACTTCTATGCTGGGAGTTGCCGTTAGGCACGTAATCTGTGGGTTTTATTTATTTATTTTTCCTCCCGGTTATGTTGCGCTCTGAGATTCCAAAACTCCCCACTGACCTGCCAGTGAGAGTGTTCCCTGGTGTTTGGAAACTTCTCTTTTAAGACTCCCTTCCCGGGATGGATCTCCATCCCTAACTCTTTTGTCTCTTTATCTTTTATATTTTGTCCTATGTCCTTTCGAAAACAATGGGCTGCTTTTCTGGGTGCCTGATGTCCTCTGCCAGTGTTCAGAAGTTGTTTTGTGGAGTTTGCTCAGCGTTCAAATGTTCTTTCAATAAATTGGTGGGGGAGAAAGTGGTCTCCCCTTCCTATTCCTCTGCCATCTTAGCCTCACCCCTCTTCTAGGTCTTTGTTAATTGATTCTTGCATTTTCTAATCTTGTTTCAAGGTTTTTGATCATTTTTACTATCATTATTCTGAATTCTTTTTCAGGTAGTTTGCCTATTTCCTCTTCATTTATTTGGGCTTCTGTGTTTCTAGTTTGTTCCTTCACTTGTGCAGTATTTCTCTGCATTTTTATTATTATTTTTAACTTATTGTGCTTGAGATCTCCTTTTCCCAGGCCTCAGGGCTGAATTTTTTCTATATTTTGGTTTCTGCCCTCCTAAGTTTGGTGCAATGGTTTGTGTAAGCTTGCTATATCAAGCTTTGTGCTAAGTTGTTTTTTTGTTTGTTTCTTTGTTTTTCCTCTGATAGGCAAGGCTGAGTGATGTGGTAATCCTGTCTGCTGATGATTGGGCTTGTGTTTTTTTGTTGGTTGTTTGGATGAGGTGTCCTGCACAGGGTGCAACCGGTGGTTGGGTAATGCCAGGTCTTGTATTCAAGTGGTTTCCTTTATGGGAGTTCTCACTATTTGATATTCCCTAGGGTTAGTTCTCTGGAGAAGGCGATGGCACCCCACTCCAGTACTCTTGCCTGGAAAATCCATGGATGGAGGAGCCTGGTAGGCTGCAGTCCTTGGGGTTGCTAAAAGTCAGACATGACTGAGCAACTTCACTTTCACTTTTCACTTTCAGGCATTGGAGAAGGAAATGGCAACCCACTCCATTGTTCTTGCCTGGAGTATCCTAGGGACGGCAGAGCCTGGTGGGCTGCCGTCTATGGGGTCACACAGAGTCGGACATGACTGAAGCGACTTACCAGCAGCAGCAGCAGCAGGGTTAGTTCTTTGGTAGTCTAGGGTTTTGGAATCAGTGCAGCTACTCCAAAGGCTCAGGGTTTGATCTCTGGTCAGGAATGAAGATTCCACAAGAGCTTTGTTATGGCATTAAGTGAGGTTAAAACAAATATGAGACACCCAAGATGAACCCCAGACAAATGGCAGTTACAAAATCAGACAAACAATAAATAAAATAATTGAATATACATATACACCCATAAGCAAAGTCAAAACAGTACAATAGACTGACCCAGTGAGCCGAGGAAACAAAAAATTATATCTACCAGTTAAGAACAAAACTAACTAAAGCACGAACTGGAAAACAAAGCGAAAGCAAATTGTCAAGAGGGGAATAAAGCAATTAAAACAAAACTAACAAATATGTTGAGAGGAAAGGAAAGTAAGAAAAGAAAGAATAGATATGCAAAGTTAAATAGAGGTAGATAAAGAAGATTTATATACATTAAAGATTAACTGCAAGGGGAAAAGAACAGTAGGAAAAGTGAACAAAGGAATAAATATAGAAAAAAATAATAGGTTTTAAAAAGTTAAAAATTAAAATTGAAAAAAGAGAAAAGAAAAAAGGTAGATAAAAGAAAGAAAAAAAAAGAAAAAGAAAAACTCCACAGAACTATCAAAAGCCCAGAAGTTGATAACAATAAAAAGTATGATTAAAGAAAAGCTCTAAAGCTCAATTAGTTTTCATAGTACCAACAAAATTGGCAACTACAATGGGGGGTGTAGGGAAACAAGGGAAAAAACAAACAAAAAGAAAAAAAAATCCTAAAGAAACTGCAGAACAAGCCAAAACATAAGAATAATAAATGTTTCTCTTGAGTCACTGCTGTCAGGATCCTTTCCCTCGCTGGGAGTCACAGCCCACCTCACCTCCCTAGGATGCCCTCCAACACTGTGCTGGTCTCTGGACCTGCTGTGGGGGCAGCTCAGATTCTAATCTGGTCCTACTCCTGTATGTTCTTCCCTCCAACGTCCACAGCTATCAGAACTAGTGTGTTTTCTTTTGTGGGAGCTCTCAATGGCCTTTTATATATTCCATAGACACAGAGTCTGCCTAGTTGACCGTGCAGATTTAATCTGCAGCTTGTACTGCTGGTGGGAAGGTTTTGGGACTTCTTCCTTTGCTGCACTGCACCTAGGTTTCAATTGTGGTTTTAATTCCACCTCTGCATGTGGGTCGTCCACTGGGATTGCTCTTGAGGCTGCCCTGGAGGATTGGGTCTGCCCTGGTGAGGGCCAGGTGCAGAGGTGGTGCCGCTGCTTGGGTTCCAGAGGTTCTGACAGCACCAGGTACTCAGGGGAGTTGGTGGCTAGGGCAGCAGGAAATATTGTGCTCTAGAAGGGTATGGCAACCAGTATTTGCCAATACACTCCCTATTTTTGCCTGGAGAACTCCCCTGACAGAGAAGCCTGGCCAAACTCAGTCCACAGAGTTGCAAAGAGTTGGACACGATGGAAGCAGCCCTGCATGCATAGACACAAGACTTTTTTTGCCTGTGGCAGCTCTGCCCCAGTGAGGGTTGAGCATGAAGATGGCACAGCTGCTTCAGTCACAGGGACTCTGGCAGTGCCTAGTGTGCAGGGACGTGGACTGCCTCAGCCACAGGAGTTATGGCCCTATCAGAGTCTTTTTTCTAGCCTCTGTTACTTGGCGATCAGAAGTCCTCTTTGGCTAGTCTTTCTCTGTAGCTCTGCCCGTTCAGGCAGAGGTCCTTCTGGGGTCCTTCTTTGTTGTTTGGTGCATCAAGCACATAGAGGGGCCCCCTTGGCTGGAGTCCTACTCTGTATATCAACACATCAGGCACTTAAAGGGGGACCCTGGGTGGGATCCTACTCGGTAGCTCTGTGCATCAGTCACCTAAGGGAGCACCCTGAGTGGGTTCCTACTCTGTATCTTGGTGTGTCAGGTCATTGATGGGCCAGCTTCTCTATTGTTCAGCTGCCAATGTTGATGGGTGGGGAGAAAAAGGCTATGGTGATGGTTCCACCCCCTATATGTGACTCAACAGTATTGCCTTGCTTCCATAGCTGCCTGGCTTTCATCCACACATATTTCCCACCACAGTCTTATCCCTCACATTCCCTCAGTCCATCTCTCTGCAGTAAATAGTAGCCCTAGCCCTGGGATTGCTCCACAATCCCTAAACTCCAGCTCCCAGCTACTGTGCCTTCTAGGGAACCTGAATCCCTGTCCAGGGTACATATGGCTGCAGCAAGGACTATATAATTGTCATTCCATTTAGGCTGCCACAGATCAGCTGTTTCACTCTCAGCCTTAAATGTTTCTCCTCTAACTCAGACAATTGCCCTGATATGGGGATTGGACCCCTGCTTCAGTTCCCCCACCTGCCAAGGATAGGTTGAGTCCTAATAACACTCCTGTTTTTCCCCTTAGTTCCTTCATCCCACCGAGTTTTGTGTGGTTCTATATATTCTTTTCTGTTGGTCAGGGACTCCTCTCTGCTCTCAGCTGGTGTTCTGCCTTGACTCTTTTTGATTATAGGTATTTACAGCTATAAATTTCTCCTAAGCACTGTCTTTGATGAATCCCATAAATTTTGGTATATTGTGTGTGTGTTCACTGAAGTGTCTGTTCTTTAGCTTGTGTTCAGCTAGTATTTTGGCAGAGATTTCCTTGAATGACCACAGATTAAAACAAATACCTCTTTCAAACTTTGCAAACTGGTTCTTAGCTAAGCTTGCACAGAGCCTAGGTATCAGCCCAAGGGGAAAGTTTAGGGTTTTCTCAAGTCTTTTCTGAGCATATGTCTTGCCTTAGGCATGTACATGGCCTTTTAGATTCCCCTGCACGCATGGTGCTTTTGAATGTCTTAATTTCCCAAAGAAACTCTCCTCAGTATATGTTCCCACACTTTAGACCAATCTATTGTCTGTTTTGAAAGTTATCTTTTGCTCCAGGTATCTGTGGGTTCTTACTTGAGCTTGCTGTGTTTTCAAGAAGTTTCCAAGGCTTTTCCAGCCTGAGTTTCAAGTTAGATGAGATAGAGATGAGCATCTTGTGTCAGTCTTTCAGGTAACTCCAGGTTAAAACAGACATGCTCAATAATTTGTAAGCTCTTGTCTTCTTCTACCAGAGAACAGTATCCCACACTGGGAATATGGGCTAAAAATGCTGCTTCTATGGTGAGGAGTTGAGAGAAGGGCAAGTAAAAGTGCCACAAAGATCTCTTACTACTTTGAAGTTGTGTTTTTTTTGATTAAGCATTTGACTGGTTGTTGTAAACCCTTGACTGTTTGCCACAGTTCTCAGAAAGTTGGTTCTGTTTTACTTGCTTTTGGATGTTTCTAAGGGAGCACAGAACTCCTACAAAATCACTCCAGGTGATTCTGATGCAAGATGAATTTTGAGAACTTATGTGGCCCAAAAGATGTGGCTCAGATTCCTGGGGCATAGTAACTGGGGCTTTGGCATCTCTGTGTTAGGATTCTTTGTGAAATTCAGACCAGGAGTCAAGCAGTAAGTTGACTTCCACTCATATCACCCTTTTCTACTCCCAAACAGGACAGTCACAGCCGCTCAACCCTGGCTTTATAGCCCTGATACTAGTACACTTTTTACCTAGGTGAATCAAAGTCTGAGTAAAGCCAGACCATGTATGGATGGACACATGAAAACTAGGACTTGATCTTGGCCTAATCCCACTCTATAGAGTCTCTTCAAGAAAATTAGAGGTACCAAGGGAACTTTTCATGCAAAGATGGGTATAATAAAGGACAAAAGTGGTATGGACCTAACAGAAGCAGAAGATATTAAGAAGAGGTGGCAACAATACACAAAAGAACTCTACAAAAAAGATCTTCATGACCCAGATAATCACGATGGTGTGATCACTGACCTAGAGCCAGACATCCTGGAACGTGAAGTCAAGTGGGCCTCAGGAAGCATTACTACAAGCAAAGCTAGTGGAGACAATGAAATTCCAGTTGTGTTATTTCAAATCCTAAAAGATGATGCTGTGAAAGTGCTGCACTCAGTGTACCAGCAAATTTGGAAAACTCAGCAGTGGCCACAGGACTGGAAAAGGTCAGCTTTCATTCCAATCCCAAAGAAAGGTAATGCCAAAGAATGCTCAAACTACTGCACAATAGCACTCATCTCACACACTAGCAAAGTAATGCTCAAAATTCTCCAAGCCGGGCTTCAACAGTATGTGTACCATGAGCTTCCAGATGTTCAAGCTGGATTTAGAAAATGCAGAGGAATGAGAGATCAAATTGCCAACATCTGCTGGATTATCAAAAAAGCAAGAGAGTTCCAGAAAAATATCTATTTCTGCTTTATTGACTACGCCAAAGCCCTTGACTTGTGGATCACAACAAACTGTGGAAAATTCTGAAAGAGATGGGAATACCAGACCACCTCACCTGCCTCCTGAGAAATCTGTATACAGGTCAGGAAGCACCAGTTAGAACTGGACATGGAACAACAGACTGGTTCCAAATAGGGAAAGGAGTGTGTCAAGGCTGTATATTGTCACCCTGCTTATTTAACTTATATGCAGAGTACATCATGTGAAATGCCAGGCTGGATGAAGCACAAGCTAGAATCAAGATTGCCAGGAGAAATATCAATAACCTTAGATATGCAGATGACACCACCCTTATGGCAGAAAGTGAAGAGGAACTAAATAGCCTCTTGATGAAAGTGAAAGAGGAGAGTGAAAATGTTGGCTTAAAACTCAACATTAAAAAACTTAGCTTATGGCTTCTAGTCCCATCACTTCATGGCAAATAGATGGGGAAAGAATGGAAACAGTGGCTGACTTTATTTTTGGGGTCTCCAAAATCACTGCAGATGGTGACTGCAGCCATGAAATTAGAAGACGCTTGCTCCTTGGAAGAAAAGCTATGACCAACCTAGATAGCATATTAAAAGCAGAGACATTACTTTGCTGACAAAGGTCCATCTAGTCAAAGCTATGGTTTTTTCAGTACTCATGTATAGATGTGAGAGTTGGACTTTAAAGAAAGTTGAGTGCCAAAGAATTGATGTTTTTGAACTGTGGTATTGGAGAATACTCTTGAGAGTCCCTTGGACTGCAAGGAGATCCATCCAGTCCATCCCAAAGGAAATCAGTCCTGAATATTCACTGGAAGGACTGATGCTGAAGCTGAAACTCCAATACTTTGGCCACCTGATGCGAAGAACTGGCTCATTTGAAAAGACCCTGATGCTGGGAAAGATTGAAGGAGGGAGGAGAAGGGGATGACAGAGTGGCATCACCGACTCGATGGACATGAGTTTGAGCAAGCTCTGGGAGTTGGCGATGGACAGGGAAGCCTGGTGTGCTGCAGTCCATGGGGTTGCAAAGAGTCAGACATGATTGAGTGACTGAATTGAACTAAACTGAACAGAGTCAAGGTTACTACTGGGCTTAATAGCCATGCAAAAGGCCATAGACCCAAAATTTGGCTACTGAAGGAAATTCAAATGAATCTGCAATAAAAGATATTCTGGGGGCAGTGGAAGCTCCTGAATTTTCATGTGGGAAAAGCTTGAATAATTGTTCTATTTGTAAATGCTAAGGGTGAACAAAGAAATAGGAACTTTGTTCTGAAACTATGTTTGTGTAGTATAGAGTGTATTTTTTTCCTCTGGGAGCTTTAGGAGTGACTAGAGGAGATTTTGAGTTTAAAGCCAGCCTTACCTCTGTCCTGATGCCAAGCCAGGTGAAGTTTTCTTGGCCAGTAATGAGTAATCATTTGCAGAAATTGACTTGAGAATGTGGTGGAAAAGACCAGTCCTATGAGACAGCAGAAATTTCCAGGTTCACTGTCTAGGGTCAGTGTCCTCATCCTCCATGAGTATAGATTAATAGCCTAAACTGGAGTCACCAGACTCAAAGGCATGCACACCCAGTCCCCTGCACTCACGTGCTCCCCTTAGAGTCTGCATACCGCACCCTGCACACATGCTATGAGCCGAGACACTGCATGAGTCTACTCTAAAACAACAACAGCAAAGCATTTATTTCCAAAAAAGGGACAAGGTCACAAGAAAAAGCCTATAATAATTAACTAAGTCAATGGAAAACTCATTTTAAAAAAATACCCCCCATGGAGGCTTAGTACAAAACAACAGCCTAGTGAATGTTTGGTTACAGTGTATAGCTACTTATTTTGCCCTTGATACACTGCTGTGATTTTTCAGCTTCTTCTGCCAATCTTGCTCAATACAAGTGGTTCAAAGATTAAAGTCCAGGTATGTGAATAGCCCTACTTGTAGCTTTGATGTGTGGGCTCTTCTGAGCCCTGAGGTACCCTGTGTTGATTTTTGTCATTTTTACCCTGGCAAAAGAAATAAAAAGTATACCAGTTAGAATCTAGTCAGGAAAACAAAGCCTGTATCAAGTGTCTAGCAGATGACATTTAAAGAGGGAACAAAGTGGGAGGGCTGAGAGACCAGAGAGGAGAAAGCAAGGCAACCCAGAGGTTAGCCATAGTAGAAACCTGCCTATCATCCCAAGGACTGCAAAAGGACAGGGAGGAAGCAGTGTTACTATTGCCTGGGTGCCAAGTTCATTTTAGAGGCTGCCAATTGAGAGAAGGTTCCTCAGCAGAAACTAGAACTTAGGAAGAGATGTAGCTACAGTCAAGAGGCCACTTGAATTAGAAAACACTGTGCTTTTAAATCTTTTGTTGAACTTCCCTTCTCCCATTTGTTGCAGTTTTGGTGATACAGTCATACATAGTACTCTGCTCAAGTCTATACATGGCATGGATGGGTATGTGATAAATGGCATACCAAACAAATCCTCTCTCAGTAATTGTAATCTTGAGTTCAAGGACAGAAAACAGTTGGAACTGTTTCAGCCATATGGTGGTATCTTGAAAAGGTCACACATCCATTCCTGTCTACCTGGATGCCCAGAAACACTCTAATTTGTATTTTGTTTTATTTTCCCCCAAACCTCTGTCAAATCTTCCATTAAAATCCTTTATGTGTTCACATTTGCTTAAGTTGCTTCCCTGATAGCTCAGTTGGTAAAGAAAACAGACTTGCAATGCAGGAGACCCCAGTTCGATCCCTGAGTTAGGAAGATCTGCTGGAGAAGGGAAAGGCTACCCACTCCAGTATTCTGGCCTGGAGAATTCCATGGACTGTATAGTCCATGGGGTCACAAAGAGTCAGACACAACTGAGTGACTTTCACTTGCTTAAGTCTGGCAATTTTTAACTATGATGCTTGCCTATACATCAAGTCCTTGTTTCCAATATTCAGAATGCCCTTCCATGGTTCCTTAGTCTTAAGAGTGTCTCAGTTCAGTTCAGTAGTTCAGTCATGTCCAACTCTTTGTGACCTCATGGACTGTAGCACAGCAGGCTTCCCTGTCATCACCAACTCCCGGAGCTTGCTCAAACTCATGTCCATCAAGTCGATGATGCCATCCAACCATCTCATCCTCTGTACTCTTCTCCTCCTGTCTTCAAGAGCGTCTGCTGCTGCTGCTGCTGCTAAGTCACTTCAGTTGTGTCCAACTCTGTGTGACCCGATAGACGTCAGCCCACCAGGCTCTCCTGCCCCTGGGATTCTCCAGGCAAGAACACTAGAGTGGGTTTCCATTTCCTTCTCCAATACACAAAAGTGAAAAAGTGAAAGTGAAGTAGCTCAGTCGTGTCCGAATCTTAGTGACCCCATGGACTACAGCCTACCAGGCTCCTCCATCCATGGGATTTTCCAGGCAAGAGTACTGGTCAAGAGTGTCTACTCATCATTTAATACCAACTCACATGTTTTTGGAGAAAGCAATGGCACCCCACTCCAGTACTCTTGCCTGGAAAATCCCATGGATGGAGGAGCCTGGAAGGCTGCAGTCCATGGGGTCGCTGAGGGTCGGACACGACTGAGCGACTTCACTTTTACTTTTCACTTTCATGCATTGGAGAAGGAAATGGCAACCCACTCCAGTGTTCTTGCCTGGAGAATCCCAGGGATGGGGGAGCCTGGTGGGCTACCGTCTATGGGGTCTCACAGAGTCAGACACGACTGAAGTGACTTAGCAGCTTAGCAGCAAATGTTTTTTATTATGTGAAAATGTCCCCAGGCCTCACTCTTCTTAGAAAACTTTAGTTGCTTACCACTCTCATTTTCTGTAGCATTCTATGCTGCTGCTGCTGTGTCGCTTCAGTCGTGGCCGACTCTGTGTGACCCCATAGACAGCAGCTGACCAAGCTCCCCCGTCCCTGGGATTCTCCAGGCAAGAACACTGGAGTGGGTTGCATTCTATACATATTTCCATTTCAGCACTTATCATAGTATCTGATTATTCCATATTTACTTGTCTGTCTCCCTTTCAGACTGTGAAGTTCTTAAGAACAGTCTCAGGATTCTCAATACCTAGCTGCTTGGCCAGAGAAGGCAATGGCACCCTACTCCAGTACTCTTGCCTGGAAAATCCCATGGATGGAGGAGCTATGGGGTCACACAGAGTCAAACACAACTGAAGTGACTCAGCAGCAGCAGCTGCTGCTTGGCACATAGTAAATGCTTGACAAAAGCTTCTTGAATGCATGAATAAGTGAAGAGATAAAGTTGCCAGCCTATCTTCACTGATTACAGTGGAAACCAAGTTTTTTTCCTTCTTTGCTTTTAAAAGGGTATGGAACTCATGGCTTTAAGGGCTTTAAGGGGATAAATTAGTTCAATACATGTTCCTAAGAATAGATATAAAGAGATACTTTTGTGGCTCAGCTGGTAAAGAATCCGCCTGCAATGCGGGAGACCTGGGTTTGATCCCTGGGTTGGGAAGATCCCCTGGAGAAGGGAAAGGTACCCACTCCAGTAATCTGGCCTGGAGAATTCCATGGACTGTATAGTCATGGGGTTGCAAAGAGTCGGACATGACTGAGTGACTTGCACTTTATAAAGATGAGATAGAAGAGAGAAACAGAGCGAGAAAGGGAGGGAGGAAAAGTGAGAGGGAGGGAGAAGAATGAGAATGAGAAGAAAGCAGTGAGGAGTAACAACAAATTACATGGCTGTACAAGGAGATTCTGTTTGGGGTTCAGAGATATTGAGAGAGGTCTTAGTGTGCCACTTGAGATGACGGCCATCAGATTCCCTAGGGATTTAAGGGAGGTAAGTCCAGTGGTATGCTGGTAAATATTTAACAACTAGTTCTCAGGGGTGGGGGGATGGGAGAGGAATACCTTAATTTGTAGCATATGCTGAAGCTCCAATACTTTGGCCACCTGATGAGAAGAGCCAACTCATTAGAAAAGACCCTCATGCTGGGAAAGAATGAAGGCAGGAGGAGAAGGAACAACAGAGGATGAGATGGTTAGATGGCATCACTGACTCAATGCATGTGAATTTGAGCAAATTCTGGGATATGGTGAAGGATAGGGAAGACTGGCATGCTGCAGTCTGTGGGGCTGGAAATAGTCTGAGTAACTGAACTGAACTGAAGTACTCCCACCATGGCCAAATTGAAGCTACCAATGTGGCGTGACTGAATGCAGAGTTGAAAAGAGATGTTCTGTAGTATACCATGATATCGTATTTCCACCATATAGATATAACAGATATAAATAACTTTGAAATCACAGATCATAAAAAAATATAGTAAAATAATTAATGAATAATGAGAATTTATTACCCTTCTTTAAATGTACATGCTTGCTCAGTCACTCAGTCATGTCCAACTCTTTGTGACTCAACCCCATGGACTCTAGCCCGCCAGGCTCCTCTGTACATGGGATTCTCCAGGCAAGAATGCTGGAGTGGGTTGCCCTTTCCTACTCCAGGGGATCTTCCTGACCCAGGGATCAAACCCATGTCTCTTGCATCTCCTGCATTGGCAGGTGGATTCTTTACCACTGTGCCACTTGGGAAGCCCCTTCTCTAAATGTAAATTTATATAATTTTTTTAACTTGTTTAATTGATTGATATAATTTTTAATGATGACTGAGTTTAACCACTTCCTTGCAAAGTTCCTGAAAATTTAACTATGAGCTCTCATGAGCAGATGTGAGGCAGTAGCACAGTACTGTGGGTAACTCTATCCTTGGGCTACCTAGGACTCAGAGAAGCCCAAATAGGCAGAAATATACCAAAGTGAGATAATGGATGTTGGTCAACTGTCATTGTAGTGTGATGGATAGGATCAAGCCTGCTAGGTTGAAAAGTGCTGGATACTGAGGCAGCAAATCTATAAACACTGGTTTCCTGGTACCCAGAGGAAAACTATACTTAGTAGCTCCAAATACTACATAGTTTCAAAATGGAATACCTCCAATTCATTGTATAATCTGCCTTATTGCTGAAATTTATCTTTATCACTGAGATAGAGGCAGTGAGCAAAACAACGTGTTCTGTTGAGACCATCTACTGAATATCCTGGAACTGAGATGGTGCTTATAGAGCTATGTTGAGGGCTATGCTCTCTGAAATTTGTGCAACCAATAGTTTGGCCTTTCTCCTAAAGTATTCAGTTCATAAAGAATCCCCTTTTACTCAAATAAGAAAAATGTATTTGGAATGCCTAAATACTGGTTCAGATTTTATGCATGAAAATAAAAGGTGGTACCATTTAGAATCTGCCAAGAAAGTCTCAGCTTCACAAACTCAGATTGTATCTTTGCAGTGAATTGGGCATATTTGTGGTTCCTCACTTCAATACTGTATTTTCAGTCTTCCTTAAACCTTGGGTTCCACTTTCACAGGACATTTTCAATACCTTTGAAATGAACAAGGAGGAAATATATCTCAACATCTGGTACTGTAATTACAAAAACATCTACTATGATGGCTCAGCGGGTAAAGAATCTCCCTGCAATGCAGGAGACACAGGAAACACACGTTCAATCCTTGGGTTGGGAAGATCCCCTGGAGGAGGGCATGGCAACCTACTCCAGTGTACTTGCCTGGAGAATCCCCAATGACAGAGGAGCCTGGTGGGCTACAGTCCATGGGGTTGCAAAGAGTTAGACAGGACTGAGCAACTAAGCACAAACACATGTGCTTAACATACTATATATATATATATATATATATATATATATATATATATATATATCATCTCATGTAAGTTTCAAAAAAAAAGCCTGACAAATGGGTATTATTATTTCTTTTTTTACAAATGAAGAAATTACAAATCAGTAAGGCAAAGTACCTTGCCCAAGGTCACATAGCTCATCAGAGCAGTCCTGGGGTCTGAAGCCAGGTGTGTCTCATGGGCTTTCCATTACACCATGCTGTCTGAAGCAGTGTTTCTCCACTAGAGAAGCTACTGGCAGGGTGGGGGGGTATGCACAGCGTCAAAGATAAGTAGAATAGCATATGTCTTTCTGGACAGTCACATGGGGATTCTGAACTCTGGTCCAAAACGTGGAAGCAACCTAGATGTCCATCAGCAGATGAATGGATAAGAAAGCTGTGGTACATATACACAATGGAGTATTACTCAGCCATTAAAAAGAATACATTTGAATCAGTTCTAATGAGGTGGATGAAACTGGAGCCTATTATACAGAGTGAAGTAAGCCAGAAAGAAAAACACCAATACAGTATACTAATGCATATATATGGAATTTAGAAAGATGGTAATGATAACCCTGTATGAGAGATAGCAAAAGAGACACAGATGTATAGAACAGTCTTTTGGACTCTGTGGGAGAGGGAGATGGTGGGATGATTTGGGAGAATGGCATTGTAACATGTATAATATCATATAAGAAACGAATCGCCAGTCCAGGTTCGATGCAGCATACAGGAAGCTTGGGGCTGGTGCACTGGGATGAGCCAGAGGGATGGTACAGGGAGGGAGGTGGGAGGGGGGTTCAGGATTGGGAACACGTGTACACCGTGGCAGATTCATGTTGATGTATGGCAAAACCAATACAGTATTGTAAAGTAGTTAGCCTCCAATTACAATAAATAAATTTAAAGATTAAAAAAAAATAAAATAAAAGCAATTAATTGTCCCGCCTCCTTATATCAAACATATGGCTAATCTTAAAACAACTTAAAACCAATATTTCCTTTTAAAAGTTGGTACTTCAGGGAAGCTTTTCAATAAAGTTATTAAATAAAATAATACATCTTTGTTCTCTTTTTCTTGTTCTTATTTGTTTTCCTTGCCATACTTTGGAAAGCTTTTCCTGGCAGTTTAGCCTGCACCTCTTGTTCGGCATAAAAATCTCTTTAGTCTTCATCTCAGCTGTCAGACCAGCTTGCCTTCCTATTTTATCTCTCCCTCTTTCAGCCTGAAAGAACACCTTACGTGAAGGCAAAGAGGTAGGAGAGAAAGACTAACAGTGATGTCCCTCCTCTAACATGTCTCCTTTCCTTCCATGAGTAACATCAAATGCCTCACTACATTTACCTCAGTCATACAGTTTTATAGCCATTTTGCCTGGGCAGTTTTTTCACATGTGTGTGTTTCCTCCTTCCCTATTAGCATTCACTCCACATTCCATCCTTCCCCAAGAGCGTCTCAGCAGAGAGTTGCTTACATACATTGTGGCTACCAACATTTAGCAGTTTAGGTTATTGCTAATTTCTTAGCTGGTTCCCTTTAGAAACCCCTTAATAGTGGGCATATTAACAAAGTGCTCCACAAAACTGACAGAGACCATATCTATTCCATCTTAACTAAAGAATTTGAATAATATTTGAACTGAAAATTAAACCAGTTTTATTACAAGGGCCCATCCTACCTTCCTTTTCATTCCCATTCTTTTCTTCCCAGCATCTCCCCTTTTGCAGCCCTGTCAGGAGCCCAGGATCCACTCCCTCCCCTTAACCACCAATAAAAGAAAACTGACTGGAAGCATGTGGACTAGTGGTTCTCAACCCTGGTTGAATAATGGAATCATCTGCGAACTTTTAGAACTATTATTATTTGATTGTCTAGGATGGAGGTTGGGCATCAGTATTGTTTCATAGCTTCCTAGATGATGATTCTAATCCTATTCTCTGGGCCTGTCTTCTTTGCCCCACCTTTTTCACTATTAAAATTCATTCTCATCTATCAATTGCTTGGGAAAAGGTTTAATAAATTCATCTGAAATAAGGCATTGATAACTTATAAAAGCTTAATGGGCTAGATGCCAGTGAGACTTTTCATTTTGTTTATGAAAAGATAAAAAGAAACAACTCTGGTGGCCTAAATTTAGGCATATGGGAGATATTTGGATTGAAAAAGTTTCCCAGCCCCCAATTCATATTATATAGGTTAGTGTCTTGCATGTTTTCCTCTCTCACACACAAAATATCCATTACAAACCTAACTAAAATGAGAGAACTGAATTTTAAAAATCAATGAATAATGGTAATTAATTTTCAATATTTCACAAAGACACATATCCAGATAAATAATGACTGGAGTTAAACATCCATCTATATCCCTTTGCTTTCTTTGCTTACCTATATTTTGATTAAAAAAAATTCACAAATTAAAGTTGCTAGGAATGGTAGTGAGTATTTGCTGGCTCTGGCAGATAGTTTTGGATATTCATGTTCAGACAGAACACTAACCTAGAAATTATGAAATGATTTCTCACTACAGGCTACATTCAGCACCCCATCAGACAGGGAGATGATAAGCATTTACACTGGAAAGCTGAAAAGGTGGATGTTTCAACTTGGAAGATAGTAGCAAGTTAATCTAATCCTTTATTTGATTGAATTAAGCTCTGAAAGATATTTTTTTCATATTTTATTACAGCATTTTTACATGCCGATTTTAATATACGCCGAATTTCTTTCTCCAGTAAGTGAAGCTTATCCAAGTCAAACTCTTAGTGACTGAAACATTTGTATCACATTTAAGTCATCTAAAGAAATCCTGATACCATAAAATGGTAATATTTAAGCTCTGAAGTGAGAAGCTCAGGCTGTTCAAAATGCAAAATATCTTGCTGAGATATACCACTTGAACTATTCTATTGAAATACTACAGATTGTCTTTGGTATTATCACTGTTATGAAGAAATACTTTGTTTCATTCCTCAAAAATCTTGGGAGTTTATCTTTGTTGAAGATAGACTTCTACATACTGCCCATTTCTTCACTTAGCATCGTGAAAAAAGAACACTCAATGGGAGGTTGCTGTTCAGTCGCTCAGTCATGTCTGATTCTTTGCGACCCCATGGACTGCAGCACGCCAGGCTTCCCCATCCTTCACCGTCTCCCGGAGTTTGCTCAAACTCACATCTATTGAGTTGGTGATGCCATCCAACCATCTCATACTCTGTCATCTCCTCCTCCTCCTGCCTTCAATCTTTCCCAGCATCAGGGTCTTTTCTAATGAGTCAGCTCTTCATATCAGATGATCGAAGTATTGGAGCTTCAGTTCCAATGGGAGGTATCTTATCATAATTCCAATATTGACCCTCATTTTCAACACTGAATCAAAAAAAAAAATCAAGACATATATTATTGACCACTAATTTTATTTGAATACTTGTAAGTATGAATTGACATTCAGGTGCAACTTCTTTTATTCATATGGCTGCAGGATCCTTTCTTGTGGCATGCATACCTGCTGCTTTGTCAATATTGATTTTAGCCTTATTTTTTTTCAGCTATTATCACACATTACAAAATGATCTTTATGTAAATGAATATTAAGACTATACTTTCAGGGATCATTTCTATAGTTCAGATGAATATTATCTTCTCTTGAAGGCTGGTATTTCAGTGATTAATGGAACAAAAATTCAGCAGCCTTTCCTTAAATATGTATATCAAGAACTTGCACTGTGTCATCAAATAATATTATGCAACGTATGATAGTAACAAAAGGATTATGCCAAAAGTTTATTCTCAATGTTTATGAATATAATAGTTGCCACAGACTTTGTGGTTAGTGCTACAAGTATTTTAGAAAAGAATGTTGAATGCAGTGCATATGTTCTAAGCAGAGCAATTTTTTTGATGCCATTGTAATTTGGGCCTCTTACCTTGTTAGTAATAATATTCATCAATCTAGTATTAGAAAGTATTATTTTATGCCATTTCTGGAAACATGACTGGTTACCAGAGTGGTCCCTGTGCTTTCAAAGAAACTGTTATGAAGGCTATGGTGGTGTCAGTGGATCAAGTTTAATAACACTATGATCTCCACACAACAAAAGCCAGTGTTCAAATAGCCATTGTTTTAAATTCCTCTTTCCTGATTTCTGCTGCTATATTAGCAGAAATTTTTTTTTAATCATAGAAAAGCCACATATTAATTCTATTAATCATGAAAAAGTAGCAATGTAAATTAAAAGCTTTTTTGACTGCTATATAAAATCATCATATTTTCACATTTACTTGTCCTAATGCATTGATTTTCACATTGTATATTTACACCAAAATCAAGTTCATTATTTATGTTTTTAATGTTACCTTGAGAGGTGGCACTAGTGGTAAAGAACCCACCTGCCAATGCAGGACACATAAGAGATGTGGGTTCAATTTCTGGGTCTGGAAGACCCTCTGCAGAAGGAAATGGTAACCCACTCCAGTATTCTTGCCTGGAAAATCCCATGGACAGAGAAGCCTGGCGGACTACAGTCCATGGGGTCGCAAAGAGTCGGACACAACTGAAGCAACTTAGCATGTTGAACTACTGTGGTTTTTCATCACTGATTTTGTACTAGAATGAACCACTTTTGAGCCATTAATAATTTGGAAGATTAGAGAGAAAATGCAAAAAGTGGTAATGTGGAAACATGCAAAATTAAGAATATAACCAATAACATGACAAATGACATGACACAAACATCTTGTTAGCTATATGTTAGCTGACATGAACCAATTACTGAATTCTTTGTAGTATATGGGCAGCTTCACCTATTAACACCACATTGAGATATCTAGGGAAAAAATATGGTTAGTCAGGTTTAACCCTGAATACTCATTGGAAAGACTGATGCTGAAGCTCCAAAACTTTGGCCACCTGATGTGAAGAACTGACTCATTGGAAAAGACCTGGATGCTGGGAAAGACTGAGGGCAAGAGGAGAAGGGGAAGACAGAGGATGAGATGGTTGGATGGATTCACCAACTCAACAGACATGAGCTTGAGCAAACTCTGGGAGATAGTGAAGGATAAGGAAGCCTGGTGTGCTACAGTCCATGGGGTCACAAAGAGTCAGATACACCTGAGTGACTGAACAACAACAACAACCTTGCCATTATGTCCCATGAGCTCTGGCACAGAATGTAAATACATTCCATTACCACGAAGAAAACCAACATACACATGGGGGAAATGAGTCTTAGAGAGGCAAAGTGACTTATTCAAAGTTTCACAAGTATGAATCAAACCCAAGTTGCACAAGTTGGGCAATTAGCTGCCTTATTTAGTCATCAAGATAAGCATCATCTCCTTTGGCATCGATAGGGAGTGGTTGAAAGAAATGGGGGTATTTAGTTTGGGAAGGAGAAGCCTGGCTAGGGAGCAAGAATGGCAGCTGTAGCTGTGTTCAAATATGCGAAGGACAGTTCCTGAGAACAAGGAGCAGTCCTGTCTGGTTGGTTATCCTGAGGGCAGAATATGGGTGTATGGAAGGAAGTTACAGGGGAGCAAGATTGGCTCACCAGCAGGAAGAACTTTCTGTCAAGTGGAATCCTATGACAGCTGAAGCAAGGAACTTCCAGGTCTGCCCCAGTTCACTTGGAAACTGGGTGATGATGCTTGGCAGGAAGGCAGAGAAGGTGAGTCCTCCACCAGGTAGAGGTGGGAGCAGGTGAGCTAAAAAATGTTCTAGCCCAAGTCTGATGAGGGCCTGGAGGGAGGAGGACAGGTGAAGTGGGATAGGTGGACCCTTCTGTACCTCACACATGGGTGCCTTGGTTCAGCTGTTTCTTGCTTGCCCAGCTTCAGCCCCACCTGTTTCCTGGGTGGCCAAGGGAAGTCTTTGAGGTTCAAGGCAGGAGACTGAAACCTCTGCCTCCCAAAGACACAGGGCTGCTTCTCCTGCCACAGCCAGGGCACCATGTCCACACTGGGGCCCCTTCCTCTGCCCAGTGCCTTGAATCTAAAGTTTAATCCCAGGAGCAGGAGATTAGAAGTGACTCAGGGCACTATCTACACTTGGCAGCCAACACTGGAGAAATGTGAACAGCTGAGAGGACTTATCTTAACCCTTGGCCATTCTCAAACTACAAGATACCTTCTACTTGAAAACCTTCTAGCTTACCTCTACCAAATCAGAAAGTTGCAATCCCCATATCCAGTGACTCCACATTAGCTTTAAGTATAAATGAAGCAGCAACAGAACAGCATGACTTAGGATGAGGTGAAGAAGACAGGTATTACTGGATTAAAATTTATTCAAAGCTTCCTTGGTGGCTCAGACAGTAAAGAATCAGCCTGCAATGTAGGAGAACCAGGTTTGATCCCTGGGTTGAGAATATCCCTTGGAGAAGGGAATAGCTACCCACTCCAGTATTCTTGCCTGGAGAATCCCCATTGACAGAGGAGTCTGGCGGGCCACAGGCCATGGGGTCTCAAAGAATCAGACAGGACTGAATGACTTTAGTAGTGCTATCAGCACACTTTTCAAAGGTCAATGGTAGAAGATTTTAGAGACTTATTTAAACCATCTTTTTGCAATACTATTGTACTATCTATGGCTTCCCTGGTGGCTCAGATGGTAAAGAAACCACCTGCAATGCAGGAGAACTGGGTTTGATCCCTAGGTGTGGAAGATCCCCATGGAGAAGGGAATAGCTACTCACTCTAGTATTCTTGCCTGGAGAATTGCCATTGACAGAGGAGCCTGGCAGGCTGCAGTCCATGTGGTCATAAAGAGTTGGACATGACTGAGCAACTAAGCACAGCATAGAGCACACATTGTACTATCTATAGGCAGAAGGAGAAGAGGGTTTCAGAGGATGAGGCTGGATGGCATCACTGATGCGATGGACATGAACTTGGGCAAACTCCGGGAGATGGTGAGGGACAGGGAGGCCTGACGTGCTGCAGTCCATGGGGTCGCAGAGTCAGACACGACTGTGCGACTGAACAACAACATAGTACTATCTGTATGCCTAATTATATTTGACAAGAGGATCTCAAGGAATTCAAGAATTCTCTATGTCAGTGCTAGGGGTGGACACAGAATAGATGGCTAAGAGTGTTCTCCTAGGCCCAGGACTGATATACAGCTGGCATGCACTGTGATTAAAATTCTCTGGGGTTAAAATATTAAAATACTTCTGTACTGGCTTGTAAATAGCACTGCCCCAAGCCTCCCAGATGGCACTAGTGGTAAAGAACCCACCTGCCAATGCAGGAGACATAAGAGATGCCGGTTTGATCCCTGCATTGGGAAGATTCCCCTGGAGAAAGAAATGGCAACTCACTCCAATATTCTTGCCTGGATAACTCCATGGACAGAGGAGCCTGGCAGGCTACAGTCCATAGAGTCACAAAGAGTCAGGCTTGACTGAAGCGGCTTAATACACACAAGCCTCTCAAGTACCCCTTTGGCCCTGGCCACTTGAGCCTCCCCCTCCCTAGGCTCCTGCCATGCCTCCCTACAATCTAGGAACTATGGGGAAATGGCTCACATGCAGGGGGCCTTCCAGATTCAGCTCCTGCTGAGACCAAAGATAGTTAGATATTTTAAAATATTACCCCTGATTAAGTCTCAGGTCTTTTGTCTGGGAGAGGGGACATGAGACTTAGGGTCAAACACTCCAATGGTGAGAAGCCAAATTTGGAAAAATTTTAGTGTAATATATATATATATATACATACACATACACACACACACTATATAGAGAGCAATTTAGGTGCTAAGAAAAAGTCAGTGAAGGGCTGGGTTCTAATTCCCAACACCATGACCCTTAAGCTCTTTGTAATAAAATAGATTCAGTGTTATAAAGCTTAATAATATGTCCTAAGAGCTTCTGATGAAGGACAAGAAAGGTTTTCTTTAAATCATAAGTTGGGATTTGTCAATTACTGTTATTGTTCTTCTGATAGTTCTGAGTACCAGTTTTTTTCATAATGCAGTGATCATCCTTGAAATACCTGTCACATTAGTAATATCAGCTAACATTTACTAAGCACTTACTCACCCAGACACTATTCTACACACTTTATGTGTAGTGTCTAATTTAATACAACTATTCAGGTAGACTGGCTTCCCTGGTGGCTCAGATGATTAAGAATCTGCCTGTAATACAGCAGACTCAAGTTCTATCCCTGGGTCGAGAAGATCCCTTGGATAAGTGGATGGCTACTCATTCCAGTATTCTTGCCTGGAGAATCCCATGGAGAGAGGAGCCTGGTGGGCTACAGTCCATAGGGTCAAAAAGAGTTGGACATGAGTTAGCGACTAAGCACACACACACATTCAGGTAGATTCACTATAGTCACCATTTGATGTTGAAGAAACTGAAATCCAGGGATTATTTAACTTGTCCAGTGGGAGACCTGGGTTCAATCCCTGGGTTGGGAAGATCCCCTGAAGAACCGAAAGGCTACTCACTCCAGTATTCTGGCCTGGAGACTTCCATGAACTGTATAGTTCATGGTGTTGCAGAGTCAGACACAACTGAGTGACTTTCACTTTCACTTTCAAGTCATTCAGCTTGTAAGTGGCTGAGCAAGGTTTTCAACTGAGGGAGTCTGACTTCTGAGCCCACATGCCTACCCACTATGCTATATTGTGTATCAACTGAGCCCACTACACCTAATTTAATCCTGCAACATCTACCTTAAGATAGGCATTATCATCCTCATTCTACAGACAAGGAAACTGAAGCTCAGAGATAAAACCACCTGCCCATGTTCACCCTGTCAATTATCATCAGAACTGCAGCTCCAACTCAAGTCTTTTATGCCAAAGGCTGTGAATTCTTGCCTCATGTGCTTTCCCATCTCCCAAATAATTTCCTTTCCTCTAGCACATTTATTCTTCCCTAGCTTTATATTCTCACGGTCATCTTCAACTTACTAGATTAGTAATCCCTTTCTTGGTAGCCCTGGTAACTTTCAGCCTTTAATATTGACCATATAACTAGTCTATAACCTGCTGCTGCCAAGTCACTTCAGTCGTGTCAGACTCTGTGCAACCCCATAGACGGCAGCCCATCAGGCTCCACTGTCCCTGGGATTCTCCAGGCAAGAACACTGGAGTGGGTTGCCATTTCCTTCTCCAATGCATGAAAGTGAAAAGTGAAAGTGAAGTCGTTCAGTCGTGTCCAACTCTTCACAACCCCATGGACTGCAGCCTACCAGGCTCCTCCGTCCATGGGATTTTTCCAGGCAAGAATACTGGAGTGTGATGCCATTGCCTTCTCCAAGTCTATAACCTACTCCTCATTAAAATGTCCCCTCAGATTTAATGTCCATTGACCTTCACAGGAAGCAATTTTTACTGTGATGGTTGCAAAATTATTTTCTGACTCTAGCACTCTCATTTTCCAAAACATGCACAGCTGAAATCACAAAGTTAACCCTATAATTACTTCCTGAGCCAGTCAAACAAACTTTTTTTTTTAATGACCTCTGTTTCAGTGCTTTGGGCTGCAACTACAGATACCTGACTCATTCATACTTAGACAGTAAAGACATTTGATGATCTCACATAGCAAGAAGTATGGAACATTACCAAGTCAATTCCCAGATTGCTTAATTCAGCAATTCAGTGATGTCATCAAAGACCCAGGATCAGAGGTCACCTGCCCAGAGGAGACACATGACACACCTGAGATTGCACTCTCATGGCGCACCCAGGAAACCAAGTGGCTGGGACTGGGGAGGTGATTAAGACGCATAGCCCACCTGGGACAGTGTGCTTACCAAGCACCTGGTCACCTGAGCTCCTCAGACCTGCTGCTACTGCTACTGCTATGGAGAAGGCAAAGGGCACAAAACACAAGCCCACCCAAGTCTGTGCCTTTGCGGAGTACCCAAGAACCTGAACCTGAGCAGCTTAGACCTGGGAAATGCACAAAACTCAGGGCCCACTTTGGACAGTTCCCCTGCAGAGCAACCTGAAGCCTGAGCAGTGTAGACCAGGAAAGCACACCGGGAAAGTGCCAGGGAGCTGGGGCAAACCCATTGTGGTCTTTACACTGCAAGCACTCCCAACACACACCAGTGATATTTGTTTGCAATGTTCCTCCCTCCCCACAGCACGACTGAACAAGGGAGCCTAAATAAGTGACCACCTTTGCCCCCTTGTGTCAGGGCAGAAATTAGACACTGAAGAGACTTGCAAACAGAGGAAGCCAAAATAAACAAAGAAGAGGGAACCGCTCTGGAAGTGACAGGTGCAATAGATTAAAACCCTGTAGTTAAATTGACTAAACGTTGGAAGGGGCCTATAGACCTTGAGAAGAAGTATAAGCTGGAGCAAGGAACTATCTGAAGCTGAAATGACCCCACACTGCCCTCAACAGCTCCAGAGAAATTCCTAGATGTATTTTCATTATTATCATTTTAAAATTTTTAAGTTCTCTATTATTCCTTTAATTTTCATTTTTATAACCTACTATTACCTTGCAAAAAAAGACCCTACTTTTAAAGCAAACTTCATATATATATTTTATAAATTTTGTGACTTTGTTTTGTTTTTAATATTGTATATTTAAGAGTCTAACCTCTACTCTAGATTTTTAATCTTTGCTTTTTGGTTATCAATTTTATACCTTTAAGAATCTAATCTTCAGTACCCATTTTTATTTAGGGGTGTGATTACTGGCTTGATTGCTCTCTCCCCTTTTGACTGTCCCTTTTCTCCCCAAGGTCACTTCTATCTCCTTCCTCCCCCTTATCTTCTCTACTTAACTCTATGAATCTCTCTGGGTGTTCCAGACTGTGGAGAGCACATAGGTAATTGATTACTGGCTACACAGCTCTTTTCCCTTTTGATTCCCCCTCTTCTCATCTTGGTCACCTCTATCTCCCTCCTCCCTCTTCTATTCTCCATGTAACTCTGTGAACCTCTCCAGGTGTCCCTCACTGTGGAGAATCTTTTCACCATTAACACAGATGTTTTATCATCTGTGCTGTATGGATTGAGAAGTCTTGAGGCTACTGTAAGAATAAGACTTAAAGCCAGAGGCAGGAGGCTTAAATCCAAAACTTGAGGACACCAGAAAACTCCTGATTCCAGGGAACATTGATCGACATGAGCTCATCCAAAAGCCTCCATACCTACACTGAAACCAAGCTCTACCCAAGAGCCAAGAAGTTCCAGAGCAGGACATACCATGCTAATTCTCCAGCAATGCAGAAACATAGCCCTGAGCATTAAAACACAGGCTGCTCAAAGTCACACCAAACCCACAGACACCTCAAAACTCACTACTGGACACTTCATTGCACTCCAGAGAGAAGAGATCCAGATCCACCCACCAGAACAACAATGCAAGCTTCCCTAACCAGGAGACCTTGACAAGACATTAGTCCAATCCCACCCACAGGGAGCAGGCTCCACAATAAAGGGGAACCACAAACTCCCAGTGAACATAAAGGGCACCCCAAATATAGCAATGTAAACAAAATGAAAAGGTAGAGAATGTAAGGAGCATGATAAATGCCCACCAAACCAAACAAAAGAGGAGGAGATAGGGAATCTATGTGAAAAATAATTCAGAATAATGATAGTAAAGATGATCCAAAATCTTGAAAACAAAATAGAGTTACAGATAAATAGACTAGAGACAAGGATTGAGAAGATGCAAGAAATGTTTAACAAGGACCTAGAAGAAATTTTAAAAAGTCAATAAATAATGAATAATGCAATAACTGAGATCAAAAGCACTCTGGAGGGAATCAACAGTAGAATAACTGAGGCAGAAGATAGGATAAGTGAGGTGGAAGATAGAATGGTAGAAATAAATGAAGCAGAGAGGAAAAAAATTAAAAGAAATGACGACAACCTCAGAGACCACTGGGACATGTTAAACAGCCCAACATTCGAATCATAGGAGTCCCAGAAGAAGAAGACAAAAAGAAAGGCCTTGAGAAAATGCTTGAGGAGATAATAGTTGAAAACTTCCCTAAAATGGGGAAGGAAATAGCCACCCAAGTCCAAGAAACCCAGAGAGTCCAAAACAGGATAAACCCAAGGTGAAACACCCCAAGACACATATAAAACAAGTTAATGAAGATCAAACACAAAGGGAAAATATTAAAAGCAGCAAGGGAAAAACAACAAATAACACACAAGGGGATTCCCATAAGGACAACATCTGATCTTTCAATGGAAACTCTTCAGGCCAGAAGGGAATGGAAGGACATACTTAAAGTGATGAAAGAGAAAAACCTACAACCCAGATTACTGTACCCAGCAAGGATCTCATTCAAATATGAAGGAGAAATCAAAAGCTTTACAGACAAGCAAAAGCTCAGAGAATTCAGCACCACCAAACAAGTTCTTCAACAAATGCTAAAGGATCTTCTCTAGACAGGAAACACAGGAAAGGTGTATAAAGTCAAACCCAAAACAACAAAGTAAATGGCAACAGGATCATACTTACCAATAATTACCTTAAATGTAAATGGGTTGAATTTCCCAACCAAAAGACAAAGACTGACTGAATGGATACAAAAACAAGACCCCTATATTCACTGTCTACAAGAGACCCACCGCAAACCAAGGGATACATACAGACTGAAAGTGAAGGGCTGGAAAAAGATATTTCACGCAAATGGAGACCAAAAGAAAGCAGGAGTAGCAATACTCATATCAGATAAAATAGACTTTGAAATAAAGGCTGTGAAAAGAGACAAAGAAGGACACTACATAATGATCAAGGATCAATCCAAGAAGAAGATATAACAATTATAAATATATATGCACCCAACATAGGAGCACCACAATATGTAAGGCAAATGCTAACAAGTTTGAAAGGGGAAATTAACAATAACACAATAATAGTGGGAGACTTTAATACACCACTCACACCTATGGATAGAGCAACTAAACAGAAAACTAGCAAGGAAACACAAACTTTCAATGATGCAATGGACCAGTTAGATCTAGTTGATATCTATAGGACATTTCACCCCAAAACAATGAATTTCACCTTTTTCTCAAGTGCACAGGGAACATTCTCCAGGATAGATTACATCCTGAGCCATAAATCTAGCCTTGGTAAATTCAAAAAAATAATTATCATTTCAAGCATCTTTTCTGATTACAATGCAGTAAAATTAGATGTCAATACAGAAAAAAAAAGATTAAAAATACAAACATATGGAAGCTAAACAACACGCTTCTATATAACCAACAAATCACAGAAGAAATTAAAAAATAAATCAAATTATGCATAGAAATGAATGACAATGAAAACATGACAACCCAAAACCTATGGGATTCAGTAAAAGCAGTGCTAAGGGGAAGGTTCATAGCAATACAAGCTTACCTCAAGAAACAAGAGAAAAATCAAATAAATAACCTAACTCTACACCTAAAGCAACTAGAAACAGAAGAAATGAAGAACCCCAGGGTTAGTAGAAAGAAAGAAATCTTAAAAATTAGGGTAGAAATAAATGCAAAAGAAACAAAAGACACCATAGGAAAAATCAACAAAGCTATAAGCTGGTTCTTTGAGAAGATAAATAAAATAGAGAAACCATTAGCCAGACTCATCAAGAATCAAAGGGAGAAAAATCAAATCAACAAAATTAGAAATGAAAATGGAGAAATCACAACAGACAACACAGAAATACAAAGATCATAAGAGACTACTATCAGCAACTATATGCCAATAAAATGGACAACTTGGAAGAAATGGAAAAATTCTTAGAAAAGTATGAACCAGGAAGCAATAAAAAATCTTAACAGACACATCACCAGCATGGAAATCGAAACTGTAATCAGAAATCTTCCAACAAACAAAAGCCCAGGACCAGATGGCTTCACAGGTGAATTCTACCAAAAATTTAGAGAAGAGTTAACACCTATCCTACTCAAACTCTTCCAGAAAATTGCAGAAGAAGGTAAACTTCCAAACTCATTCTATGAGGCCACCATCACCCTAATACCAAAACCAAAGATGCCACAAAAAAATAAAACTACAGGCCAATACCACTAATGAACATAGATGCAAAAATCCTTAAAAAAATTCTAGCAAACAGAATCCAACAATCATTCTAATAAAAGATCATACATCGAGGCCAAGTGGGCTTTATCCCAGGGATGCAAGGATTCTTCAATATTCACAGATCAATCAATGTGATACACCACATTAAGAAATTGAAAGATAAAAACTATATGATTATCTCAATAGATGCAGAGAAAGCCTTTGACAAAATTCAACATCCATTTATGATAAAAAAAAAAAAACCCTTCAGAAAGCAAGCATAGAAGGAACATACCTCAACATAATAAAAGCCATTCTGAAGGAGATCGGCCCTGGGATTTCTTTGGAAGGAATGATGTTAAAGCTGAAACTCCAGTACTTTGGCCACCTCATGCGAAGAGTTGACTCATTGGAAAAGACTCTGATGCTGGGAGGGATTGGGGGCAGGAGGAGAAGGGGACAACAGAGAATGAGATGGCTGGATGGCATCACTGACTTGATGGACATGAGTCTGAGTGAACTCCGGGAGTTGGTGATGGACAGGGAGGCCTGGCGTGCTGCAATTCATGGGGTCACAAAGATTCGGACACAACTGAGTGACTGATCTGATCTGATCTGATGATAAACCCACAGCAAACATTATCCTCAATGGTGAAAAATTGAAAGCATTTTCCCTAAAGTCAGGAACAAGACAAGGGTTCCCACTCTCACCACTACTATTCAACATAGTTTTGGAAGCTTTAGCCACAGCAATCAGAGAAGAAAAATAAATGAAGGAATCTATATTGGAAAAGAAGAAGTAAAACTCTCACTGTTTGCAGATGACATGATCCTCTATATAGAAAACCCTAAAGACTCCACCAGAAAATTACTAGAGTTAATCAATGAATATAGTAAAGTTGCAGGATATAAAATTAACACACAGAAATCCCTTGCATTCCTATACATGAACAATAAGAAAACAGAAAGAGAAATTAAGGAAACAATTCCATTCACCATTGCAACAAAAAGAATAAAATACTTAGGAATAAATCTACCTAAAGAAAAAAAAAGACCTATATATAGAAAACTATAAAACACTGATGAAAGAAATCAAAGATGACACAAATAGATCGAGAAATATACCATGTTCATGGATCAGAAGAATCAATGTAGTGAAAATGAGTATACTACCCAAAACAATCAATAGATTCAATGCAATCCCTATCAAGCTACCAATGGTATTTTTCAGAGAACTAGAACAAATAATTTCCCAATTTGTATGGAAATACAAAACACCTCGAATAGCCAAAGCAATCTTGAGAAAGAAGAATGGAACTGGAGGATCAACCTGCTTAACTTCAGACTATACTACAAAGCTACAGTCATCAAGACAGTATGGTACTGTCATCAGACAGTATGGTACTTGCAAAAAGACAGAAATATAGATCAATGGAACAAAATAGGAAGCCCAGAGATAAATCCACGCACCTATGGACACCTTATCTTTGACAAAGGAGGCAATAATATGCAATGGAGAAAAGACAATCTTTTTAACAAGTGGTGCTGGGAAAACTGGTCAACCACTTGTAAAAGAATGAAATTAGAACACTTTCTAACACCATACACAAAAAATAAACTCAAAAAGGATTAAAGATCTTAATTTAAGACCAGAAACTATAAAACTCCTAGAGGAAAACACAGGCAAAACCTCTCTTACATAGCAGGATCCTCTATGACCCACCCCCCAGAGCAATGGAAATAAAAGCAAAAATAAACAAATGGGACCCAATTAAACTTAAAAGCTTTTGCACAACGAAGGAAACCATAAGTAAGGTGAAAAGACAGCCTTCTGAATGGGAGAAAATAATAGCAAATGAAGCAACTGACAAAGAATTAATCTCAAAAATATACAAGCAGCTCCTACAGCTCAATTCCAGAAAAATAAATGACCCAATCAAAAAATGGGCCAAAGAACTAAATAGACATTTCTCCAAAGAAGACATACAGATGGCTAACAGAGACATGAAAAGATGCTCAACATCACTCATTATCAGAGAAATGCAAATCAAAACCACATTGAAGTACCATCTCAAGCCGGCAGAATGGCTGCTCTCCAAAAGTCTACAAATAAATGCTGGAGAGGGTGCAGAGAAAAAGGAACCCTCTTACACTGTTGGTGGGAATGCAAACTAGTACAGCCACTATGGAGAACAGTGTGGAGATTCCTTAAAAAGCTGGAAATAGAACTGCCATATGACCCAGCAATCCCACTGCTGGGCATACACACTGAGGAAACCAGAATTGAAAGAGACAAGTGTACTCCAATGTTCATTGCAGCACTGTTTACAATAGCTAGGACATGGAAGCAACCTAGATGTCCGTCAGCAGACGAATGGATAAAAAAACTGTGGTACATATACACAATGGAATATTATTCAGCTTTAAAAAGAACACATTTGAATAAGTTCCAATGAAGTAGATGAAACTATTATACAGAGTGAAGTAAGCCAGAAAGAAAAACACCAATACAGTATATTAATGCATATATATGGAATTTAGAAAGATGGTAATTATGACCCTATATGCGAGACAGCAAAACAGACAGAGATGTAAAGAATAGACTTTTGGGCTCTGTGGGAGAAGGCCAGGGTGGGGTGATTTGAGAGAATAGCATTGAAACATGTATATTACCATATGTGAAATAGATCACCAGTCCAGGTTCGAAGCATGAGACAGAGTGCTCTGGGCCAGTGCACTGGGATGACCCTGAGGGATGGGATGGGGAAGGGGGGTTGGAGGGGGGTCCAGAATGGGGAACACATGTACACCCTTGGCTGATTCATGTCAATGTATGGCAAAAACCACTAAATATTGTAAAGTAATTAGACTCCAATTAAAATAAATAATTTTTTTTTAAAAAGACCCTGGCTCTTTCTATCTTTATGTTCTACCATCCTGGGAGTGTAGTAATGTCTCTCCTTTCTTCTACAGCACATATTGTATAAAATTGAAACAGTACAGGGATGACATGGCCCCGTATGAAGATCTTTGAATTCATGAAGCATGCTATTTTTTTTCAAATAACTCTCTTTTAATTCGGGTGTCCTCAATATCCTTTTTTTTTTCTTTTCCAAGTTATGTCTAATGGTAATTTGTCTTTTTTTTTAATTGGAGACTAATTACTTTACAATATTGTATTGGTTTTGCCATACATCAACAGGAGAAGGTAATGGCACCCCACTCCAGTACTCTTGCCTGGAAAATCCCATGGATGGAGAAGTCTGGTGGGTTGCAGTCCATGGGGTCGCTAATAGTCGGACACGGCTGAGCAACTTCCGTTTCACTTTTCACTTTCATGCATTGGAGAAGGAAATGGCAACCCACTCCAGTGTTCTTGCCTGGAGAATCCCAGGGATGGTGGAGCCTGGTGGGCTGCTGTCTACGGGGTCGCACAGAGTCAGACACGACTGAAGTGACTTAGCAGCAGCATACATCAACATGAAATATCCTTTTTAAAAATTACAACCCCATCTCTTTATTCCCTCTCTCCCTTCCCTGTTTCACTTTTTCCTTACCACTTATCATCATCCACCATGTAATATATTTTATTTGTTTCTTCTCCCCCACATTAAAATGTAAACACCAAGAAGGCAGAGTCTTTGGTCTGTTTTGCTCACTCTTCCATCCCCAGTAATGAGAACATTCCCAGCACATAGGATGCACTCAATAAGTATTAATTGAGTTAATAAGTGACCACAAGATGATTGCTACAGCATTAACATCATATCCTTAACAACACTCTAAGGGGAAAAAAAAGAGACATGAGACAAAGATGCTGTTTTCTTTCAAGGCTTGTAATTTTATCAGAGAAACCCCACAGCAGACTTTTCTTAAGTTCCCATTAACCAGAACTGGTCATATGCCCATCAGTAGGTCTCACTAGGCAAATAGGAATGGGATTCCCATGATTGGCTTAAACCAATAATGACACATTTCATAGGGCTGGGCAAAGAACAACTCTGGGTTCTTCCTTGAGCATATGAAGTGAGCATGTAAGGTTGTCATTTGAGCAACCTATAATGTTTGGCCTAGTAGCTGCACATACTCAAGAATGTCATCTAATCCCTGTTTTCCTATCTTTCCCCCATATCTAGGAAAGCCCTCTTCTATCAGGTCAGCTCCCATTGGACCTTTCTGTCATTCGATTCAGCACACATAGCATCCAGATCTTGATCTCTAATACCATTTCCCACTAAAAGAAGTCAGAGCTCTTTAGAGAAATGGATGATTCCAGACCTGGAACAGAGTAATTACAAGGTAAGCCTGAAACATCTCATTATGCCAGAAACTAAGGAAGTGCTCAAGAAAACAATTGGAGACATACCACAAGGATACAGGAACTGTATGTTGAAAGGGTTCCCACTGTCTAAACTTGGAACAAGTTAGGCACCAAAATAATTAAGAACAGTAATGAATTATAAACCATTGATCAAAAATAGAAATCCATGAGTGGGTTCATGCTTACAGTTGAATACTGAGGATTGACTAGTAAATGTGGAGGGAGTGCTAGAGTTGGAAAAAATCATCATTTTGCAACCATCATGGTAAAGATTGGTTTAGGCAGGGATCAATGGATACAAAATATGGGGACATTTTAATGAGGAGCAGTTTATTTGCAGGTTATTATTGTGTCTTCCTTCAGATGCAAGAGAATAAATAGTAACTATACAATGAAATGATTGGGCAACATCTTAGTGTGGGTGCCTCCATGTACAATTCCCTAAGAAGGACAGAGCATCACCTATGTGATATTCTAGCCTGGAATATATAACCTGAACCTAACTGTGAGGAAACATCAGGCAACTACAATCAGCAATATTATACACTTATAAAAAAGCATAGGATGGAAAAGAGCATATTCTTCAAAAATACTAATATCATAAAATACATACAAAGAAGTGCTGTATAAATGTTCTAAGTCAAAAAAAGAGTAAAATGACTTGATAGCTAAATTCAGTACCTGGTCCTAGACTGGATCCGGTACTGGCAAAAATTTTAAAATAAAAGCTATACATAGTGACCAATTGACACAATTAGAATATGGAATATCTCATATATGAATATGGAAAGTAGATGATATTAAATATGTGATATCAAAATCATATTGATATTAATGATATTGATAACTGTGCTGTGGTTATGTAAGAGAATACTGAAGTGTTTATGAGGAAAAGGGTCATGATATATGCAACATGCTCTCAAATGGTTCAGGAAAAATCAGCTATGACATATAGATAGATAAAGAGCTGATAAATGATAGAGCAAGCAAATGATAAAGCAAATGGGCAAAAATGTAAGCAATAGGTTAATCTGAGTAAAGTATATTTGAGTCTTCTTGGTATAATTCTTATTCTTACAGTTCTTCTATAACTTTGAAAACATATCCAAATAAAACATTAAAAAATACAGTTCATGGTCCATCCCATCCTGTTTAGAAGCCTTTCCTACTTAGTTTTGTGAAGGCTCTCAGGGCTCCAGAATAGCAAAGGTTGTCGCCTGGGGATCTACATGTTTTGGCCAATGTGAACTCATCACAATTATTCATGGCAGCTCTTCCAGGAGAATAATTACTCAACTAACCTTTACTGTCTTCCAGGCATTGTGTTATGTATACGCTGAGATAAAAGATGACTAAACCAACTTCTTGCCCTCGAGAAGTTCACGAATGGGCACATAATCTATGTGTCAAGTACTATAATTAGAGGAATGCAGAGGTTCTAGGAGACACTAGAAGAAAGAGAGCTTATTCAGCTGGGGGTGGGGATCAGAGGTAGCATAGGCATGTGGAAATGTCAGGGAATGTTTCCCAGAAAAGATTCTTGGGTTAAGCCTTAAAGAGGTTAGCCTGTAGATGATGAGAATGAAGGAAGGACGTTCTTGGCACACAGAAATGAATGAAAGAGGTAGAATAGTATTTAAGAACACAGACTCTAGAACTGGGCTACCTGGGCTGAGATCCTGAATCTGCCACTTATTAACTGCATGACCTTGGGTAAATGAGTTAGCCTTTCTCTGTCTCAGTTTCTTCATCTGTCCCATAAGGATAATGTCACTATCTACTACAAAGGATAGTTACGGATGATTAAATTTTAAGAAGTGATATGCCTGGGCCACAAGCTAGCACATACATAGGTGCCAAATAAATATGAGCTCAGTTTATGTCCCTTTCAGACAGCAAGAATTTTCAGTCAGTAGACTGCAGAGTTCATGACAGGAAGGTGGAGAGAAAGGAGGGCGGAGGTAATGCCAAACTAAGAAATTCATACTTTAGCCTAAAGGCAATGGAAAGTTATTGGAAAGTTTTAATAATTTCATCTAACTTGTGATTTAGAAAGGTCCTTCTGGCTTGGAGAATGAAGCAGGATAAGAATGGAGGCAAGAAAGCCAGTGAAGAGGTCATTGTATCAGTTCAGATGACAGGAGGTGAAAATCTTGGATAGGGTAGTGAGGCAATGTTATTGATGAGGGAACATTCGAGAGACTCCATGGGAGTAGAAGTCAAGGTTAACTCTCAGATGCCTGACTTGAGCACCAAGATGGATAAAGACTCTGTCCTCTGTGATAGAAAAGAGAGAAAGAACAAGGTTTGGGAGGTAGGGGACAAAGATAATGAGTTCAGTTTTCACCACAGTAGCCTGAAGGGCCAGTGGGACATCCAAGTGGGGAAATCTATTCAAAGATAAGATATAAAGGCTGGGATTTGCCATTGCTTAAAACTCACAAAGCAAATTCTACCCTTTTCTACTTGTGTGGCCTTGAACTAAGTATATGTCTTTGCCAAGTCACCCTTTCCTCCATTAGAAAAGTATTGCAATGATTAAAATGCCATAGTATAAGTGAAAAGCACTCTTTATTGAATTACCAAGTATGATACAAATGCCAGATATTTTTCTGTTGGAGGGAGCTAACACAGAGAAAGGGGCTCCTCTGGTGGCTCAGACAGTAAAGAATCCGCCTGCAATGCAGGAGACCTGGGTTCGATCCTTGGGTTGGGAAGATCTCCTGGAGAAGAAAATGACAATCCACTCCAGTATTCTTGCTGGGAAATCCCATGAACAGAGGATCCTGGCAGACTATAGTCCATGGGGTCTCAAAGAGTCAGACACGACTGAAGCAACTGAGCACTTAACTAACACAGAGTAAAAGACTTACATTTTAGATTATCTTTTGGTGAAACTTTTCCTCTCTAGGGCAATAAAAAGTTTCAAGAATATATAGGAACAGACCTGTCCTAAGGATCTCTTAGGACCTCTGTCCTAAGCCTGGGTCTTTCTCCCCTCCTAGTTTATATAGAATAGAAATAGATCAGAAACTTGAAAATAAATCCTCAACAGACTGAAAGAAACCAAAATTGAAATAAGGGACTATAGAGGCCAAAACTTAAGGTAGACTTCAAGCATTCTGGTGGCGCTTCATCTGTATTGAGATCTGGCCAGCTTCCAGGCACAATAGCAACAACTCAGACCCTGATTATAGACAGCCTTGCAAGGCCTTTTGCAAAGTGCTTTGTTCTTATCTACCCTAATGGGGAGATAGGTGTGGTTTAGAACTACAGGAGCCATACAACAGGTAATCTAATTCTCTGTACCACAAACTTTCTCTGCAAATCCTTAGGGACTTGTCTGCAAAAACAAACAAACAAACAAACAAAAAAAAAAACGTACTCTTGGTCCAATGGCCTTGCTCATAATTTTCCTATGGAAGTCCTCACAAGCCCCCAGATTCTTTTAGAACAGCAGATATGGTATTAGCTATTCAAGCTATAAAACTGTCCTCATTTGTAGAATGTGGGAGTATACAGTCTCTCCCTGGGAAGAGAGTACACAGTCTTTCTATTAAGTTCAGCTTGTCAGAGATTTACTTATTAACAAGTGTTTTATTGGGCTGTCATTCATGTTGCATCCCCAGATCTTGTGGCCCTGATCTTTGAGTCAATCATCTTTGAATCTTAGGCCCAATAAATATACCAATTTCTCAAAATCTCTGTTATTCTCTGTGGGGGATAATGAGGAACTTTACTTTCCTCACTTGTAAAGTAGAAACATTAATACTTACCTTACAGGTTTATTGTGAGGACTAAATGAGATTATACATTGAAAATGCCAGCCCTCCATATTCATTCAAAAATATTTACTGAGAACCTACTATATGATGTGCTTAGTTGCTGAGTCATGTCCAACTCTTTGGAACCCAATGGACTGTAGCCCTGCAGGCTCCTCTGTCCATGGGGATTCTCCAGGTAAGAATACTGGAGTGGGTTGCCATGCCCTCCTCTAGGATCTTCCCAACCCAGGGATCAAACCCAGGTCTCCAGCATTGGGGATGGATTCTTTACTGTCTGAGCCACCAGGGAAGCCCATATGCTAGACACTGCTGTATGCATTGAGGATGAAGCAATGAACAAAGACACTTATTACTACCCTCACAGAGGTTATACTTTAGTGGAAGGAGTCTAATCACAAACAACTAAATAAATAAAATCTATAATATGACAGATGATGATTAAGAGCTATGAAGAAAAATAAAGTAGAATAGGGGGCTAGTGAGTGCCAGTCAGAGGTGAAGATCATCACGCACAGGAGGTCCTTTATAAATGGTAGCTATTTCTAAGTCTCTTTGGTCTTTACACCTCTAGCATTACTTGGATACACAACCTAAGTGCTTGTAACAGTTCAAAGACACATATGAAAACATAACTATGGACAGGGACTCACTAGATTTTAGGAGTGTAAAGAATAACAAGGCATGATCCATAGCCATGTGGATCATTTCAACATGCTATAAGTGACTAGACATGGGATGATGAGGACAGAGTGTAGAGGAGAGTCAATTAGCACAGGAAAGGGTCAGGAAAGGCTTTCTGGAGGTATTGATGTCTAGCTGAGACTTAAAGGTTGAGAGGCAAGAAATTTAAAAGGGTGAGCTTGGCAGAAGAAATGATACTAGCAAAGTCATGAGGACCATAGACTAGTGAGATGAGTAAGAAGGAGCTGTGTGAAGTTCAGGGGATAGAGAGTGAAAGGAGATGAAGCCAGAGAAGTAGGTACAAGTCAGGAGGACATGGAGAGTCAGGTTGTGGACATCACTTAGAAGAAAATTATGGAACAACTATAAGTTCTTTGGTAGAGAAATCATATGGTCAGATTTGCATGTTAGCAAGATTGTTTTATAGAAAAAAAAGTACAAGAAAAGGGATCATGCTGGCTGCAGTTTGTAGGCTAGATTACAAGAAAGTCAAAACTAAAGGCAGAGCATCCAGATAGGACTCTACTAGAATAGTCCACGTTGGAGAGAATGAGAGAATGAATGACAGGAGACAGAGAGGAGTGATAGATTTCAAAAGCATTTAGTAAGGCCTTAGTGGCTGGTTCAGTTAAGAATGAAAAATCAAGGTGACTCCCAAGTTTCTGGCTTGGGTTGATGCTAGTGCTCTGATGAGAAGTACACAATAAAGGATGGATTTCCAAGGGAAAGATGATGAATTCCGTTTTGGATCTTCCAAACCTTATTCAATAGCTTATTCTCAAAAGGTACTCTTTGGAGACTTGGTATAATTTAAGGTTTTGTCATCAGGCATAGCTGGGTCCTGACTATAATGTGGAAGTAATAATAAAAATTTACCTCACAGCATGATAATGAAGTCGTGTCTGACTCTTTGCGACCCCGTGGACTGTAGCCCACCAGGCTCCTCCATCCATGGAATTTTCCAGGCAAGAGTACTGGAGTGGATTGCCATTTCCTTCTCCAAAATATTTCTTTGAGCCCCCTTTTTTTGGGGTGGGGTGCAAGAATACTGGAGTGGGTTGCCATTCCCTTCTCCAGGAGATCTTCCTGACCCAGGGATTGAACCTGGGTCTCCTGCACTGTAGGCAGACGCTTTACTGTCTGAGCCCCCGCATGATAAGGAAGACACAATGATATAATAACAAAAGAATTGCTTAGCACAATGCTGACACATAGTATGGATTCAGTACTAGCAATTATTATTAACATCTTTCTTTTGTGGGCTCAGATCCCACCTCCCACTTCTACTCAACTCCTAAGTTTGCTTTTAAGGTTTTCTAGCTGACTTGTCTCTGACCTCTTAGCATATTCCTTTGGGGGCTGCCCCATGAATTTCTACAATCTGCATTAATCATCCTGTTTACTTTCTAGTTTCTTTATTGTTTTGAAAAGAGCTTCGTCTTTATTCTGCACATGTTCTCCCTGCTGAGTCACCATCTTGGGCTCCCCTTGACCTTCAGATCACTATGATTCATACTGCTTGCTTAGAAGGAATTTTTAGCAGGTATGCCTCTCCAGGCACCAATCTACTTGGTATCAGCATGAGCATTAAATACCCCCTTTATCATCTAATAATTTTGTTACTAGATGAGACTACCCAGTGCAGCAATTTTGATGACAGCTACCATATATTTAGCACCTATTATGCCAGGAGCTTGAAATTTATTCTCCCATTTCATCTCTATGAACCTTATAAGGTAGGTACTAGTACTATCCCAATTTTGTAGCCAGAAATGAACATTTATTTAGCATTTACATGATACCCGGTACTACATTAAGCCCTTTGCATATGCATATTTAATTCTCACACCAAAATGTAAGTACCATTATTAGCCCCAGTATTCAAATGAACAAACCAAGCAAGTTAAAGTAACATGCTTAAAACCACACAGCTGATAGTGACAACTTGGGGATGGAAATATGAGTGTGTTTGCTCCTGTGTCCTGCTGCAAGCCATAATGGGACAAGAAAAGGAAAGGTTTGGGAGTGGGAACCAGACTGAGTATGCATATCTGATAGGATGAATAGGTATGGCTACTGTATATCTTTGTATTGAAAGATAAAATTGTGTGTTTCTCAGTTGGCTTTACTTGTAAGGTGATGATCAGGAAATTGAATTAAGGGGGCTGGCATTTGAAATACTTTCTCTGGCTCCTTTGCATTCCCCACCTTCTACTCAAATACACATTAAAACTTCTGAAGTCAATAATCAAAGACATATGTATACCTATGGCTGGTTCGTGTTGATGTATGGCAGAAACCAACACAATATTGTAAAGCAATTATTCTCCAATTGAGGTAGAGGGGAAGAGACTATTATTCAACCCATTATCCTAATGCAAGAACTTTCATTTTCTATAGTAGTTTCTTTTTTTTTTATATTTTATTTTATTTTTAAATTTTACATAACTGTATTAGTTTTGCCAAATATCAAAATGAGTAGTTTCTAAGTTGTGTCCATATAAAGACAGTTGGACCTGGTTGTATCTATTTTGTATTTTGCTTTATTCATTTAACATTATAGAGTTAATGTTTTATCTTTCCTATGTCATTTACTGATGAGTCCTAATGTACATCAAGTTGTTCAACATTAAGATCATTTCCAGTTTCTCATTAGTAAAAATTATACTGTATTGAAAATCTTTGTGCCTATAGATTTGTGTTTCCCTTTTGCTGAAGTCTGTCCTTAGGATAGAACCCCCAGAGGGACTGCAGTGTCAAAGGCCAGGAACATAATTATGGCTCTTAATGCAAATTACTGAATTGCTTTCTCAAAGAATCAGACCTATTTGCATTGAAGTTGTGAGAGTGCAAGCTCATCACTGGTATATGAGTCTTTTTTCTATTTTTCTTTCTGTGTTTTTAGTTGAGTCTTAACCTTTATTATTTCTTTGATTAGCTATATATTCAAAATAGTGAGAAGGTGGCAAGAAAATAAAAATTACCAATGAGGAATGAAACAATTGGCCACAATTTAAAATCCCTTTCAGGTGTATTTGTGTCCATGAGGATTTGCCAGCAGGCTGGTATTTCAGTCATTTTCAGATCCATTTTTCCATAATGAGATGACAGGTAGAAATATGGCCAACCTGGCAGGAGTCCCAGTTGGCAAGGTTAGATGGAGAGTGGGAGGGACATCAGCCAGTGTTGAGGGACCTGGTGAGTGGCACATGTAACCAGGACACAGAAGACAGAATCACAGTTTAAGGAAGAACTAAAATCATCATCGGCATAAAAATTTCTTCCATTGTGTAGTTAACCTGGTAGTGCCTCCCTTATACAGAAACTCATTTGTGGTCATACTAATTAGCATCAAGATGCCGTGCCGGCAACAAAGTAGGAAAGTCCAGATCTACTGCCCTTAGGAACAATATAGAGACAGAATGATAACAACTCTTAATCAGAGCTCCTGCCTCATGTTCAGTACTGTATGAAATGTTTCCTCCAGCTTATCTCTAATCCTTACAACAACCCTATGAATTGGGTGCAATTAAGCTGATTTTTACTGATGAGGAACCTAAGGCTTGGGGACGTTGAGTTGGCAGGCAGCATGAAAAGGTAGTTAATAGCATGAGTTCTAGGGCAAGAGGGTCTAGGTCAGAAACCTGCATTTCCCATTTACTAGTTACGTGATCTTAGACACATTAGTTCTCTGCCCTTCAGTTTCTTCTATATACTGGTAGAAGATGGTAATAAAAGAAGAGCCTTGTTTGCAAGGATTGAAGGAAACAATATATGAAAAGTGCTTTGAACAGTGATTGCCACAGAATAAGCATCCCCAAAAGTCTGACCTGTGATCATTGCTATTACCCAAGATGCCACAGTTAGTAAGAGGGACGCTTGGATTCTGGCCCAGATTTGCTGGCCTCCAAATCTCATGCTCCCTTCATTAAATCAAAGAACCCACTTAGCACTAGTGTATGATCCCTGGGTTGGGAAGATCCCCTGGAGAAGGGAAAGGCTACTGACTCCAATATTCTGGCCTAGAGAATTCCACGGACTGTATAGTCCATGGGGTTGCAAAGAGTCGGACATGACTGAGCAACTTTCACTTTCATGTTAGTAAACTCTGTTTAGTCACCCAAATTGTTTGCTTGTAGTCTGATTCTCCTAGGAGCCACCCGCAGTGGCAATGTAAAGATTTGAGTCATCTCCTAGCTCTTGTGGAACACCAACTCTTCCCAAAGGGAAAAGGCCACTAAGAGAGTGAAGATCATAGGTTCTATGTCCAAATATAACTCTTCCAGGGCTGAGACAAGCTTCTATTCTATACTTTTTTTTTTGAAAACCTAGAAGTTGTATTCACATTCAATTTCAAATTCCTAACCAAGTGCTTTGCATCAGGCCAAGTATAATGGTTAAAGTGATATTCAAGTAGAGAGGACCTTCTGTGAATGCTCATTAGCATAATAGTTAACACTTATTAAAGACATTAAAGTGTTCTGGGTACTATTATCAGCTCCTCACCATTTCTACATTTAATTGGCACAACAACCCTCTGTGGTAGGTACTATTCTTGCTTAACAGAAGAGGAAAGTAGACACAGTGGTTAAGTAAACTGACAGGTCACTTAACTAGTAAATGTAAGTGCTTAGATTTTAATCCGGGCCCTAGAGCCCACAAATACAATCACTATACACTACCAGTCCCCAACATTTTGGCACCAGGGACCAGTTTTGTGGAAGACAATTTTTCCATAGACCTGGCCTGGGGGGGGCGGGGAGGGTTGGATGGTTTCAGGATGATTCAAGTACATTACATTCATTGTATTTATTTCTGTTATTATCATACCAGCTCCACCTCAGATCATCGGGCATTAGTTCCCCAAGACTGGGGACTGCTGCTATACACTACTCTCTCTCATTAATGGTAAAAGGCTAATAGGGGCTAACCTTAATCTCTAGCATAGTGCCTGACACATAGAAGGCATTTATTACATAATTTTGAATGAACCATTCATTGTTTATGTCCCCTTACCATGCAACCCAGTAATAATTGTGCAATTAATTAAATAAATTAGTCATATTATTAATTTGCCTAATTATCATATTGTGTGCCTGGATTAGCCTTCAGTAGGGCTTCATATAATTTAATCATCTGTTCAAAATGCACTGCAAAGTCATTGGTTCATCCTTCATTGGTTGAGAAAACCTACTAGAAGCAAAGTCCTGATACTATCTTCTGGGATACAGAGATAAATAGACATAGGAACTCACAGTCTAGTGCAGGAGACAGACATATATGCAAATACAAATGATACCATCTGATCAGAGCATTGAAATGGAGAGGAATATGAGAGGACAGAAGAGGAAAACTAAGGATGAACATATAGTGCTTCTGCTGCCCAACATGTTTTCTTCTGATAACAGAGCTCATTCCACCTAAATGAATACATTACCCAAGGCTGGTATGATGATTAATTTTAAATGTCAGCTTCACTGGGATGAGGGATACCAAGACAGGTGATAAAACATTATTTCTGGGAATGTTTATGAGGGTGTCTCCAGACACCTGAATCAGAAGACTGAATAAAGATCACCCTCATGTATGCCAGTGGGCATCATCCAACCTGTTGAGGACCTGAATAGAACAAAAAGAGAGGAAGGACAAATTTGTTCTTTGCTTCATCTGTCCTTGGACATTGGCACTCCTGGTTCTTAGACCATCAGAGTCAGACTGAATCACACTACCAGCTTTCCTGGTTCTCCAGCTTGCAAGTGGCAAATTAGGGAAATTCTCAGCCTCCCTAATTGTATTCCTATAGTAAACAAACAAACAAAAAAAAATGTTCTGTTTCTCTGGAGAGCCCTCACTAATACATCTGGCTGATCAGAGAATTCTGTTTCTCTGGCTGTTATTAGTTCAAGGATAGACTCAATTCAGGAGCTTTTGCTGGGACTATTGAGAAAGTGGGTCTGTGTTTCTACTGGGGTTACTAAATGGTAAGACGCAAATCTCTAGCTCTTGGTGGCTATCTTGGCCACCATGTAGAGAAGGCCTGTGTGAGAACTGAGTCGATATAGAAGAGATCAGAGCCAAGAAATAGAAACATAGCTGATGATGTCATTTGAGCACCTGGATCTAGCTATGCCTAAAATCATCCCTGTGCTTTTCTATTAGTATCAATAACCCTTTTCTTTTGTCTAAAGCTTATTTGTACTGTGTTTCTGTCACTTGCATGCAAAAGAGTTGCGACTGATACAAACATACATCTAGACTCTGTGTATATGCCAGAGTATGCACACATATACAGTGGTGTGTTGGTTAGTTAGGAAAGGTTTACTGGAGGAAGTAAGGCCTGAGCTAAATCTTGTGTTGGTAGGAACTACCTAATGGAGAAGGAAATGGCAACTCACTCCTGTATTCTTGCCTGGAGAATCCCATGGACAGAGGAGCCTGGCAGGCCAAGGTCTATGAGAGTTGGACACGACTGAAGTGACTAAGTATGCTGCTGCTGCTGCTGCTAAGTCGCTTCAGTTGTGTCCGACTGTGCGCCCCCATAGACAGCAGCCTACCAGGCTCCTCTGCCCATGGGATTTTCCAGGCAAGAGTACTGGAGTGGGTTGCCATTGTCTTCTCTGACTAAGCATGCAGGAGCTACCTAAAGCTAAGGGAAATGTATTTTAGACAGAAAGAAAGCATGAGTAAAAATATGGAAGTAAGAAACACTGCAAAATGATGGAGGTAGGGATATTGTAAGCAGTTTGGCATGGTTGAATAATTGAGTGAGAGTCAGAAGAGGAAGTGACAAAGCTGGAGAGCAAGGCAGGGGCCAATTTGTGGAGCACCTGGAATACCATGTTAAGAAGATGGTAATCTGTGTTCCTTATATTCCTTTTCTGCAGCTCAGCAGAGTTTTTCATTGTTTCTCTTTGTTATCAGTTCTCCAGTAACATGTACCAACAAAGAGTATCAAAGTAGAAAGCTTTCTAGGCTTGGAGTCTAGTCAATCTCAGGATCCGCTTTGGATTCTGAATCACCAGAGGAGCCTCTTTGTGATGTCCTATTTGTTGAGTGTTCTATGGGAGGCAATCATTATCTTCCATTCCATGATTAAGAGATATATTAAGACACTAACCAGAATGTTCCTTCCTTATGATAAAAGTGCCTTTGGTCTTCCAAGCCCAGGGCTATAATTTCAGTGATGATTGAGCATCAACTATATTCATGCCCTGTGCAAGACACTGGGGAGCATATTGAAGAATCAGGCATGGTTCCTGCCCTCAAAGAATATCCAGCACAAGGGAGGAAACAATTACAATAAAATATCATCAGGGCCACAGTGGAGTAATATAAAGGGAGCAGTGGGAACATCAAGAAAGAATACCTTGATCAAGGAAGATATCTTCTGCCAGTGTGACCTTTGAACTGACTTGAAGTGGTAGTAGAGGTTTGCCAGATGCTCAAGGATAGAGTGGAGGGTATTCCAGGCAGGAAAAAAGTTTGTGAAAAGGCCTAGAGGTACAAGAGAACAGATTGTGCTTAAGATGACTGCCCATAATTTGGTACTTCTATAGGTCTAAGTGTGTGTTGTGCAGGGAGGTTGGCAGAGAGTTTTGGGTGGCAGAGGGGAGAGCAGTATGTAGTCAGGAGCCACAAAAGAAGGATCTTAGTCAAGGGACTTAGATTTTATTCTGTAAACAATGGAGAGTCATTGAAAAAAAATGAACAGAGGTGTTACATACAGTTTGTGTTTTAGAAAGAGTATCCTGGTTACAAAGTCCTGCAAAGCAGAGAATGAATTCAAGGCATCTGGCTAGAACTGCATCAGAGAGCCCAGTTAGGAATCTATTCTAATGGTCTAGGTATAAGATGATAATGGAATGCCAGTGGGCATGGAGAGAAGTAGATGGATATGATATCTATTTTAGGACTATAAATGACAGATCTTGATGGTTGAGTGGATGTCAGTGGTTGGGAAGAAAAAGGGAGAAGTATGCTATCCAGGTTTCTGAAGTTTAATTGAAACCAGTGAAAGAAAACACACTGAAAATTACCCCAGTATTAGAACATCAGGTAATTGTCAGGTTCCTGACAGTTGTTCCAGAATTTAGGAATTCCTTTCTTTATCAATTTGAGTTGCCAGACTCTGAGAGAAAGGAGCCAGGCATTCCCAAATTTGAACACGAGTCCTTATGTGTGGCTTTGTTCATATATCTATATAGGTGAAAGGGTGGATGTATATACATCTAGGCACACATACACATGCCTGGGACTACCTTTCCAAAGAAAATATTTGGATAAAGTCATTTTTTTTCTGAAGTCCATCTGACACTTGTGGACAAAGGCAACTGGTTATTCTTTCCTCTTTGTGCTAGGTCATTCTAGATTTAAGTTAAAGCAAAACAGTTTCCTTTTAGCCAATACTTAATAGATAGCATTCATTTCTACTTACTTTAGAGTAAAAATAATCTATCAAAGAAAAGAAGGATATCTATATCTATATTTTTACTGTTAACTGTATGTATACTTCCCCAGAACTTCATCAAGACCATAGTGGGGGTTTTGTTTTGCCCAAATGCCCATTGCATTGGTATAACTTCTCTGCTACTATAGGAGGGTAAAATGATGGAAACTATTAAAAAGTAAAAAGGCTGGAATTTGTGTATATGTGTATGTGTGACTTTTTTTTCTTTCCAATGGCTGAAGTAATTAAGATAAGAGCTTGATATGCACCAAAATTTTGTTTTATTGATGACTAAGGAGTAACGAATGGCTCACAGAAAACAGCATTTGATAACTAGAAACAAATGGTTAACAAACAGCTCAAAGCATGCCTTGGACCCTGTCCAAGCTGGGTACCAAAAGAGGCCATCTTCAAGCCCACGTTTTAGATCTGAGCATTCATCTGATTTTCATATCCTTGATATGGAGTCAACCCCTGGCTAAAACTTCTGTAGAGCAACAGTAAACATCTATCACAGCTCAGCTGAACCTCTACTAGATGACTGATTTCCCCAAGGGCAAATTGAAGGTTTCCAGTTGGGCTGACATTACTGTGATTTTAGAACACAAACAAACCAACTCCTGCTCCAACAAGCCTTCCCAGAAAACACCAACCACAGCAGATAGCAGCCTGGTATACATACACACACACACACACACACACACACACACACACACACACGCACGCACACAAACTGTCTAGATTTGTCAGCTCAAGAAGGAAGAAATTCTAAATCTATAGTCTCGAACGGAACACGAAGTCAAGATACTGAGATTCCATGACATAATTGGTATGTTTCTAAATGGGTAAAAGCATGGGTTGAACCAAATGGCAATAGAAGGATTTTTTTTTTTTTATAAAGTTACCCAAGGAGAAAGCGAAATATATTTCTCCAGAGGCATGTACTCACCAGCATTTATTTAACAAAAGTAGTGACTAATATTATAATAGCTTAAAACAGGCCTCTATCATGATGTTTTTTCCCTAGCCCTAGGCAAAATTCCCCAGGAATCAAACTCTTTTTGTCCTTTGTTGCAACACTCATGTCCCACTCCTCTCCCCCCGCCCCACATAACATATACACTATTCGATGTATACTGGAGGGAGGATCTTGCCATCATTTTCATGTAATCTGTATATGAATAATACCAGCCACATTAGACTTTTTCCCCTTCTCCAATAATAATTATCATTGCCATAGATCTCTTCTCTGTGTTGTTGTTCAGTTGCTAAGTCAAGTCCAACTCTTTGAAACTCCATAGACTATAGCACTCCAGGCTCCTCTGTCCTCTACCATCTCCCAGAGTTTGCTCAAATTCATGTCTATTGAGTCCATAATGCTATGGACTCATCTCATCCTCTGCAGCCTCTTCTCCTTCTGCCTTCAATCTTTCCCAGCATCAGGGTTTTTCCCAATGAGTCAGTTCTTCACATCAGGCCAAAGTATTGGAGCTTCAGCATCAGTCCTTCCAATGAATATGCAGGCTTGATTTCCTTTAGGATTGACTGGTTTGATCTCCTTGCTGTCCAGGGGACTCTCAAGAGTCTTCTTCAGCACCACAGTTGAAAACATCAATTCTTTGGCCCTCAGCCTTCTTTATGGACCAACTTTCACATCTATACATGACTACTGGGAAAACAATAGCTTTGACTATATAGTCCGTTGTCAGCAAAATGATGTTTTTGCTTTTCAATACACTGTCTAGGTTTGTCATAGCTTTCCTTCCAAGGAGAAAGCATATTTTAATTTCATAGCTGCAGTCACTCTGTCTGCAGTGATTTAGGAGCCCAAGAAAATAAAATTTGTCACTTTTTAAACTTTTTCCCCTTCTATTTGCCATGAAGTGATGGGACAAGATGCCATGATCTTAGTTTTTTGAATGCTGAGTTTCAAGCCAACTTTTTCACTTTCCTCTTTAATTGTCAAGAGGCTCTCTAATTCCTCTTCACTTTCGGCCATAAGGGTGGTATCATCTGCATATCTGAGGTTTTTGATATTTCTCCTAGCAAACTTTAAAAAAAAAAAAACAAAGATGAATGTTTTTAATGATAAAAGGTACAGTTCACAAAGATAGACATCATAAACCATTAGATACCTAACAACAAAAAAACAAAGATATATAAAACAAAAATCAAAAGAAATAAAAGGGAAAAGAAAAATACATAATCATAATGAGACATATTAACATTTCTCTGAGACTATTTTATCAAGTGCAGAAAAAAATAATAGGAGTATCTTGAATGATATGAATAATTTAAATATAATAGATTTCTATTATATTAATTTATATTAATCTTATATCCTACACAAATATATTTAAAATTTTGTATCCCACACATTGTTATTAGATGACCATAGGGCATTTAGAATAACCGGCAAATCTCCTGGCAATCTTGATTCCAGCTCGTGATTCATCCAGCTCAACATTTATATGATGTACTCTGCATATAAGGTAAATAAGCAGGGTGACATTATACAGCCTTACAGACTTCTTTCCCAATTTTGAACCAGTCTACTGTTCCATGTCCAGTTCTAACTGTTGCTTTTTGTCCCACATAGAGGTTTCTCAGGAGACAGGTAAGGTAATCTGGTATTCCAATTTCTTTAAGAATTTTCCATAGTTTGTCATGGTGAAGAGGCTTGTGTAATTCAATGAAGCTATGAACCATGTCATGCAGAGCCACCCAAGACAGACAGGTTATAGTAAAGAGTTCTGATAAAACGTGGTCCAGTAGAGAAGGAAATGGCAACCTACTCCAGTATTCTTGCCTGTAGAACCCCATGGGCAGTATGAAAAGGCAAAGATATGATGCTGGAAGATGAGCCACCACCCTTGTCCCCAGATTGGAAGGTGACCAATATGCTACTTGGGAAGAGCGGAGGGCAATTACTAATAGCTCCAGTAAGAAGGAAGCGACTGGGTCAAAGTGGGAACAATGCTCAGCTGTGGGTGTGTCTGGTGATGAAAGTAAAGTCTGATGCTGTAAAGAACAATATTGCCTAGGAACCTGGAGTGTTGGGTCCATGTGTGTGCTCAGTCACCCAGTCGTGTTTGACTCTAGCCCATCAGGCTCCTCTGCCCATGCAAGAATATTGGAGTGGGGTGCCATTTTCTACTCCAGGGTATCTTTCCAACCCAGGGATCAAACACACATCTCTGCCTTGGCAGGTGGATTCTTTACCACTGATGTCACTCATGAATCAAGGTAAAGTGGATGTGGTCAAAGCAGGAGATTAGAAAGATTGAACATCAACATCTTAGGAATTAGTGAACTAAAATGGACAAGAATGGGCAAATTTAATTTAGATGACCATTATTTCTACTATTGTGGGCAAGAATCCCTTAGAAGAAATGGAGTAGCCCTCATAGTAAACAAGAGTCTGAAATGCAGTGCTTGGGTGCGATCTCAAAAACAACAAAATGTTCTCGATTCGTTTCCAGGGCAAACCATTTAACATCACAGTAATCCAAGTCTATGCCCCAATCTCTGATACTGATGAAGCTGAAGTTGATTGGTTCTATGAAGACCTACAAAATCTTCTAGAATGAACACCAAAAAAAGATGTCTTTTTCTTCACAGGGAATTAGAATACAAAAGTAGGAAGTCAAGAGATACTCAGAATAACAGGCAAGCTTGGCTTTGGAGTACAAAATGAAGTAGGGCAAAGGCTAACAGAGTTTTGTCAAGAGAACACACTGCTCATAACAAACACCCTTTTCCAACAACACTCCTCTGTGAGAAACAGTTAAAAGAGCCAAGGTAATTGTTAGGCAGGGTGGGGATAAATGAAGAGAGGGCTTTATAAATCAAAGTAGAATAGTCCAATAGATACAACTGATGAGATTAAAAATGAACACATTTTGATATCATTTATGAAATAGTCTTGTTTCATTAAAAAATGTCCCAAGTCTCCCTTTGCCTATGAGTCAACTAGCCCAGGAATATTCTGGGCCCACAAATAATTTTTTGTCCAAGGAAGCATGGAGAGATGATTAGTAAAGAAGGAATCTATTCTGCCTTTGGTTTCACCTGTAAAAAAATGTGACTCTAATTTTGACTCTTACCTTATTTTTCCCAATGGAGTGATGAAATTAAAAAGATGATGATAAAATGTGCTGAGTATCTTAGAAATATGTGCCATAGTACACTAGATAACAATCACAAAACACAGGTTAGATTTCTCTAATAGGATCATTTGCCTATGAGAAATGGGAGCTTTCCTGCTGCTGCTGCTGCTAAGTCGCATCAGTCGTGTCCAACTCTGTGTGACCCCATAGACGGCAGCCAACCAGGCTCCTTCATCCCTGGGATTCTGTAGGCAAGAACACCGGAGTGGGTTGCCATTTCCTTCTCCAATGCATGAAAGTGAAAAGTGAAAGTGAAGTCGCTCAGTCCTGTCTGACTCATCGCGATCCCATGGACTGCAGCCCACCAGGCTCCTCTGTCCATGGGATTTTCCAGGCAAGAGTACTGGAGTGGGGTGCCATGAGCTTCCCTAGTCTTTAAATAATCTTCCAACAGTCTGTGAGCCAGCACAGAAAGGGTTTCTGAAATAGTGACTGCTAGCACACAGATAGGAAGCAGGAAGTCTGTGACTCCAGAACAGAAGGAAATGAGAAAAAATGGAATTAAGTAGTCTTTTGAGGTAGAGCCTGCTTCTATGGGAGAAGGTAGAGCCTACTTCAAGGACCATTATGATCACCATAGGAAGGTGGCCCTCAAAGCCATGTTCAAGGAACTCATCTTCATTCTCTCTCCCTCTCTCTCTTCCCTGCACATACTCAGATATGATCTCCCTTGAGGACTACATGGAACTTGGGCCTAACACTCACATACCTTTCTTGATATATATATATGTGGAGAAGGCAATGGCACCTCACTCCAGTACTCTTCCCCGAGGCACCTAGGCAATCTGAGCTGCATTCAGAAACAGGTCCATATAGACATTCAGAAGAGAACATGGAATAGCTAGCTAACTGACCCAGGACACACAAATTGCATAAAATGAGTTGAGTAGGTATATTTGGGGGGTAGTGGTGAATATTAACATTCTCATCCACACTCAAGCTTAGAACCAATTGAGAGACACAGGAAGCAGAGAGGCAGAGATTTAAAATATCTGTTTACTACTGTTAAAAGCTGATTAGAGAACCTGGGAATATGTAGACATCCATAATAGACTTCTTCACACCCTCTTCACTTAGCTCAACAGAATAGACAACTCACCCAAAGGTGGGGAAAGAGGCCAAGAAAGTTATTCTAACAGAAGCACTTCCAAAGGGAAATATGAAGAGAGCAGAATGGAAGATTCCAAACCATTCCCTCACCTGCAGAAGAGGGGAATATGACAGAGACACTATTAATAAAGTTATTATAGGATACTTCTCCAGCCTCCCTGCCTTGAAATCCTGGTTTTATCATTTCCTGTCTTAGTTTCCTCACTTGGAAAGCAGTTATTAAAACCTACTTTGCAGGGTCTTTGTAATCTTTGCCAAAAATATATGAAAAACTGTGTTGAATGGTATCTAGCAGTTAGCGATTGTTTTCTGAATGTAAGGTAAATTGGCGGGTAAAGAACCCGTCTGCCAATGTACGAGATGTAAGAGACTTGGGTTTAATTCCTGGGTCGGGAAGATCCCCTGGAGGAAGGCAAGGCAACGCACATGAGTACTCTTGCCTGGAGAATCCCATGGACAGAGAAGCCTGATGAACTACAGTCTGTGGAGCCACAAAGAGTCGGGCATGACTGAAGAGACTTAGCATGAATGAATACCAAGTTTTCTGTTGAAACATTGTTTTAGTGAATATGTAAGCTCTTTAAAAGAACTGTTATGGTCAGATGACACTATAGACTTAATACAATCCCTACCAAAATTCCAATGGCATTTTTCAAAAAAATAGAAAAGAAAGCCTAAAATTGGTATGGAACCACAAAAGACCCCAGATAGTTAAAGCAATCTTGGGAAAGAAGAACAAATCTAGAAGCACTATAGTTCCTGATTTCAAAATATATTACAAAGCTAGGTGCTGTGTGCTGTACTAAGTCGCTTCAGTCATGTCCAACTCTTTACGACCTTATGGACTGTAGCCCACCAGGCTCCTCTGTACATGGGATTCTCCAGGAAAGAATACTGGAGTGGGTTACCCATGCCCTTCTCCAGGGGATCTTTCCAACCCAGGAATTGAACCTCCTGGAAAGTGCCACCTGGAAAGTCATAGTAATCAAAACAATAGGATACTAGCATAAAAAACAGACACATAAACCAGTGGAAGAAAATAGAGAGCCCATAAATAAACTCCTGCATAGACTTTCAACCAATATTTGACAAGGGAAATGAGAACATCCAATAGGCAAAGGATAATTTCTTCAACAAATGATATTGGGAAGACTGGATATCCACATGCAAAAGAATGAATCCGTACCCCTACCTTATGCCATTCACAAAAATTAACTCAAAATGGATTAAAGACTTAAATATAAGACCTAAAATTGTAAAACTAAGAGAAGAAAACATAGGGAAAATTTTCATGATGTTGGTCTTGGCAACAATTTCTTGGACATGACACCGAAAGCATAGGAAGCAGAAGCAAAAATAAATATATGGGACTACATCAAACTAAAAAACTTCTGTACAGAAAGCAAAACAAACAAACAAAAAAACAACAAAAACTGTAGACAAGGCAACCTATAGAATGGGAGAAAATATTTGAAAAGCATATATCTGATAAGGAGTTAATATTCAAAATCTATAAGGAAATTATACAACTCAGTAGCAAAGAAGAAAAAGAAAAAAGAAAAAGCAAATAACTAGATTCAAAATGGGCAAAGGATTTGAATTTTTCCAAAGAATATATACAAATGTCCAACAGGTTTATGAAAAGCACAGCTCACTAATCATCAGGGAAATGCAATGCCTTTCACATCACACCTGTTAAAATGGCCATTATTTTTTAAAAATCATATTAACCATTGTTGACAAGGGAGTTGAAAAATTGGAATCATTGTACATTGTTGGTGTGAATGTAAAACAGTGCAGCCAGCATGGAATACAGTATAGAAGTTCTTCAAAAACTTAAAAATAGAACAACCATGTGATCTAGAAGTCCTACAACTGGGTATTTATCCAGAAGAATTTAAATCAGGATCTTGAAGAGATGTTTGCACTCCCAAGTTCATTGCATCATTATTCACAAGAGCCAAGAGGTAGAAACACCTAAATGCCCATTGACCAATGAATGGATAAAGAAGATGTGAGATATATGAATATATAGATGAATACATGTGTGTATATGTATATATATATAATGGAATATTATTCAGTCTTTGAAAAGGAAATACTGTCATACTACAACATGAATAAACATTGAGAACTTTGCTAAGTGAAATAGGCTCATCACTAAAGGATAGCTACTTCATGACTCCACTTATATGAAAAATCTAAAACAGTCAAGTTCATAGAATCAGAGTGAAATAGTGGTTGCTGAGGAGAGGTGGGAATGGATGCTACTGTTCAATGGGTCCAAAGTTTCAGTCATGCAAAGTGAAAATATTCTAGAAATTTGCTGTACAACATTGTGCATGTAAATGATACTTTACTGTACACTTAAAATTTTGTTCAGAGGGTAGACTTCATATGTGCTTTTGACACAACAGAAAAAAATCTGATCTTTTACTAGAGCAAGAATTCTGAAGCTAAGGTTTATAAGCCTTGCTGCTGCTGCTAAGATGCTAAGTCACTTCAGTTGTGTCTGACTCTGTGCGACCCCATAGACTGCAGCCCACCAGGCTCCCCCGTCCCTGGGATTCTCCAGGCAAGAACACTGGAGTGGGTTGCCATTTCCTTCTCCAATGCATGAAAGTTAAAAGTGAAAGTGAAGTCGCTCAGCCGTGTCTGACTCTTAGCGACCCCGTGGACTGTAGCTCACCAGGCTCCTCCATCCATGGGATTTTCCAGGCAAGAGTACTGGAGTGGGGTGCCATTGCCTTCTCTGCTATAAGCCTTAGCACAAACTATATACAACATGGGATGATCATGTATAGATTTCTAGGAATTTCTAGGGGAGATTGTGCATAGCTTTCCCTAGACTCTCAAAAGAATCTTAATTTAGAAAGGAACTAGAGGCACTGCTTTGAGGAAAATTGTATTCAAATTGAGCTAAAAAGTAAAAAAGTTCAGAGAATAATTTCTATTTCAATCTCCTTCCTTCCAAAAAGGTAAACTGGTCAATAGATTTCTAAAGAAGAAAAGACTCTTGTGAGTATTTTTTTTAAACTTCTCTTTCTTGTTTCTGCTGAAGGAGTTTTGCCCACCTCCCCTGTCTGCTTCTTTTTAGATCCTTTGTGATCCTTCTTGCCTTTTAAATACTAGAATGATTTTTAAAATACCATAATCCAAGACTTCATCTTAATCTTCCTTTTCCTATCATTCTATCATTCCTACCATATATCCCTGCATGAGATTATCCACTCCAAATGGCTTCAACCATAATCCAAGTGTGTTTTATCAATCATTATTCCTCGCTTGATACGTGGTTTCCTATTTCTACCTGCCTACTGGACTTTCCAGGCTTCCCTGATGGCTCAGCAGTAAAGAATCTACCTACCAATGCAGGAGACATGGGTTCAATCCCTGGGTCGGGAAGATCCCCGAGAGAAGGAAATGGCAACTCACTCCAGTATTCTTGCCTGGGAAATCCCATGGACAAAGGAGCCTGGTTGGCCAGAGTCCATGGGGTCACAAAAGAGTTGGATATGACTTAGAGACTAAACAACCAAAAAAAACAAACTGGACTTTCTATGTTTTTACCCAAAGGCAATTTAATGTATTTTAGAGTGAATTTATTATCTGTCCATTGACCGCATCACACACAGACACACACAGAGAAATACACCCCTGGTCTCTTCATTGCTTTATTTTCACATGGTTCATCTCCATCATTAAGGCTTCGTTTGCACATATACTATGTTTAACCGCTTGCCAGGAAGTAATCCCAGAATTTTTAAAACTGTAGAGGAACTTAAGAAATCAAGTAGCACAATCTTTTCCATTTATAGAGAGGGGCAGTCATCTGCTTAATATCATACAGCAATTTAATGGCAGAACCAGCTTAAAATCCAGGCATCTCACATTCTACCCAGTATCCTTTCCACTACATAATCATGCTCCCACAAACTGTGGAAAGAATGAGATCCCTGCTACTAGCAGGGATTTTTAAAATATACTCTATTTATTTATTTTTGGTTGCAACGGGTCTTTGTTGCTGTGCACGGGCTTCTCTAGTTGTGGTGAGCAGGGGCTGCTCTTCATTGCAGTGCATGGGCTTCTCATTGTGGTGGCCTCTCTTGTCATGGAGCACAGGCTCTTAGGTAGGTGCGTGGGCTTCAGTAGTTGCAGCATCTGGGCTCAGCAGTTGTGGCTCGAGGGCTTAATTGCTCTACAGCCTCATATGGAATCTTCCCAGACCAGTGATTGAACCAGTGTCTCCTGCATTGGCAGGCAGATTCTTATCCACTGTACCACCAGGGAAGTCCTAGCAGTGATTTTTATCAGTAAAGAAGATTATCTGTCCATCTGATGTTCAAAATGGCTACTTATGTGATGTTTTTCACCAGGGATTAGATAATTTATGTTCTTTTGCTGTAATAATGGAAAGGATAAACTGAAGAGTGCTGCAAGACAGCGTGGAGTAAGCCTTGCAATGAAGATAGACTGGTTAAAGGCTCGCTCAGTGCTTGCTTTCATAATAATGTTGTGAGGATTTTGACTTTTTCCTTGCCAAAGTGTTTTCATATGTATTATTTCATTTTAGTCTTCAATAGACCTGGGAGGGATGGAGGTCAGGACTTATTAGTTGATGTTTACAGATGAATAAAATGAGACTGAAAACAGTTCAGTGATTTGCCCAAGATGACCCATTTAGTTAGTGACAAGGCCAGGGCTCAGATGTGTGTCTCCTGCTTCCTAATCTTCTTTCTTTTAGTCTAGACACATAATTCTAGTAGACCTTGAGTGATAACTACAGACCCTGTGAACTGAAATTTATGGATTTCAATATGCTGAAACTGAAACATGCTAAGTTCTAATCAAGTGACAATCATGGAGATAGAAGTCTTAAAAAGAAGGGAAAAAAGCTCAGTTGCAAGGTGGAACAGAGCAAATGAGTGTTATGTCATAGGCTGACATGTGATCCAGAATCAACAAACCCAGCTGCCATTTTCTCAAATTTTCTGCTTTCTAGTGGGAGAAATGCAAACCAAAGAAAAAAAAAATGAACATGATTGAAATGATTTTTGCAGGTCTAAAAATCTTAAAGATTGAAGGTGGTTCCCCATGTGAATCATCTTTAAGGATTCTTTATTTTTTTAAAAAAAATATTGGAGTATTGTTGATTTACAATGTTGTGTTAGTTTCTGCTGTACAGCAAAGTGAATCAGTTATACACATCTAAGGAATTTTCAAAAGCAGGTTATAAACATCAAAAACTGCAGTTTTATTAAAGAAAAGTCAGGTCAGCATCATATAGTGAAGACAGTCCAGGAGACAAAGAAGAAACGATTGGGGGAGGGAGGAGAGCCTGTGAGAGAAATTTCAGTGGCCTGAAGAGGCACACACAGGCTGAAGTGTGTTGAAGAGGGTGTGACAGGTGAGGAAATGCAAGCAAAGAGTGACAACCTTGTCTGCAGAAAGCTGACTGTGGAAGGAAGGGTGTCATGGTGTGTGTTCTTGACGATGAAGAAGAAAGTGCATAAGAAGGCATCAAGAGACTAAACAAGCAAGAACCTTGGAGGGTCCTATGGAGGAGCCACGACTGAGTTGTCAAAACTTTGCTTGCTACTGTGAAGCTCTTTAAAAACTCACTGCCTGAATGTGGCTCCAGAGAAAACGTCTCAGAGAGGGGTGGTAACTGTGTCCAGGCGAAGACTGAGAAATCAGCCCAAGATTTGATAATAAATTCAAATATTGTGGAGACTACTAGCGTGGGTATTTGTTTGGTCAGTTCTAAAAGCTCGGCTCAGACACTACAGCCTCAAGCTTGAACAGATGAGCAGAGATGTTCTGGCCGTTGTCTAAAAGCCAATTCTTCCAAAAGGAACAACATTGTTAATTGACCAGCTTATCAATGGATGCTCTTTCTTGTAGGTTTCTTTAGAAGTGAAAACAATACTGCTAGTCATAAAGTTTTCTGATTCCTGGCTTGGTCATCTCAGTGGGGCAAGTGCAAGGCCGTGCCAGAAACTCCAGATGACTGGAATATACACAAGCACAGTGCTACCCATAAACCATAAACGCCAGCGCTGAGCCAGGGTGCGGCTGAGCCTGGGCAGGGGGCATCCTCAAAGTGCTTCTTTATTTAAACTATGCTCCAGGGCAATGTTTCATAATGACCCCACACACCTAGCTCGCACACACAGAGCAGCCTACTCACACAGCCCCACTGTGTTCCCTGGCGTGCTTGCTTGACTTTCCATCCCTCTAGGCAAGATCCACAAATTAGCAGCTTTGTAACCCTCCCAGGACCCGGTTCTCGGGGCCTTCAGAAGAAAAAGGTAGTCAGAGAAATATGAACGCGCTAATCGGGAAACCAGCATTTCAGCCCACTCAGCCACGCGGGCCATCTACACTAACGACTTTCACCTCCCCTGGCCTTGGCTGGCTGGAGGGGCGGGGAACTCGGCAGTAAGGAGGAGGACCAAAGCGGGGGGGCGGGGGGGAAGCTGCTTGAATGAAACAATGTAACAATTGATGTGAAGCCTCGCCTCACTCCCACTCCCCAGCGCTCTTATAGGCGAGGTCCCACTGACTGACCCTCCCCATTGCTCCGTTTTCTTGTCCATTACGCACTATCCCTCCGCCTCTCCTTTTCTTTTCTTTTTTCCTCCTTCTCCTCCCCCCTCCCCCTCTCTCCAGCTCCGTGTCATTTCCTCCTTGCGCTCGCTCTCTGCCCGAGCGTCTCCAGCCAGGAGAGTAGGCGGAGCAGGGCGGTGAGGGGTGGCGTAGCGCTGGAGGGCGATGGTGGCGGAGCCGCTGGGGGCGGAGGCAACGTAGCCCCCGCAGAAAAGGAGTCCCGCCGCGACTGAGCCGAGCGGAGGATGGAGAACCGGCCTGGGTCCTTCCAGTACGTCCCTGTGCAGCTGCAAGGGGGGGCGCCCTGGGGCTTCACCCTTAAGGGGGGTCTGGAACATTGCGAACCGCTCACGGTGTCTAAGGTAAGAACTGGCTGCTCTGTCTGAGCAGTGCCCAACTTTGAATGGGCGAGCGGGTGTTCAGGCTGCCGCGGGACGCGGCCCTCAGACCAACTTTGAAACTTGGCCGGAGTTGGGGATGAAAGCCCGCTCCCCCCGTCTCCCCCCACCATGGAGCATTAGCTGCACTGGGGGTATGGCCACCAGCCCCAGCGCAGACACTCCTTCGGGGTGGCGGGAGCACGGGATGAGAGTGCGGCCGGTCCGGGGCTAGAGTCCCGCGCGCAGACACCCCCGAGAGGGCTCGGGGGCCGCTTCTGCTCCCCAACGTCTGGCGGCTTGCTCCCCTCCGTTGGAGCTGGAGGAAGTGGTAGCTGTTGGGAGTTGCTCCTTGGAAGTTCCCGCGCCCTTGTGGCACAGCGAGGGGCTGAAGGGACAGGCAAGGCGGCTTGGCAGCTTTCTTTGCGGTGTCTGCTCCTGGATCGACCGCCAGGCCATCCCGCCTGGGCAGATTACTGGGCGAGGGTCCGGTGTGGGAACAGAGATGAGGCGTCGGTGGCTTTCGTCAGCCTCACTTCCCACGGCCGGACGCGCGCACATCCATTCAGCCGGCGGGGCGTTGCGGCTTGGGCTCGGCCTTTCCCTCCCACCAGAGTCCTGCCCCAGCGCCGGCGAGATTTCCTGCACGTTGAGGAGCGTGGAGGAAACTTTTGCGCCATGGAGCGCAGCTGTGTTGGAGCTGCCGCCGCTGCCGCCAGAGTTTGTTTGTTTTAGGAGGCTGTGGTCTGCTGGAAGCCAAGTTGCAGCTGAGGACAGGGGAGAGGTGCTCTCCCGAGCCTTCCAGAACCCCCCTGAGCAAGCCACCCCCGAGTAGGGGTGAGGGTAAGGGGTGGGGGCCGCCGGGGCTGTAACTAGGAAGAGAGATTTGCAGGACGACTCACCTTGAGGCACCAGATGGCCAAGGGAGTGAACTTCACGAACTTTATTCTGATTTTTTTGTTTGTTTTAAGATTGTTTTTGTTTCTCTGAAAAGCCCTTCCCCTTCCAACCCGCTCAAATTGCAGTTGAGGTGGAAAACGTGAATTTGTGCTGGAGACATAAAGATGTGGTTTCTCTGCGGGTAACAAATGTCACTTTATTGTTTTAGCTTCTTAACGTAGGTCACATCTCAGGAGGGGGAGGCGAATGCCCCCTGCCACACCCCTGCAGAAACCTGTGCCCTTTTGCCAGGCACCAAATTGCTGGTTAACTTATTAGTGTAGGGGGTTCTTCAGGCCTTGAGGCCACACTCTTAGCAATCCTGGGCAGTTATCATGGGGTGTGCCTATCACCTTGAGCTGCCTGAGGTATGCTGAGGCAGAACTTTGAGGAGCTGTCAGGGAAAACTGAAATCTTTAGCTTCTCCAAACACCAATAACCAGCCTACATCCTCATCCGGCACCCCTTTTCCTCATACTAGTCATTTATTTCTAACCAGCCTAAGATGACTTTGTCACCTGCTGGCATGTCACCCCCCACTCCAGTATTCTCTGGAGGGAGTAATAAGCCTTTTTTTTTTTTTTTTAATTTGAACAGTCTCAAACAACCCCTTTGAGGAGGGGAATCCTGGCCTTCAGGACTTTCTTCTAATCAAACTCCTCTTCCTCCATTCCACCAAGGTCAGAACAGTCTATGTAGCCCTCCATGGTCTGGCAGTTCCTCCCTTTCTTTTTATCCTGACACCACTTGCAGACTTCCCAGTCTGCCCAGACAACCTGCCTTGGAGAGGTCATTCTCCACCTCTGCCCAGGGCTCACCCATCCTAAGAGGCACCACAGAGAGTGGTTGCTGCTGTGCCCTGGGTTGTTTTGTGAGCCAGCACAAACATGGCAGGGGGTGTTACTAAGCACAGGGCAGCCAACAATTTGTGGTCTACCTGGGGGATTATTTGAGGGTAGATGAGGCTTTCCTTGGCCAAGCTGTTGAGGAAGTGACTCGTGTGTTGAGAGGCAGGGTGCCTTTTACTGATTCCTTTTCTGCTGAAGGTACGCTTGACCCCTGTTATATATGAAGGGTCATTATTACACATATTTGGTTATGCAGGGGGTAAAATCATTTCTCCCATATATTCCAAATGGCTTGAATCCTTACAGTAAAAGCCAGCTATATATATAACCTAGTTTGTTGTTGTTGTTTAGTGGCTAAGTTTTGTCTGACTCTTGCACACCCATGGACTGTGGCCCCCAGGCTCCTCTGTCCATGAGATTTCCCAGGCAAGAATACTGGAATGGGTTGCCATTTCCTTCTCCAGGAGATCTTCCTGACCCAGGGATCAAACCCATGTCTCCTACATTGGCAGGTAGATTCTTTTCACTGAGCCACCTGGGAAGCCCATATAACCTGGTTGTGTGTTAGTCACTCAGTCGTGTCTGATTCTCTGCGACCCTATGGACTGTAGCCTGCCAGGCTTCTCTGTCCATGGGATTCTCCAGGCAAGAATACTGGAGTGGTTTGCCATTTTCTTCTCCAGGGGATCTTCCCAATCCAGGGATCGCATTACAGGCAAATTATTTACCGTGTGAGCCACCAGGGAAGCCCATATAACCTGGTTAGCCCTATATTTAAAGGGGCCATGGCAGTTTTGTAAAGTTCAGTGGTTACCTGTATTTTTTTTTTCTTGCCTAGATAGTATGTGGCATAGTTCATTAATCCCCTTTTAATTTTCCTCCCTTTATGCTTCAGAATGATACAGCTTTCTTCTTGGAAATAGACTCAGTCTGCACACGTTGGTGGGGATGGGATAGAAGGGTATAGAAAGAGAATTGTATTGGCAGATTGAAAACTTGGGTTCTAATCCTTGCTCTGCCATTCACTAGCACCAGGATCCTGGGTACTTCACTTGCCCTCCCTGGGTTTAGATGTCTCCATGTCTACTGTGAGGCTCAAGTCTTTAAGTAAGACTGTGACAGTCTAGTAGCCAGTCTTTTCTGCTATGCTAGCTTTGACCCTTTTCATCCTAGAAGGGTTTCTGACTGAGGAAGATGACACTTTGTTCTATTTGCACGCAGTGTTACTGTTTTATAGTGTATTTCCACATCTCTTTTTTTCATTAGCCTTCTACAGCCACCAGGTGAGGCAGTCAAGGAAGGTTGTGGAGAAACTGATGGAAAAACTGAGGCTGTGATGCATTGACTGGCATGCATAGGTATGTCATATGGTGAGTCAGTGGTAGGCTCCAAATCTATCATATGTTCTACTACTTGGAGAATTTCTTTGTTAAAAATTATTATTTTTCATTGAAGTACAGTTGATCTGGGGCTTCACAGGTGGTGCTAGTGGTAAAGAATCCTCCTGCAATGCAGGAGACACAACAGATGTGGGTTTGATCCTTGGGTCAGGAAGATTCCCTGGAGTAAGAAATGGCAACCCACTCCAGTATTCTTGCCTGAGAAATCCCATGGTCAGAGGAGCCTGGCAGGCTGCAGTCCATGGGGTCTCAAAGAGTCAGACACGACTGAACACTCTGCAATAGTATAGTATACTTGATTTACAATTTTGTGTTGGTTTCAGGTATACACCATAGTGATTCTTTTGTTTTAGGTTATATTCCATTATAGATTATTACAACATAATGAGCATAATTCCCTGTGCTATATAGTACATCCTTGTAGCTTATCTATTTTATGTATAGTAGCTTGTATCTGTTAATCTTGTACTCCTAATTTGCCCCCACCTCCATATCCACTTTGGTAACCATGAATTTGTTCTCTGTGTCTGTCAGTTTGTTTCTGTTTTGTATATAGATTCATTTATATTATTTTTTAGATTCCACATATATATGATATATAGTATTTGCTTTTGACTATTTCACTAAGCATAATAGTCTCTAGGTCCATGCATGTAGCTGCAAATGGCAATATATCATTCTTTTTTATGGCTGAATAGTATTGCGTGCGCGCGCGCACACACCCCCCCCCCCCACATCTTTATCCATTTACCTGTTGATGGAAACTTGGGTTGCTTCCATATCTTGGCTATTGTAAATAGTGGTGCTATGAACACTGGTGTGTGTGTATCTTTTCGAATTAATTTTTGTTTTTTCCAGCTGTATACCCAGGATTGAAATTGCTGGGTTATATGGTAGTTCTATTTTTAGTTTTTAAAGGATCCTCTATGCTGTTTTCTATAGTGGCTACACAGATTTACATTCTCACCAACAGGGTACAAGGGTTCCCTTTTCTCCACACCCTCTACTTGGAGAGTTTCTTGATTTTTCTGGTGGTACTGCAGTTTGTGAAGAGACATGGGGCAATACCACTGAGGAGTGTATTCAGTCTTGGCAGCCTCCTACCCCATTGACCCTTTGCATGCCAGCCTGTGGTTCCACAGTAGGTGAGGACTGGGATGCAGACACTCCCTGGTGGAGTCTAGGCTCGGGAAATAGGAGAGGACTGTTTTGGTCACTCCAAACCACTTATGATGATCTCAGGTCAGGCAGATACAGAGGTAAGGTACCAGAACCATGGTGAGAAATATTGGAGAACCTCCTTTGGTGTCATGGGAAAAAACCCAAAAGAAATTTGGATCTGGTGTGGCATATATGCTTGGAGATGGCTTGTGGAACAGGTGGAGACATCTTGGGAGTGGAGGAGTTTGAGGAAATGTGATTAGTGGGAAAAGAGTGCATAGAGTGTGAAAGTGTATTTCATAATTGTTATGGGGGAACATTTGGATCAGTAAATGATCAAGTTGAGGAAGTCATCATTTCTATATGCTCCAGTGATATCCCTGAAGGAGGGAATCACCTGTAAAAGTTGTGGAGACTGATATAGTCTTAACTTCTCTTCACTTCTTTTAACAGTTAAGTAACAAGGAAGAAACGTTTAAAAAAAGACAAACAGCACCCCTCCCCCAAACAACTATTATCATTGATTATCCTGGACATTAAGGAATGGTTTGTGATTTCCTCATACATTGTGGTGTTTCTAAAGAAACATGACCCACTAGAGAATTGGGCCCATGCCTTTGGTTAGCATCTTATACCTTACTGACCCAGGGAGCCTGTCTGAAAGAAGTGGAGATTCTCTTCTAATCAGATTTGACTATTTGGGCTGTTTGCTACCTAGGGCTCTCCCTTTGCCCCCTCTACAGTGTAGACAGTCATCCATGAACTAGGCTCCCTGCGCTGGAAAAGATCCACTTTGGGGGATTGGTGACCTTTTCAAGGTTCTGGTGCCAGTGATTATGCATCAAATAGGGCTTCTCAGAGGTCTCAGAGATTCAAACTGTATCCTCCTGTGGTGTGTATATGTGAAAGAGAGAGAGAGAGAATTACTAAGCTGTATTGTAAGATTCCTATACTCATTTTGAGTTCTTGGAAATGTGCCCTGAGGTTGGCTGAGGGTGGAGACCAGTGGGGGATGTAGGAAAAGGAGGAGGAGAATTGGGGAGGAGGACAAGACATGGCAGAAACAGACTCATCCTATGTATTTGCCATCTTCCTGGTCCATTTTTGTGACAGTCTCTATCTGGCACAGTAATGGAAGTGGCCACTAGTTACTTACTGCTCTGAAACAAAGTAGGGTCAGGTGGGGCAGTAGCCTGGAGGAAAAAGAAGTTTCACCTCCTCCGCTGAGTGTGCACTGATGTATTATTTTATCCTCTTTGGACCCAAGATTTCTGTATGCCACATGGGGGTAGCCATACCTGCGCCATCTTTATTAGCACAGATGATGTGAGAATAAATTGGACAAACCTTAATACTGTGTGGCATCCTTAGCCTAGGAAGAGGGCAGGGCATGCTCTTTAAGTTTTTAGTCTCTCCTTCATCCCCACTGAAGCACACAAAGTGGCAGCTGAGATTTCAAGAGGATGCGGATCAAGTCAGATTGAGGCCTGGCTGCGATTTGGCTGCAACTTTGAGTTCTTGTTGGGTGCACAGGTAGTGTTATGTGAGAAGTGATAGTTCTGTGAAACCTTCTTAGTTATGTTGCAGGCCAGGACCACCCCCAGACCAGGACTTGGCATTCACAAAGGGACCTTCACGAGGTCTGCTTCTTTGTGAGCTTAGTACACCCTGGTTACTTAGATGAATCCCTTCCTCATCTCTGCTTCTAGAATCAACAAAGATGTCTACTGCCTCAGCTCCCCAACTGCTCCTCTCTCTAAGAAAGTAGGCTTTTGGGTACATGGGGTAGGAATCCATCCAAAGGAAAACAAATCAGGTTGGTGAGAAGTAGTAAAGCAAAGAAAGTGGGTGATATGTCTGCTGAGCTTTGGCTACACACTGCTTTGGGGCCTGCTGGGCTGTTATAATACAACTGGTAACCTATTGTGATCCACACGTGTGCTCCCTGAAGTGAAAAAAAGGCCAAGCCTGTTAGAGGCTTTTCCTTCTCTAAAACCTCAGACAGAGAAAATTCAGCTCCAGCTGGAAGACACTTGAACGTTGCCTTTAAACAGAATTCAAATGATTTTGCCTCATGCTCTCTCCTATCTCCTCCTAGGACTTGTTTTTAAGAGAAAAGAGAAACTCAGATTTGAGGTTGGTGTTTATGGAATGATTATCTAGAGGGAACATCACAGTTTTTATAGTTAGGCTCCTTCAGAACGAGAGGGCAAAAAGATGCTGACCTGTCTAAGAAAAGTTAATGAAGAACAGCAGAGATTAAGTCAAGGGCTACCCTCACTAGCCACACACTCTCCTGCACCCCCACCAAAGGGCAGACTAAACTGAGGCCTACTAACTGAATACTGTTCTTTGAGGTGGCTGGAATCACAGATTCTCAAAGTGAGGAGGGTTTTGTGGAAGTCACCTGGTCTCAATTGATCCATGAGTCTCCTATGCAGTATCCCTGAGCTTGTTCTCCTCTGGTCATGGGGGAGCTCATTTCCTTCTTAGCCAGTCCTGTTCAGTGTTAAAAAAAAAAAAAAAAAAAAAAACAAAGGTTTTGACTGTAGACAGCTTTTTCTCTTGTCGGGCTGCAATCATTCTCCATCTGCCTACTCTCTGTGGGTTCTAGTTTTGCCTTCTGAGACCACAAAGAGCAAGTTCTCTGACTTAGGACAACCTTTGGGAGGTCTGAAGACAAAGACTATGTCCCTTTGTCTCAGTTTTCTAGGCTAAAGAGCCTTAGCTCTTTTAGCTGTTCTCTATGGGATCTGAGATCCAGCCTCCTGCTCCCACTCTGGATACACTCCAGCCTGGCCATATTCCTCTTGAGTGAGGGAGCCCACAGCTGAATGCAATGAGAAGCGTCTGACTGAAGTTGAGTAGGGCCATTCTTTAAAACAACTGAAGACTACTTTGGTTCTTTCTGGCATCCATGCCATATGAAGACTCTGTATCAAGCAAAGTGTTTTAGTGGAAGTATCTATGCTGCTGCTAAGCGACACCTGTCCAAGGCCTCTACATAGGCACCTACATGGGGACAACTACGTAAGAGATTTGGGAGGGGCATATCTCGCACTATGTATTTAGAATTGTCCCTAGCCCTGTCCCTAGCCCAGGTCAGCCTTGGAAAAAGTGTTCTAAGGGAGATGATAGAGAAGGCATAAGCCCTGACTTCCAGGAGCATATATGTTTCTACAAAGAGTTACAGCCAAGGAATTTGTATAATAGAAGAAGGAAGTGATATTTGGTCAAAAATCAGACCTCCAGAACATCAGATTGTTTGATCTTTAACCAGTTGCTGGCTTTGAATTTGTAGGAATAACCTCTATGAACTTAATTTTCCCCTTGTGGAACAAATAGGTGTGTTTGAGATTGAAGATGCTGACCGTACGTGACATACAAGAAGCCTCCAATTTACAGAAACCCTGGGTAAGAATTTAGACACGGCAGTCTCTAACCCTGTTAGGTTTTTATTTCTGTGCACATTGTCATTGGCACTGGTTGCAAATCTGCTATTGTTGCTGCTATTCCTCTGTTCTGAGGTCTTCTGTCTGTACCTGGAATACCCAAGGGAGTCACTCCTGCTGGAGGTCTTGCATCCACAGTCTCGTTGCCACCCCTTCTCCATGTCCTCACATCTACCAGATTGTCACCTGAGTTGAGCAAATGTCTTTTCTTGGTACTAAACTCCTGATGGGGGAGTGTATTGAAATGGAGCTTAATCCTCATTATCACTGAAGGATGAGAGGCTTGGAGAAGAGAGTTAAAGTCTAGGAAACATGTCCCTCTAACACAGTTATTGATAGTTGCCATGTTCAGAACAGTTCTGGAGAGGGCTCTTTGGTCCAGAGTATATCCTTGATGAAATCACAGAACCTAACCACCATTTTATAATATTCTGTCTACAGGGAACTGCATTCAAATCTCCAAATAAGCTTGCTTATTTACAATTTTAGTTTGTCTACAGGGAACTGCATTCAGAATTTCAAATAAGCTTGCTTATTTACAAAGGTAATCTTGAAAAACAATGTGGAAGTCAGGGATAACAAGTGCTCTAGGTATTTCTGTTACACAGATCTAAGTGGGTTTGGGGTTTCTACTACTCTCACTGCCCAGGTGCTCATAGCCTTGGTGCTGGGGCCAGGATTTGTGTGTACATACAGTGTTTGCATTGTTAAATCTCTCTGAAACTGAACTTCACAGGTTTACCTGAGTTATCTTGTAATCAGCAAGTGACCCTTTTTTATTAGTTATGTGGGTACTTAGATCACTTTCACTGTTTCTGTGGGGGCAGTTCTTTGTTTCCTGATGCGTCCCTGAAATACCTGCTTTAGACAGACTTCAACTAAGTCATTAATGAAAAAGTTGAGGTATTATATTTCCCTGCTAAAGAGTGTGCTCTAAGAACTGGGAATGGGATAGATGTTTGTCTCTTCACACCCCTTCACCCCATCTAGTATAAACAGGCCAAATGGAAAGATTGTCTTAGGCATTAGTTTTCCAAGGGATGATTTGTTCTTCCTCACATCACACTGGCATGTTTGCTTGGGCACATAGCCATCCTGGCTGGGCACCAAAATTGCAAAGATCAAGATGACTTGGTTTCTCAGAGACTAACTGCCCCCACCCCCGCAAGCCCCACTTTGACTTCATCTCTACTCCCTCCTCTTTCAGTGAAAGTCCATGACTGTGCCACGCCACAGAACGAACACTGCTTGGTAGCAACAGAGACACATTTTCCATGCATCTAGGCTACCCTTCTTTCAAGTCTGGCCTTTGGTTTGCAGTCTCCACCCTCCAGCACCAAGTTGCTTGAGGCCTACATTTGGGACTGTCTCACTCAAGTGCCACTACTTCTTTGTTCATTCATTGGCTTCCCTGCTCACTGTCCGAAACCCAGCTTGTTTTTTTTTTTTTCTTTTCTTTTCTTTTTTGGTCACAGTGGGCCCTTCTAGTTTGTTGTACCAGTTCTGTCCGTCTTGGCTCAGCCATGCATCTGGTGTGTGGGGGGGGAGGGGAGAGAAGTTCAGCATTAAGGCTGATAAAGTTTGACAACACTCAGCAAATTGGTAGCTGGGTCAGGGGGAACTTTTCTCACGCTGTGTCTCTATCCTGTTTCAGTGGAGGACCGGACCTCTGTTCCATTCCTGATACTCTCTTATCAACTCGCTGAGTAATCTTGGCATGTTACTTCACCTCTCTGTACTCTCCTGTTTCTTCTCAGCCTCTCTGTGGGGCAAGCTTCTGCCTTATTGAAGGGATGCTATGGGCTCCAGGATCTTCTCTCCGAGTTTAGGCTGTGGAGGTGTAAAGGCTGACTGACATTAGGCAGTTCATCCAGGGCTTTGCTTTCCTCTACGCTCCTACTTCCTATCTTTCCACAAATGACTGTTTCCTGGTATGTTCTCAGGGACGACATGCCTCATGGTCTGTTAACTTTCACTCAAGTCTTTTAATGTTACATCTGTGAGGAATGCGGGAGGTGGGACTAATTTGACAGGATCAACGGTTAAGCCCAGTGATGGACAGACTCTTTGTGGTGTCTTCTGGCCTCCACTCTAATGCCACTCAGCAGATTCCCAGCTGTATGGTCTTCTCTCTTCCTGAGCCCCTGGCAGGGAAGTTTTGAGTGGTTCTCCTATACTGCCTTTCATGGTCCATCAGAAATTGATTTTTCTTTGGGGGGAGGAGGTTGGGGGTAAGATGAGGTAAAGCTGGGAGGAAAGCTGGTTCAACTAGTTATTCTGGAAAGGTGTTAGAGTCTCATGGCTTCTGCCCCATCTTTGCTTATGAGAGGATGACAAGCTAAAGCCTTGTCTTTGTTGGGCTGCCTTGTTGCTTTCCATTTGTGTGTGTATGTGTGTGTGTTTAATGTAAGTGAAAGCTCCTCTACAGACTTCTGTAGGTAGGCTGTTTTTGATGTCATCTTATCTGACTGAGAGGGTGACTGATGACATTTTGGAGCCTTGGAGGTGACTATCAGGTCTTGACTCCCATGTTCTTTGAAGGACTTGACTGAGAGTTTGGAGCTCTGTGTTAATTAGAAATTGTAATCAGGGAGTAGCAAGGCAACAGGTGGAAAGTGGACCAGGCAAGAATCTGGATACACTACTTGTGTGCTTGTGCCCCATTGGATGGAGGTAATGCTATTTGGTTGTGTCTCAGCAACCTCTTGAAACAAAATGGGCAATCCAGGCCTAGATATGGTAGGATAGGAGACGTAGTGGACCTGCTGTGTGGTAAATACTGCTACTTTTAGGAGTTTTACATATATTCTTATCTAATTTTACAGTAACTCTTTGAGATAGATATTGATCTCCCCATTGTGCAGACGAGGGGACTGAGGCTCAGGAGAAATTAAGTGACAGACTCCACATGGAAAAACTGACCTTCAAATTGACTTCTGTCTGACTCCACATCCCAAGCTATTTACATAAGTGAAAGAAAGAGAAGAACTAGGTAAGAGTATGATGGGGGAAGCTGGGAAAAGAGAGAAAGAAAATTAAAGAAATGTAATCTGCTGCAAAAACTGGTAATGTTACCGATATATGCCCCTCAGGGGTCAGGGTCAAAGGAAAGGTATTGTTTTATTTTGTTCTAAATCTCAAATCAGGGTAAGAAGTATCAGCTTAGATTCAGAAGACCCGAAGTTCAGTCTTTCTATTTGCCATTCAATATTTGTGCATCACTGGGCATGTCATTTTCCCTTCTGTGTCTCCATTTCTTCACCTGCAAAATAAAATAATAAAATTCACACTTTTTTCCAGTAGGGAGGGAGATTGAGTTTATCCTTTACCTCATATAAATACTAGATGTGTATGCAATTTAAGAAGAAAGGAAAAGCATTCCACAGATGTCCCTTATTAAACAGAAATTTTCTTAAGGGAATTCTGAACTTAAACAATGAAGTGTATGAAGTTACAAAATCTTTGGAAGTTGTATGAAGTGGCAGGACATCTTTAATGCGATGTTTGCTGCTGGCAGACATTGGAATACCAGACATGATTTCTGGCTAATGTTTGAAGAGACAGCAATTTGAAAGGTGATTCTAAGCCTTGTTTGGCTCCTACCTAAGGCTCTCAATTAAGCCTCCAATCAATCAATCAGTCCGCCAGTCAACACATTTGTTGAGTACTTTGTAAAGTGCTAGAGAATATAAGAAATAGTCACCATGGAAGACCTGTTCCATAGAAATGACTGTTTTGTTGAAGAGGGACATAACTGCAAGCCTAGGGAACAAAAACCTTACTTTAAGTGCTGAAACCACGGGCTAGGTTCTAAGAGCAACATTTTCAAAAACTTTATTGAAGTATAGTTGATTTACGATGTGTTAATTTCTACTGTACAGCAAAGTGATTCAGTTGTATGTATACATACATTCTTTTCATATTCTTTTCCATTATGGTTTATCACAGGATATTGATTATAGTTCCCTGTGCTATACAGTAGAAGCTTGTTGTTTATCCATTCTGTATATAATAGCTTGCATCTGTTCCCCACCCACCTCCCCCTTGGCAACCACAAGTCTGTTCTCTATGTCTGTAGGTAAGAGCAACATTTGTTCAGTGAGAAGAGATTTCATTGTAGGCTGATGTGGTTGGGAGCTTTGTGAAAAAAGGAAGAATTGAAGCTAGGTCTTGAGGGCTATATAGGATTTAGGTAGGCTGGGGAGGAAGAAAGGCATTCATTCTAGTTAGTACAAGTGCTGCATGTTCTAAGGACACAGACAAGTGACAGGCCAGTTGGTTCACCCTACAGTGAACTAACAGTATGAGCTCCTCAAGATCTGGGTATGTGTGGTTTGTTCATTTATTCACTTGTTAAAGCATCACTATGAACAAAGCTAGTGGAGGTGATGGAATTCCAGTGGAGCTATTTCAAATCAGGAAAGATGATGCTGTGAAAGTGCTGCACTCAATATGCCAGCAAATTTGGAAGACTCAGCAGTGGCCACAGGACTGGAAAAGGTCAGTTTTCATTCCAATCCCAAAGAAAGGCAATGCCAAAGAATGCTCAAACTACCACACAATTGCACTCATTTCACACGCTAGTAAAGTAATGCTCAAAATTCTCCAAGCCAGGCTTCAGCAGTACGTGAACCGTGAACTTCCAGATGTTCAAGCTGGTTTTAGAAAAGGCAGAGGAACCAGAGATCAAATTGCCAACATCTGCTGGATCATCAAAAAATCAAGAGAGTTCCAGAAAACCATCTATTTCTGCTTTATTGACTATGCCAAAGCCTTTGACTGTGTGGACCACAATAAACTGTGGAAAATCCTGAAAGAGATGGAAATACCAGACCACCTGACCTGCCTCTTGAGAAACCTGTATGCAGGTCAGGAAGCAACAGTTAGACCTGGACATGGAACAACAGACTGGTTCCAAATAGGAAAAGGAGTATGTCAAGGCTGTATATTGTCACCCTGCTTATTTAACTTATATGCAGAGTACATCGTGAGAAACGCTGGGCTGGAGGAAGCACAAGCTGGAATCAAGATTGCCGGGAGAAATATCAATAACCTCAGATATGCAGATGACACCACCCTTATGGCAGAAAGTGAAGAGGAACTAAAAAGCATGTTGATGAAAGTGAAAGAGGAGAGTGAAAAAGTTGGCTTAAAGCTCATCATTCAGAAAACTAAGATCATGGCATCTGGTCCCATCACTTCATGGGAGATAGATGGGGAAACAGTGGAAACAGTGTCAGACTTTATTTTTGGGGGCTCCAAAATCACTGCAGATGGTGACTGCAGCCATGAAATTAAAAGACGCTTGCTCCTTGGAAGGAAACTTATGACCAACCTAGATAGCATATTCAAAAGCAGAGATATTACTTTGCCAACAAAGGTCTGTCTAGTCAAGGCTATGGTTTTTCCAGTGGTCATGTATGGATGTGAGAGCTGGACTGTGAAGAAAGCTGAGCACTGAAAAATTGATGCTTTTGAACTATGGTGTTGGAGAAGACTCTTGAGAGTCCCTTGGACTGCAAGGAGATCCAACCAGTCCACCCGAAAGGAGATCAGTCCTGGGTGTTCATTGGTAGGACTGATGTTGAAGCTGAAACTCCAATACTTTGGCCACCTGATGCAAAGAGCTGACTCATTTGAAAAGACCCTGACGCTGGGAAAGATTGAGGGCAGGAGGAGAAGGGGACGACAGAGGATGAGATGGTTGGATGGCATCACCGACTCGGTGGACGTGAGTTTGAGTGAACTCCGGGAGTTGGTGATGGACAGGGAGGCCTGGTGTGCTGTGATTCATGGGGTCGCAAAGAGTCGGACACGACTGAGTGACTGAACTGAACTGAATTCATGCATTAAATTTATCGAGTGCCTGTTCTAGGAGCTGAGCTATTCTTCCTATGGCCTGTGAAACCAGCACAGAGCCCCATAAATGCCACTTTTATTTGTTTTCTATTAATATTTTCATAGTACATATCTTGAGCCAGGCACTGGTTTTCTATCTTAATACATATTAGCTCCTTTATCAACCCCGTTTTTACAAATGAGGAAATTGAGGCACAGAGAGGTTAAGTAACTTGCACACTGTCTTACTTCTTGTGTAGCCGGATAAGTGGATCAGTGGAGATATGCTTGATTGTTATCGAGTAATGAGATATAAAGGTGAATGGATTTGAGTCAGTTATTCTGAAGCACCCAGAACATCAGGCTGTGGAGTGGACTCAGGTTGGAAGTACATACCCATTTTGTTGTTTTTTTGGAAGACTACTGTTAATGTGTTAAAAATAAAGCACGTAACACTGTACCACAGCCATATATGTGCTTCCATGAGGAAAGACCTACACTGAACAACTGGAGGGGGCATTTTAAAGGATCAGTCATCTTGGCAACATGTTGACTGTTGTTAATACATTAGCAAGTTGCCAGAGGTAGTGGTAATATATAACATTGGAATCTGAAGAAATGAGGGAGAGGCAGGAGTTGAGATGAATCCAATATTTCTAATCTAAAAGGCTCTTGGTGGTGTTGGAGGTTGGGAGGGCTAACTGGGTGTAGTTCAGTTTTGGATCTTCTGAGACCTTAGGATTATCGAGGTAAGGTGTTCCATAGGCAGTTCAGGAAAAATAAAAGTTTATTTAAGGCCACTGGTCAGTTAAAACAACAAATTATTGTTTCAGGAACATAATGATTAACACAGATGATTTACTAATCTGCTGATTGTTGTGGAAATGAGTGAATTGCCAGACAATCTCATGCCCCAGCAGACATCGGAACAGGCCAGCATTGTTATTTAATGGACTTTTCTGGTCATAGTTTGGTCTTGCTATCTCCTCCAATCTGCAGGCTGCCTAGTCACCTGAGGTATTACTGGCTGCAGTTCTTTCTGCCTAACCGAGTGTTTTCAAGTGATGGGGAAGTCCAACAATCGAACAAATAAAAAAGAGAAGAAACTCAAAATATGAAAATTCAGACATGAATTTGGAAATGTTAAAAGGTTTGAGGCTGTTAAAAAACATCAGTTGTCTTGCCAACTTGTTTAAGGATTGTCTTCTGTATATGAAAAGTAAAATGTGTGGGCTTGATAAGGCAAACTCCACTGGAGTTTCAAGTCTGGATTGCATTTTTGATGTCAGTAGTTTTATGCTGTCTACATAGTGGAGTATTATTAATCTGTGAATATCATTGTTCATATTTCTACAGTAGCAAGGGATCTTTGAAAAAACATTATTAAATTTGCAAGTATGATTTGTTTTCAGTGGTGTCTTCACTGTACTTTCATCCTGAGTTTTACATTAAAATAAAAAGGAGATAGGGATTTATTTCACAAATTCATTGCTGCAAATCTGGCTAGAAAACATCACTGTATTAAGAGACTTTTGCATATTTGGAATGATTATCTAACCCGATGCCCTGTATACTTACAGAAAATTCTCAGGAAAAGTTAACTTTGTGTACAGGTGGGTGTGCCAGTCCCTTGCCTACCTCCATTCTTAGATTTGCTTTCTATAACTGTAATTTTTTTTTTTTTTTGCTTTTCTGTGTGCTGAAAAACTGAAATTCAGAATGTTGTAAAGATGCTTGTGCCATGGAACTTGGTCTCTTCACTCTCCTTTCCTCCCTCCTTGTACACAAAACTCATTTCATGGTAAAAATCTAATGGGCACATGGGTTCCTTTACCTAACTCTTCTCTCTGGCCAGGTGAAATAGCTTGTAATTTATATTTGAAACTGATTGGAATAGCTAACTGCTGGGGGTATTTTTGTGACTACCCAAGTGCTCTGGCTTTTATAAGAGCCAGCTTGCCAGTTTCTCTCTGCTGTATGAGATCTGGTGGGAGGATGATATTCTCCCTCTCTGGATGTAAAGGGTTAAATATGTAATTTTCATGTTTTCCCGTGCCTTTGGCTGGAGAAATGCACAGTGTTCTGAAACCTGCCCAGGCCCTGCACATACTGTATCTGCTTAAAGAAGGCTTTGGCTCTTAGCCCTTCTCAGCTGCATTAGGGTTCAGGTTTCATCTTTCTCCCCTTCCAGCCACTAATAAAAGCCAAAAGAATTAAGGATCAGGGAGAGTTAATTCCCACTGCTAAGACCCAGGTGGGGCCCTTCCACCTCCCATCCCATCTTCTAGGTTAGAGCTCTAATTTAGGGCTGAGCTCTAGTCTAAGCCTGTATGTGACAGCGATCTGGAACAGGCCGCAGAAAAGCACTTGACGATCAGGTTTTGCCTTGTGCTGGCATATCTTTCTCTCCCTCTCTCCCCTCCCTCTCTCTCTCTCTCTCCCCATCTCCTCACTCCCTTTCTCCCTATCTCCCATCTCCCTCTTTCCCCATGCAGCAACTCTATTGGGATCTTAGAAGAGATGAGGGGTCAAGCCAACCAATGCTATTACAGAGATGGAAATGATGTATCATTGTTCTTTTCTTCTAAACTAGGAGTTTGGGATGAAGCTTCTACTTTTTTTTTTTTTTAAAAGTCCCTGACCCAACCTCAGTACAACATTAGGAATCTCATTCAGAATAAGAAATGTCATTGATATTTCACCCAACTTAAAAGAGATGCGTAGTAATGAGCTCTAAAATAGTGAGCTCAGTCAGAGAGGGCAACTTTGAAGGAGGATCTTGTAAGAACTGGGATAGGCAGGAAGAAGCTTCCTTCTGGAACAACTACACTATTGTAGTTGCCTCCTCAATGGTTTCCCTCCCTTTGATCACCCCCTCCCACTTAAAATTATTTACTGTTTCCCTATTACCTCCAAAATAGAGCCCAAACTACTTTAGCCTGATGTAGGGACTATTGTCCACTGGGCTCAAGTTTTACTTTCTAGCATTCCTTCCAGGACACAGATTTTCAGGCAGAGTGATTTCCTTTCCAACCCCCACCCCCAACACAGCCAGGAAGTTCTGGCCTCCAAATTTCCCATCCTGATGTTCCTTGAGTGACTTACTGGCCACTCAGAAGACCTACTCCCCTCCCCTTCCTTTCGGGCCTAACCTTCAAGCCCTACTCAAGGGCATCATTTCAGTCTGCTTTTGGTGAGGAAAGTCTCTCCCTTTTTGAAATCCTGGACCTCTGATTTTCTAGTAGAAATCTTTGACTGCCCTGTGTCCAGTTTGCTAGACCCAAATCTTCTAGAGGACAATGGCTATGTCCCGTGTATCTTTACTGTTCTCAGCACAGAGCAGAGTAGACTGTCCATAATGTTTGCTCAAAGAGTCAAGTAAAACTTTTGTACTAAATAACTGGTTATGTCCCCCTTTCTTCTCCTCATTCCAAATGAGAAAGAGGAAATGACTTGAAGAGCTGGATATACTAGCTGAGTTTTGCAGTCTCTCTGTGACACCTAGTAACTGGGGTGAGCCTTGGATCACACACACACACACATGAACTCAGGACAAAGGGAACAAATAGAAGGAAATAGTGGTACATGTGAACATGGAGAGGGATCCCAGACACAACCCTGGATGAGAAGGGAGAGGGCAGCAGTGGAGGCTAGGGCCATCTAACTGCTTGTCCAAGACCTGCCTGCAGTTGGGTTTGCTATGGTTGGGTTTCTTGCCACTGCAGCTCGTGTGCGTGAACTGTGTTCCTGAGGCTCGCCTGTGGGAGCGGCCTGCTGGCTGATGATTACAGCATTCCCTTGCTGTTGGGAAACGTTGCTGTGAGACTCTTAAAACAGCAGCCACCCCTCTTGTTGCTATGTGTTCAGGGAGGGTCGACTGTGAGTCTTCGGCCTGACTCAAGTGTTTCATTGCTTCAACTGAAAGGAGATAGCTTTATGTGAACCTACTCTGTGTGTGTTTGTGTGTGTGTGTGTGTGTATTTTCACTTTTGCTTAAGCAAGCCCTAACGCGTTCTGTCTGACTAGCCTTGGATATGAGTCACCGTCTGGTATTTATACCCAGTGCCTTTTCTCACTGTTTTATTCAAAGCTAAGAATGCTGAAAAGAGCCAAAAGGAACCTTCTCCATCCTCCTTCCTAATGGGGTCTCATCTCATTGGCAGCTGTTTCTGTGGAAGCCAAATAGGTTATGTTAAGGCACTAAAGGAAACACATTGAAGCTCACACTGGCACTACTGTGACAGTTTAAAATACACTGTGGGGGCTTCTCTTAATTTGGTCCTGCCCAGACTATAGCTGGAGAGTTTGGTCTCTGGAGCAAAGTTTAGGAACAGGCCTCCAAAGGGACCCGCCCCCCCAGGGAAATGTTTGTCCCTATCAGGATCACATAGTAAGTTTGCAAGGAGTACAAAAATCGGAGAAAGTCTTAGAGGAGGTAATTCAGTCTTTGCAGGCATTGGTGGGAGAAACAGAATGTTAGCATGCTCCTCACTGCTGTTCCCATTAAGGTTCTTCCAAAGTTGACAGTTTTGTCTTGGGACCATGCTCCTAGAGTGTGGGAATGGTAACCCCATCAGGGCCACTGTTGTTATCAAAAGGACAGGGCCTCAGAGAGGAAGGACATGACTTCTAGCATGGTTATTTGGAGGCCAGGCAGCCAGTAAATCATTTGAGAATGAATTAAAAGTTCAAAGGGCAGGCGGGAATGCTTTGGGTGACCTCATAGGTGCTTGAAAAATCAAAGGGATAGCTGGTGTGCTTTTATTTTTTGAGGACTGGTTGGAAGGAGCAAGGGAATAGAAGTACACAGTAGGAAATTGGCTTTCTGTTTTCACGTGCTTGGGAGCCTTAACTCTGGGCTAGGGATGATCAAAGCTACCATGATTAAATGCCAATTACGTTCTGGGAATTTTATGTGCACAATCTCTAATCTTCTCATCATTTCTCTAAATTAACTGATAGAACTCCTGTTTTACATATGAAAAAAAATGAGGCTCAGAGAGGCCAAACAACATTCTCAAAGTAACAAGGCCAGAAAGTGGTAGAGCTGTGGTTTGAACCCAAATTGGCCTGACCACAAATTCTATGCTTATCCCACTGTAGTTTGGAATTTTGTTTCAAATCCTCTTTTTGTGCCTCATGTTCTCTAATACCAATATTAACTATTACTCCACCTATGTCCTGTGTACCATAGCACTGGAGAAGTGGGGGGTCATACAGACCAGTCATTCCCAAGCTTTCCTAGAAAGTTTTTAAATATGTGGATTACACTCCCAGGATTAAATAATACGGTGTATGAGATATACTTAATAGTGTCCCTATTCTGTGCTGTGCTTAGTCGCTCAGTCGTGTCTGACTCTTTGCAACCCCATGGAGTGTAGCCACCCCACCCCCCTAGGCTCCTCTGTCCATGGGAATTCTCCAGGCAAGAATACTGGAGTGGATTGCCATGCCCTCCTCCAGGGATCTTCCCGACCCAAGGATCACCCAGGTTTCCCGCCTTGCAGGTGGTTTCTTTACTGTCTGAGCCACCAGGGAAGCCCAAGAACACTGGGGTGGGTAGCCTATCCCTTCTCCTGGGGATCTTCCCGACCCAAGAATTGAACCGGGGCCTCCTGCATTGCAGGCGGATTCTTTAGTAGCTGAGCTACCAGGGAAGCTCCCGTCCCTATTCTAAGAGACAGAAATTACAGTTTAGAGAGTTTCCATAATCCACTGGACCAGTAAGTAGCAGAGCTGGTATTCAAATTTCGGATTTTAGAGTGACTATTCTTCGTAATGTCCATGGTGCCTCTCACTCTGGGACAAGGTAAGTGATAAACAGAAAACTCTTCAACTGTCTGATAGTGTCTACTTGAACAATCTTTCTCTTTTTAAATCTCAAACCCCAATATATCTAAAGCGGAACTTGTTATCTTCCCCTTGCCAAACAGGCTCTGTCCTTGGCCTCCTGCCTCCCAGTCAGCTAGCATTGAAATCTTGGAGTCACTGCTTATTCACCCCCTATATCCAATCCATCACCACGTACTGTCAGTCCTTCTTCCTTCAAAATAGCCCTCTTATCTACTCCCTTCCTTTCAATTCCTGCGACTCCCACCCTCTTCCAAGCCCTTATTTATTTCTGGACTTCTGGATTCCTGGCTAGCTTTCCCACCTCTAGGCTCACCCATTTAAATTTTACCCTCTAAGACACTTCCTCTATCTGAGAATTTTAATTTCCCTATCTGTACAGAGAATAAGCTGAACTCACAGGTTGATCTCTGCAGTTCTTTCCAGCTCTGACATTCTAGACGAGCAAATTATCATTGACACTCCTGTACTGCCCTCTCACTTGAATAGTTGCTCTGGCTCCATTCTCCTAGCCTTGCATAAATCTTTCCTCCATATTGTTCCTAGAGTCTTTATGTGAAATCAACTTACAGTTGAAAGAGGCATTTCAAGTTGGCCAACACTCACCCACTGCCTGACTACCATTTATGACGCCCTTGAATTTGGCTGACCAGGCTGTGCCTGAACCCTTCTGCTAATAGTAAAAACTTTCTCATGAGTCAGCCCTTTGCATTGTTGGGTAGCTACAGTTGTAAAATTCTCCTACCACAAATTGACAACAGTTAATTGGCCTTTGTGACACTCTATTATTCAAAAACTTTCTTCAGTTTTGTTTAAGTACCAACCCTTCAAATTTGGCAACCCAAGTTCTCTATAATATGATTCTACCTTCTCTCCTAGCCTTACATCCTCTATACTCCCTTTGTATTTCTTCCAAATAAAAAAATGGCTAATATTTATTGCACACTTACTGGATGCTAGACACTGTTCTCAGTCATTTTACATGTTTTATCTTATTTAGTCCATATAGCAACTATATAAATTCCTATTGTTCTCCCCCATTTTGCAGAGGAGGAAAATGAGGCATATAGAATTGTAAATGATTTACCCAGAGTCTCACAGCTAGGACTTCCCAGGTGGCACTAGTGGCAAAGAACCCACCTGCCAATGCAAGAGACATAAGAGACGTGGGTTCCATCCCTGGGTTGGGAAGATCCCCTGGAGAAGGGCGTGGCAACCCACTCCAGTATTCTTGCCTGGAGAATCCCATAGACAGAGGACCTTGGCGGGCTACAGTCCATTGGGTCGCAAAGAGTCGGACACACTGAGTGACTTAGCACACACACACGCGCAGCTAGTAAATAGTAGAGCTAGGATGTTAATCCAGAAAGGCTGTCGAGAACACATGTCTGTAATCCCTGCCATACACAGTAAGCCCCAAATATGACAACTCACAATTTCCTACACATACTCATTGCTTTGTTCATCATCTTCTTTCAGTGTCTTCCTAGTCCTACCTACCTAAATCTTGCCTATTCTTTGAGGCCCAACAGAAATTATGCTTGCTTTTTGGTGCCATTCTACACTTACATCCCTCCATTTTTCTTCCCACAAAATCTTTACAGTTTTCTTTACCTCTCTGCTAGAGCTCACCATGTTCTTTCTAATTAGCAGTGTGAACCTGTTTTATATTACTCATGGAGATTTTTTTCATATTTTAAGTTTATATGAAGCTTTGCTTTCTGAATCTGATTTCTTTCTTAGGCTCAAAATTTAATTTCTCTCATTGCCCTGTGATTTGTACATTTGTTCCCAAGTACCATTAGTGACTGGGACAAGAAAGCCAAACAGTTCAAGCATTGCCATCTGTAGTAATATTGTATAGTATGTATTGCATAGTTATTTACATATGTATTATTTTATATATACATTTATAAAATGCAATATAAAATTTATATATTTACAATTTCATATTATAATATTAATTAAATATTGTGATATTAAATATTTATTTTAACTAAGAGCTGAATGAAGAACAACCTAAAAATGAAGGAGGAATTTTCTTAGAGCCTCTGTCCCCAAATATGACTGCCTTAATATTTATTACTTCTCATTTTCCCTCTTCCTAGCCCTTAATATTTATTGCTGTGGTATGTACAAACTAATATAAATTTTGCTTTTTTACATCAATGGATAGGTAGATAAAAGGATAGATACTTTACTGCTTGATCTAGAGATTATGAGTGTGTGTGTGTGTGTGTGAAATTTAGGGGGAGTAGGTGGTAGTAGTTGTTGGCTGGTTGGACATAGGTGGTTCTTCGGGAATAGAAAGGTTCTTTGCCTTCTGTGCTAAGAAAAAATCCTTAATTTTTCCCCACAGTTTTATTGAGATATGATTGACAAGCAAAGTTGCACATATTTGAAGTGTGCAATGTGATGATTTGATACACTTTTTTTTTGGTGAGAACCCTTAAGATCTACTCTCTCAGCAAATTGTATCTATACAATACAGTATTATTAACTATAGTCACAATGCTGTACATTAGATTCTTAGAACTCATTCATCTTATAACTGAAAGTTTGAACCGCTTGACCAACATCCCATTTCCTGCACCCCGTATCCCCTGTCAATGACCATTCTACTCTCTGTTTCTATGAGTTTGACTTTTATTTTTAGATTCTACATATAAATGATACGAGGCAGAATTTGTCTTTCTTTGTTTGGCTTGTTTCACTTGGTATAATGCCCTCCAAGTTCATCCATGTTCTCATGACACTTTGTTTATCCATTTATGTCAATGAACGTTTAGGTTGTTTCCATATCTTAGGTATTGTGGTTAATGCTTCAGTGAACATGGAAGTGCAGATACGCTATGAAATATTGACCGTATTTCTTTCAGATATATTCCCAGAAGTGGAGGCCATCTGGTAGTTCTGTTTTTACTTTTTCTGAGGAACTTCCACAATGTTTCTGTAATGGCTGCACCAATTTGTATTCCCACTAATAGTACCCAAGGGTTCCCGTTTCTCCACATCATTGCCAACATTTGCTATTTCTTGTCATACATTTTCATGTAATCTGCTGGTCCTTTGTATTTCAGGTCCTTTGCCCATTTTTAACTGGGTTGTTTTTTGTTTTTCTATTGAGTTGTTTGAATTCCTTATAAATTTTAGATATTAACCCATTATCAGGTATATGGTTTGCAAATATTTTCTCCTTTGTAGATTGCTTTTTAACTTTGTTGATTATTCTCTTTGCTGTGCAGAAGCTTTTTAGTTTGATATAATCCCACTTGTTTAGTATTGCTTTTGCGGCATGCCTGTCCTTTTGGTGTCATTTCCATGAAATCATTGCCAAAACCAATGTCATGAAGCTTTTCCCCTGTGTTTTATTCCAGGAATTTTATGGTTTCAGGATTTACATTATGTCTTAATGCATTTGGAGTTTATTTTTGTGAGTGGTATAAGATAAGGATTCAGTTTCATTCTTTTGCATGTGAATATTAAGTTTTCCCAATGGCATTTATCAAAGAGTCTATCCATTCCCTGTGGTATGTTCTTGACACCCTGTCAAAGATCAGTTGACCGGATGTGCATGGATTTATTTCTGAGCTCTCTATTCTATTCTGTTGGTCTGTGTTTTTATGTCAGCATCGTACTGTTTGGACTACTGTAGTTCCATAATATAATTTGAAATCAGGAAGTACAATGCCTCTAGTTTTGTTTTTCTTTCTCAAGATTGCTTTTGTTATTTAGGGTCTTTTGTAGTTCCATATGAATTTTAGGAGTTGTTTTTTCTATTTCTGTGAAAAATTCCACTGGAATTTTGATAGAATTGCATTCAGTTTGTAGGTTGCTTTGGATAGTTTAAATGAGTTATCAGTATTAATTCTTATAGTCTAAAAACATGGTATATCTTTCCATTTGTGTTTTTAATTTCTTTTATTTTCTGTTCTTGATATTCAGCTTAGTTACTCCTTTTTTAAAAAATTGAAGCATATTTGATTTATACTATTTTGTTAGTTTGATGTATACAACAAAGTGATATACATATATATGTTTCAGATTATTTTTCATTATAGGTTATTACAAGATATTGAATATAGTTTCCTGTGCTATGTAGTAGGTCCTTGTTGTTTACCTATTTTATATATAGCTGGAGAAGGAAATGGCAACCCACTCTAGTGTTCTTGCCTGGAGAATCCCAGGGACGGCGGAGCCTGGTGGGCTGCTGTGTATAGGGTCGCACAGAGTTGGACATGACTTAAGCGACTTAGCAGCAGCATGTATCTGTTAAACCTGTAATCCTAATTTATCCCTCCCCCCGTTTCCCCTTTGGTAACCATAAGTTTGTTTTCTATGTCTGTGAGTTTCTGTTTTATAAATAAGTTCATCTGTATTATTTTTTAGATTCTGCATATAAGTAATATCACATATTTGTCATTCTCTGACTTATTTCACTTACTGTGATATTCTCTAGGTCCATCTGTGTTGCTGCAGATGGCAATATTTCATTCTTTTTATGGATGAGTAATAGTTCATTATATATGTATACACACACACACACACACACACATACACACACACACATTTCTGTGTTGAGTAGAAGTCTTGAGAGTGAGGAACCTTGTCATGTTCCTGATCTTAGAGGATAAGGTTTTAGCTTAATATTTATTACTTCTCATCTTCCTTCTTGCTTACCCTTAACATTTATTGCTATGTTATCTTCAAACTAATATGAATTTTGATTTTTCACATCAATGTATGGATAGATACTTCAAGGCACTTGAACTTGTAAAATTTAGTGTGTATAGGAGTGTGTGTAAAAATGGACTTAGAGGGAAAGAAAGGTGGTGGTGGTGAGAGAGTCATTGAGGGGGTGATTCTTTTTGGATTAGAAAATTTCCTTGTCTTCTGTGCTAATAAAGCCCCTTTAAGGCGCTGCTTCCTATGGAACTTTTCCTCCCCCTCCCCTCCTGCTTTCTTTCTTCCCTATGCTCTTCTCTATTTCTGTCCTTCTTTTGCTAGTATTTGTGGTCTCCCATTTGTATTTTGTAAATGACTTCCATCTGAAGAAACTTTAAATTTATCTGCTTGAGTGAGATATGCCTATCTAGCATGTTATACAAGAACATGATTTACTATCCAGAAAGGGCTTCCCTTGTGGCTCAGCTGGTAAAGGATGCACCTGCAATGCGGGAGACCTGGGTTCAATCCCTGGGTTGGGAAGATCCCCTGGAGAAGGGAAAGGTACCTACTCCAGTATTCTGGCCTAAAGAATTCCATGGACTGTATAGTCCATGGGGTTGCAAAGAGTGGGACACAATTGGGTGACTTCACTTTTACTTTCTTTCAAGACAAATTCAGTGGGTAACACATTGTTCTCTAAAGGATCAGGATACTTTTGCTAATTCCCTGTGTGTACCAATTTAATTAGATTTCAGAAGTCAGAAAACTTTATGCAGTTCCAGTTGCAGTGTTCTAGTTCACCGAGCATTAACTAGAAATCACTAGTGGGCACTTTAAAAAAAATCTGTTGATGGATTGGCTGGTATTTTACATGAGTATAAGCAACCCAACCTAAGGGTCTTTTAGTGGGTTTTGCAAAGTAAAAGAATGGGCTCTTGATATCTCTCTCTGGCCACAGTATCTTTGTCAACCCCCACTATATTCCTATATACTTTGCATAAGGCCCCTTTTCTTCTCCCTTCATATATTCCATCAGACTCTTTAAGGGCATCATAGACTGGTTGTGATTATTACTGAACCATATGGGAAACACATGTCTTCTTTTATTCTTCTTCTACTTTCTTGAATTATGGTTATGTCTCCATAAATGAATTTTAAAAAACCCCTAAAACTAGTTTTTAACTATTGAAGAACTTATTAGTAAGTTCAGTTCAGTTCTGTCACTCAATCATATCCAACTCTTTGCGACACCATGGACTGCAGCATGCCAGGCTTCCCTGTCCATCACCAACTCCTGGTGCTTACTCAAACTCATGTCCATCGGGTCGGTGATGCCATCCAACCATCTCATCCTCTGTCGTCCCCCTCTCCTCCTGCCTTCAATCTTTCCCAGCATCAGGGTCTTTTCAAATGAGTCAGTTCTTTGCATCAGGTGGCCAAATTATTGGAATTTCAGCTTCAGTATCCGTCCTTCCAAAGTAGCCCAGTCTTAATTACATCTTTTGTTTCTGTAATATGTTCTAAAGGAGGATGATACTAGTTATTACAGTATGTATTAGTGTGCAGCCTTGATGACCTCTTATTGTTTTGACTAACAATCTTCTGGATTAGAAGAGTCTGGGAGTTATTATTTAGACTCATTTTCCATACTGCGTAAAGCTTGGCTATGAAATAAGTATACTTATTTTTATTTGTTTGGGAAATCAATTCCTATTATACAGGTGTTTTTTTTTTAAATTTAGTAATTTATTTTTGGCTGTGCTAGGTCTTTTTGCTGTGCACAGCTTTCTGTAGTGGCAGCAAGCAGGGCTACTTTCTAGTTCCATTGTGATGCACAGGCTTCTCATTGCAGTGGCTTCTCTTGTTGCAGAGTATAGGCTCTAGGGAAAGGGCTCCAATAGTTCTGGCTCATGGACTTAGTTGCTCCACAGCATGTGGGATCTTAGTTGCTAGACCAGGGATCAAACCTGTGTCCCCTGCATTGGCAGGCAGATTCTCAACCATTGGGCCACAAGGGAAGTCCCTACAAGTGTTATAACTATTTTGTTGAGGCAATTTTGATTGATTTTATATTTTACACCTTTATTAGAGATACCAAGGGAACTTTTCATGTAAAGATGAGCACAATAAAGGACAAAAATGGTATGGACATAACAGAAGCAGAAGATATTAAGAAAAGGTGGCAACAATACACAGAAGAACTGTACAAAAAAGATCTTCATGAACCAGATAACCACGATGGTATGATCACTTATCTAGAGCCAGACATCGTGGAATGCAAAGTCAAGTGGGCCTTAGGAAGCATCACTATGAACAAAGCTAGTGGAGGTGATGGAATTCCAGTTGAGCTATTTCAAATTCTAAATGATGATGCTGTGAAAGTGCTGCACTCAATATGCCAGCAAATTTGGAAAACTCAGCAGTGGCCACAGGACTGGAAAAGGTCAGTTTTCATCCCAATCCCAAAGAAAGGCAATACCAAAGAATGCTCAAACTACCGCACAATTGCACTCATCTCACACGCTAGCAAAGTAATGCTCAAAATTCCCCAAGCCAGGCTTCAGCAGTACGTGAACTGTGAACTTCCAGATGTTCAAGCTGGTTTTAGAAAAGGCAGAGGAACCAGAGATCAAATTGCCAACATCTGCTGGATCATCAAAAAAGCATGAGAGTTCCAGGAGAACATCTACTTTTGCTTTATTCACTTTGCTAAAGCCTTTGACTGTGTGGATCACAACAAACTATGGAAAATTCTGAAAGAGATGGGAATACCAGACCACCTGACCTGCCTCCTGAGAAATCTGTATGCAGGTCAAGAAGCAACAGTTAGAACCGTACAGGGAACAACAGGCTGGTTCCAAATTGGGAAAGGAGTATGCTGCTAAGTCACTTCAGTCGTGTCTGACTCTGTGCGACCCCATAGACGGCAGCCCACCAGGCTCCCCCGTCCCTGGGATTCTCTAGGCAAGAACACTGGAGTGAGTTGCCATGAAAATGAAAAGTGAAAGTGAAGTCGCTCAGTCATGTCTGACTCTTCACGACCCCATGGACTGCAGCCCACCAGGCTCCTCCGTCCATGGGATTTTCCAGGCAAGAGTGCTGGAGTGGGGTGCCATTTGGCTGTATATTGTCACCCTGCTTATTTAACTTATATGCAGAGTACATCATGCAAAATGCCAGGCTGGATGAAGCACAAGCTGGAATCAAGATTGCCAGGAGAAATATGAATACACAGATGACACTGTCCTTATGGCAGAAAGCAAAGAAGAAATAAAGAACCTCTTGATGAAAGTAAAAGAGGAGAGTGAAAAAGTTGGCTCAAAACTCAACATTCAGGAAACTAAGATCATGGCATCTGGTCCCATCACTTTATGGCAAATAGATGAGTAAACACTGAAAGCTGTGACAGACTTTATTTTTTTGGGCTCCAAAATCACTGCAGATGGTGATTGCAGCCATGAAATTAAAAGACACTTGCTCCTTGGAAGGAAAGTTACGACCAACCTAGACAGCATATTAAAAAGCAGAGACATTACTTTACCAACAAAGGTCTGTCTAGTCAAAGCTATGGGTTTTCCAGTAGTCATGTATGGATGTGAGAGTTGGACTATAAAGAAGGCTGAGTGCCAAATAATTGATGCTTTTGAACTGTGATGTTGGAGAAGACTCTTGAGAGTCCCTTGGACTGCAAGGAGATCCAACCAGTCAATCCTAAAGGAAATCAGTCCTGAATATTCATTTGAAAGACTGATGCTGAAGTTGAAACTCCAATACTTTGGCCACGTGATACAAATAACTGACTCGTTTGAAAAGATCGTGATTCTGGAAAAGATTGAAGGCAGGAGGAGAAGGGGATGACAGAGGCTGAGATGGTTGGATGGCATCACTGACTCGATGGACACGAGTTTGAGTAAGCTCCAGGAGTTGATGTAGGACAGGGAAGCCTGGCGTGCTGCAGTCCATGGGGTCTCAAAGAGTTGGACACAACTGAATGACTAAACTGAACTGAAATTATACATGTGTAAATGCATATACCATTTGATGAGTTTTGACAATGCCCAAGAAACTATCACCATAATAATGTTAATAAACATATGCATCACCCCAGAATTTTCTTTGTGCCCCTTCAGTATCTACCCCAGAACTCCCAGGTAACTGCTTTCTATCACTATAGGTTAGTTGGCATTTTCTAGAATTTTATATCAACAGAATCATTTAGTATGTACTTTTTGTCTGTCTTTCTCTCAGCATAAATATTTCTATGTTTTTCCATATTCTTACATGGATCAACAGTTTCTTTTTATTGCTGAGCATTATTCTAATGCATGATTGTACTGCAGTTTGCTTATCCATTCAGTTGTTGAACATTTGGATTGTTTCTGGTTATTATGAATAGTTAGCTATTATGAAGAAAACTGCTATATGTATAAGTCTTTGTGTAAACATAAATTTTTATTTTTCTTGGTTAAATCTACAAGTGAAATGACTGTCATATGGTAGGTATATTTTTATTATTTTTAAAAGCTACCAAACTATTTTCTAAAGTGGTTGAAAATATCTTACACCAGCAGTGTAACCGAGTTCCATTCCATACCAACACTTACTATGGTCATTTAGAAAAATCTACCCATTCTAGTAAGTGTGTACTGGTATTTCTTTGTAGTCTTAGTCTGTGATTTTTGATAGTTAGTGGTGTTGAGCATCTTTTCGTGCACTTACTTGCCATATCTTCTTTAGTAAAAGTCACTCAGTCATGTCTGACTCTTTGCGACCCCATGGACTATACAGTCCATGGAATTCTCCAGGCCAGAATACTGAAGTGGGTAGCCTTTCCCTTCTCCAGGGAATCTTCCCAACCCAGGGATTGAACCGGGGTCTCCTGCATTGCAGGCAGATTCTTTACCAACTGAGCTATCAGGGAATTTTGCCCATTGTTACTGGTTTTTCTCTTCTGATACTGAGTTGTAAGAGTTCTTTATATATTCTAGATACAAGTCATTTGATGGGTATATGTGATCTGCAAATACTTTCTCCCAGTCTGTTATTTGTCTTTCCATTTGTAAAAGGGTTTTTTTAAAAAGATGTCTATATCTCTGTCTCCATCTCTTTCTAGATCTCTCTCTCCATACTAGTGGGTGTGAAGTTATATCTCATTCTGTTTCTAATTTGTGTTTCCTTTAATGACTAATGATACTGAGCAGCATTTTTTCATGTGCTTTTTGACCATTTGTATATCTTCTTTGAAGAAATGTCTATTAAATCATGTAAACTTTTTTTTATTTTTTTAAATAAATTTATTTTAATTGGAGGTTAATTACTTTACAATATTGTATTGGTTTTGCCATACATCAACATGAATCCACCACAGGTATAAAGGTTTTAATTTTGATAAAGTCCAGTTTAATTATTTTTAAAAACATTTATAGTTTCAGCTTTTTCTGCTCTGTTTAAGAAGTCTTTGCCTTGCGCAATGTAACTATGATTTCTCTGGTATATTTTCTTTTATAAGTTATATAGTTTAAGCTCTTGTACTTGGGTCTAGGATCCATTTTGGGTTAATTTTTGTTGTGTGAGGTAACAGCTGAGAGTTTTGGGTTTGCTCTTTGTTTTTATTTGTTTTGCATGTGAACATCCAATTGTTCCAGTAACATTTGTTCAAAGATTATCCTTCTATTTAATAGCTTCAGTACCTCTATCAAAAATCAGTTGACTTTATAAACATGGACACTTTAATATGTTATCTTTGACCTATACGTTTATCTTTATGCCAAAGCCACATTGTTTTGATTAATATATATTTATAATGTCTTGTCGGAGAAGGCAATGGCACCCCACTCCAGTACTCTTGCCTGGAAAATCCCATGGACGGAGGAGCCTGGTAGGCTGCAGTCCATGGGGTCGCTAAGAGTCAGACATGACTGAGCAACTTCACTTTCACTTTTCACTTTCATGCATTGAAGAAGGAAATGGCAACCCACTCCAGTGTTCTTGCCTAGAGAATCTCAGGGACAGGGGAGCCTGGTTGGCTGCCGTCTATGGGGTCACACAGAGTCGGACACGACTGAAGTGACTTAGCATAGCATAGCATAGCATAATGTCTTGTATTCAAGTAATATAATCAATCCCTCCAACTTTGTTCTTTTTCGGAAGTGTTTTGGCTATTTCCAGTTGTTTGAATTTTCATATAATGTTTAGAATCAACTTGTCAATTTCTTTTTTTTCTTTTTTTTTATTTTATTTATTTATTTATTTTTAATTTTATTTTATTTTTAAACCTCAAACACTGTATTAGTTTTGCCAAACATCAAAATGAATCCGCCACAGGTTTTTAAAAAGCCTGCAAGAATTTTGATTGGGATTACACTGTATCTGTAGATCATTTTGGGGAGAATTTAAATACTTACTTAAAAATACTTACTCTTTAAAATACTTAAAATACTTACTCTTAAAATATTGACTTAAATATACTTAAAATACTGACTCTTCCAGTGTAGAAACAGGGTACGTCTATTTAAATATTCTTTATCTCATCTATTTTTTGTAGTTTCAGTCTACAGCTCTCAGACGTTTTTTGTCAAATTTATCTCTATTTCATATTTTTGATGCAATTATAAATGGTTTGTTTTTTAAAAATTCACTTTCTGACCCTCAATTTCTAGTACATAGAAATGTGATTGATTATGTGTATCAATTTTGTGTCATGTAAACATGAGATGATTAGATAGTATCACCGACTCAATGGACATGAATCTCAGCAATCTCTGAGAGACAGTGAAGGACAGGGAATCCTGGTGTGCTGCAGTCTATAGGGTTGCCAAGACACGATTGGGCGACTGAACAACAATGACAGCAACCATGCTTATCTCACTTATTAGTTTTAGTTGCCTAGTTATAGAGTTCTTAGAATTTTCTACCTGGGGTTCCCAGGTGGCGCTAGTGGTAGAAAAACCTGCCTGCAATGTTAGAGACATGGGTTCGATTCCTGGGTTGGGAAGCCCCTCTGAAGGAGGGAATGGCTACCCACTCCAGTATTCTTGCCTGGAGAATCCCATGGACAGAGGAGCCTGGCGGGATACAGTACATAGAGTAGCACAGAGTCAGACACAAGTGAAGCGATTTAGCGCAAGTGAAGCGATTTAGAATTTTCTACCTAACTGATCATATCATCTATAAGTTAAGATGATTTCACTTCCTAACAATAACTAGCAGTGTGCAAGTTATATATGTTATGTAACTTCTCTTAAAACTCAGTTTCCTCATCACTAATATGGAGATCATAGTAGTACCTACTCCTAGGGTTTTTGTGAGAATTAAATGAGATAATGTTACTAGTACAGGACTTGGCAGAATGTAACTCCTAAATGTTCATCTTTGGGCCCTCCTTCTAGCCAACATCCTTAGTAAGTGATGTTCTCCAAATATTAATTTCCTTTTAAAATATTTGTTATCAATTACTTGATCCAAATCTAAAAAACTTGTCAGACCATTCTAAACTTTGTACATAATAATAATTTCTATGTATTATATATATAATAATAGATATAACATTTATAGTATACATCTTCAGTTCAGTTTAGTCACTCAGTCGTGTCCGACTCTTTGTGACCCCATGAACTGCAGCATGCCAGGCCTCCCTGTCCATCACCAACTCCCGGATTAATATTTCTATGTATTGTACATAATATAAACTATGTAATATATTTTTTAAGTATACTAATTGATGAACTTGGACTTTGTTTATTGGCTATAAATTTACCATTTTAAGCCTTTTCCTGGACTCTCTTCAGCTTGATGCTGTTGTCCCTGAGATGTGATGACCAGACCTGTACACAGTTATCCCAGATGAGGGTAAATCTATAGGAAGGAACTGAGGGCAGAGTAAGGTGAGGGAATGAGGGAAGGGAACATCTAATTTTTTTTTTCTATTCCTGACATGCTTAGACCAATACTTATTTTGACTGAAAGAACAAATTAGGCTGGTGTCAGTCTACAGTAAACTGTCTACAGTGAATTCCGGATCTCTTTTCTTATTCAGAGCTGATAGTTTAGAGCCTGTATTCCTAGAGGCAAAACCCTATACTACCAAAAAAAATCATAAAAATCATTAATTACCTTATACTTTTCCCTTTTGAGACTGTATTTAGAGTAGTTGGGAGGCCTCTTGGTCTCTCAGCATACAAGTATAAGTATCCCAGGTCAGACAAAAGCCTCCTTAGGAGTGTCCAACCACCCTCGTCATTGCACTCCCATCCCTGTCCCTCTAATCAAGAGCACTCACTGGAAATATATGAATATTTATAGAGTTGCCTGCCTATGCTCCCTGCTGCTCTTTAACTTGCAGTGGACTTCATCTTTATTTACATGACCAGTGTGGAGCAAAATTAAGAATTTTTGTTTAGAAAAATGGAGATAAGATGTCTATATCAGATTGACCTTTCATGTTAATCTCCTATTATCATCCTAGTCTAAATTAGAACAGAAAGATGTAGAATGAAGGAAAATTTGCAGCTTAACTCAGTGTAGTTTGATGAGCCTTCTGCCAGAGAAGAGAATATATACCTGAGTGATTTCAAATTAATTCTAATAGTTGGAAGGATGGGAGGTGTAGGTGGTGATAAGGAGAGGAGAATTATGCCCAGGTGCAAGTTCAATTTGGGACTTTACTGTGGGGAGGATCGGAGGAATCCTAGTTGTCTGGCTATTTAAGTTCCCCAGTGATTCTGCACATACATAGGCAGGCCCCTATCTGTCTTCTAACTTATTTTACCCCAAACTGCTTATGCATTCAGCGAAGCAAAGTTTGGCATCTCTTATGTGTGAAAGGCTCCTTCTAAAACTTTGGTAATTTCTTTCTCTGCCAATCTGTTTTATTGTTTTTTGGGGGTGGGGCATTGTTTGTTTTTGGTTTAGCAAACTGACTATTTGAGATAATTATTCAATTCATCTCAAGTATAGAATTAGAAATGGAGAGCATGTATGGTCCCTGACTTCAGAGCACTTTATCCCATCCCACTCCACCTTCACCAGATTTTTAGTTTATGTAAAGCAAAATAACCCTACAGTCCACAGTTGAAATTATTACTTACATGATCTTACTTTGACTACTTACTTTGGGCAAGTTCCTAGTGTTCTTTAGGCCTCATTTCCTCCATCTGTTGTGAATAGGTAAAACTAAGTTTGCTAAGGACCCTGGCAGCCTCATTCTGATCCTAACTTTTGTTTTCCCTTCATGAATTGATATGGGGCTTAATAAATTATTTAGAATGCTAGCAATTTAATTTTCAGATTAAAACAATTTTTAACTACCCATTTGACTCTTAACTCTGTTGGGAGTTTTAGCTTCAAAGACACTGATATCTTAGTATTATTATAAGATATGTGTTCTTGAAAAGAGATCAAGTGAGTTAGAGATTAAATAGCTGGATCTATTTGGGGTTGGCACTTTAATATTTGTCTCTGTAGCTGTGTGTGTGTGTGTGCGCGCACACGCTCAGTCAAGTCTCACTCTGCGATTCCATGGACTGTAGCCTGTCAGGCTCCTGTGTCTATGAAACCCTCTGAGGACAGTCTCCTGAGCTGCTACTAGCCTGTATGGTGCTTTTATGTCAATTACAAAATGATGCTCCTTTATTCATGGGACATTCAGCCCTGTGGAAAGGCACCAGGCTTGCCAAGTGGAACCCAGGTTTCAATTTATTCCCTTAGCTTGGGAACCTTATGCAGTGCTTGGATGCTATGCAGTTTCATTAATAGCACTTTTCATAATATCCTTTTCAGGTAGGACTCAATTTTTCTTGTTTTTCTAACTCTTTAAAATTGAGTTTTCCATATATCAAAATGAATCTGCCACAGGTATACATGTGTTCCCCATCCAAAACCAATACAATATTGTAAAGTTAAATAAAATAAAATTTAAAAAAATAAAATTGAGTTTTCCAATCAGATCTTATCACTGCAGACATGGACTCAATTTCAACTGCAGCATCCTTTGAGGCTGCCATGCAATCTTTGGTTCTTCTTACTTGCTTTCTTACCCTTTGCCTGGAATACCATATTGTTGATCCTAGGTCCCATGACCTCTGCCTACTTGTTGATTGGCTTTTAAAAATTATCTTATTCATTTAGGTGGCTAATGTTCACTCACCTGTATGCACAGAGAATTCTGTGTCTGTTTTCCTGCTCTTGTTTACACAGGGCTGATTCAGTACTCTTTTACATACTTCCTTACCCAAAGGATTTATTACTAAGCAGCCATGCAAAGAGGTCCTCACCCATGTGTCAAACACCATATTGGGAGCTTGCTATATCTTTGGCCTCTGGGCCTTTTCTCTTTACAAGATGCTGTCACTGCTATGAGTTTGGAATACCCTCCAAGGCCCTCACTTGCCCTGCCCCCTTGCAGTCTTTTCAACAGGAGGGGAGCAGTACACTACTTTCCTAGCTTTGGCCCTAATCTCAGGCATTATCTTCCTCTGACTTCTCTTAAGAACAGTGTGTGGTTTGCCTTAAGTACTGGTGGTGGTGATCATGGTCACCACGTGAATTCCTGGGTAGCAGTGTCCAGGACAGGAATGTTGCAGACACATTGTGGGCCTCTCTCATCTTTCTATGTGTTTCAAATTCTCTGATTCCCACATAGAAATAACTGTACCTAAATTCCTGTCAAGGGATAGTCAGGTAACTGGGGATACAGACAAGTTTTCATTACCCATTTCTTTGCCTGGAATACTGAGGGAGAAATCCCAGATGACTGCCTTTGGCTTAACCTCCGCAAAATATCTGCTTTGTGTTTAGGTCACTGAGTACAATATCCATAATACTATTTTAATTATTCAATCAGTGAACCTGTGAACTCTTGCAAAGCTAGATTTTTTCCAAAGTCCGGGTACTCCGAACAGTCAAGCCATAAACTTTTACCTCATTCTTTATTATCTCTTAAACCCATCAACTCTTTTTTATTCTATTGCCTTCAAAGGCCCCTGCTTATAAACATTAGAAAACATGGACTCTGAAATCCTTTAGGTCTGAATTCAAATTTAACTGTTTAAACTCTACCTTCTATAAAAGAAGACTACGATCAATCTCACTGAAGAGTTGTGAGAATTTAGAATGACTATCCATGCTAAATTCCCAGCACACACTCCATCAGGGAAATACTTCTGTAGTTACGATTGTCAATGGCCTAAATTATTCTAAGGCAATATTTGTAATACCCAAAACTTACATAATGGTAACTTGGACCTCCCTGGTGGTTCAGTGGTTAAGAATCCACCTGCAATATAGGGAACACAAGTTCAATCCCTGCTCTGGGAAGATTTCACATGTTGTGTGGCAACTAAGCCTGTGAGTCACAACTGCTCAGCCCATGCTTTAGAGCCCATGAGCCACAACTACTGACCCCGAGTGCTACAACCACTGAAGCCCACACACTTTAGAGCTGGCATGCTGGAACAAGAGAAGCCACCACGATGAGAAGCCCATGCACCACAACTAGAGGGTAGCCTCTGCTCACTGCAAGTAGAGAAATCCCACACGGCAGTGAACACCAGTGCAGCCAAGAATAAAAATTAAACAAACAAACAAACTTATATAGTGGTAACTGTGGTAGATGCTCTTTAAGCACTTCCTAATGTTTCACTCAGTTAATTCTCAAAATCTTTTGAATATTTATTCAGTTCAGTTCAGTCGCTCAGTCGTGTCCGACTCTTTGCGACCCCATGAATCGCAGCACGCCAGGCCTCCCTGTCCATCACCAACTCCTGGAGTTCACTCAAACTCATGTCCATCAAGTTGGTGATGCCGTGCAGCCATCTCATTCTCTGTCATCCCCTTCTTCTCCTGGCCCCAATCCCTCCCAGCATCAGAGTCTGTTCCAATGAGTCAACTCTTTGCATGAGGTGGCCAAAGTACTGGAGTTTCAGCTTTAGCATCAGTCCTTCCAATGAACACCCAGGACTGGTCTCCCTTAGAATGGACTGGTTGGACCTCCTTGCAGTCCAAGGGACTCTTAAGAGTCTTCTCCAACACCACAGTTCAAAAGCATCAATTCTTCGACACTCAGCTTTCTTCACAGTCCAACTCTCACATCCATACCATACATGACCACTGGGAAAACCATAGCCTTGACTAGACGGACCTTTGTTGGCAAAGTAATGTCTCTGCTTTTGAATATACTATCTAGGTTGGTCATAACTTTCCTTTCAAGGAGTAAGCGTCTTTTAATTTCATGGCTGCAGTCACCATCTGCAGTGATTTTGAAGCCCCCAAAAATAAAGTCTGACACTGTTTCCACTGTTTCCCCAATCTATTTCCCATGAAGTGATGGGACCAGATGCCATGATCTTAGTTTTCTGAATGTTGAGCTTTAAGCCAACTTTTTCACTCTTCTCCTTCATTTTCATCAAGAGGCTCTTTAGTTCCTCTTCACTTTCTGCCATAAGGGTGGTGTCATCTGCATATCTGAGCTTATTGATATTTCTCCCGGCAATTTTGATTCCAGCTTGTGCTTCATCCACCCTGGCATTTCGCATGATGTACTCTGCATATAAGTTAAATAAGCAGGGTGACAATATACAGCCTTGGTATATTCCTTTCCCAATTTGGAACCAGCCTGTTGTTCCCTGTACGGTTCTAACTGTTGCTTCCTGACCTGCATACAGATTTCTCAGGAGGAAGGTAAGGTGGTCTGGTATTCCCATCTCTTTCAAAATTTTCCACAGTTTCTTGTGATCTACACAGTCAAAGGCTTTGGCATAGTCAAAAACACAGATATTTTTATGGAATTCTGTTGCTTTTTCTATGATTTAACGGATGTTGGCAATTTGATCTGGTTCCTCTGCCTTGTCTAAACCCAGCTTGAACACCTGGAAGTTCACGGTTCACGTAGTGTTGAAGCCTGGCTTGGAGAATTTTGAGCATTATTTTCTAGTGTGTGAGATGAGTGCAATTGTGCGATAGTTTGAACATTCTTTGGCATTGCCTTCTTTGGGATTGGAATGAAAATTGGCCTTTTCCAATCCTGTGGACACTGTTGAGTTTCCCAAATTTGCTGGCATGTTGAATGCAGTTTAAAAGCATCATCTTTTAGGATTTGAAATAGCTCAATTGGAATTCCATCACCTCCACTAGCTTTTTTCATAGTGATGTTTCCTAAGGCCCATTTCATTTTGCATTCCAGGATGTCTGGCTCTAGGGGAATGATCACACCATTGTGGTTATCTGGTTCATGAAAATCTTTTTTTGTATAGTTCTGTGTATTCTTGCCACCTCTTCTTAATATCTTCTGCTTCTGTTAGGTCCATACCATTTCTGTCCTTTATTGTGCCCATCTTTGCATGAAATATTCCCTTGGTACTCTCTTATTTTCTTGAAGAGATCTCTAGTCTTTCCTATTCTATTGTTCTCCTCTATTTGTTTGCACTGATCACTGAGGAAAGCTTTCTTATCTCTCCTTGCTATTCTTTGGAACTGTGCATTCAGATGGGTATATCTTTCCTTTTCTCCTTTGCATTTAGCTTCTCTTCTCTTCTCAGCTATTTGTAAGTCCTCCTCAGACAACCATTTTGCCTTTTTGCATTTCTTTTTCTTAGGGAGGGTTTTGATCACTGCCTCCTGTACAGTGTCACGAACCTCTGTCCATAGTTTTTCAGGCACTTTGTCTATCAGATCTAATCCCTTGAATCTATTTGCCACTTCCACTGTATAATTGTAAGGGATTTGATTTGGGTCATACTTGAATGGTCTAGTGGTTTTACCTAATTTCTTCAAGTTAAGTCTGAACTTGGCAATAAGGAGTTTATGATCTGAGTCACAGTCAGCTCCTGGTCTTGTTTTTGTTAACTATATAGAGCTTCTCCATCTTCGGCTGCAAAGAATATATCAGTCTGATTTCAGTATTGACCATCTGGTGATGTCCGTGTGTAGAGTCTTCTCTTGTGTTGTTGGAAGAGGGTGTTTGCTATGACCAGTGCATTCTCTTGGGAAAACTGTTAGCCTTTGCCCTGTTTCATTTTGTACTCCAAGGACAAATTTGCCTGTTACTCCAGGTTTCTCTTGACTTCCTACTTTTGCATTCCAGTCCCATATGATGAAAAGGACATCTTTTTTGGGTGTTAGTTCTAGAAGGTCTTGTAGGTCTTCATAGAACCATTCAACTTCAGCTTCTTCAGCATTACTGGTTCGGGCATAGACTTGGATTACTTTGTTATTAAATGGTTTGCCTTGCAAACGAAAAGCTGGAAAGTAGTGGAGCCAGATTTGTGGTCTCAGGCTGGCAACTTCATATCTCATGTTCTTAACTATTGTGCCGTATTAAATACATTTGATGACAGTAACTTTTAAATATGGTCTTTAAAGCTATTTTGAGTTGATTATCAGTTACTGAGGACCTCCTGGATTATAGGAGTTGAGACAAAGGAGAAATGTAACAACATTCTTTTTCTGATAAGTTTTTTCCTAAAATTTGTCTTCTGTCAAAATTAATTGAAGAAAATATTATGCTTCAATTCCACTTTATTTTTAAAAAATTTTATTGGAGTATATTTGATTTACAATGTTATATTAGTTGCAGGTATACAGCAAAATGATTCATTTATACATATACATCCATTCCTTCTTTTGCAGATAATTTTCCCTTATAGGTTATGTGAGTTAGTACTTTTTAAATAGTCTTACCATCCAAGAAAAGAGATGGACAAACACACATGAGAGAGGCATAAGCACAGCTTGGAAAGAGTAAATGATTCTTTCAGTTAATTATAGCTGTCAGCACTTCACTTTACTTTTACAGCTTTAGGGCCTCCTTGGCCAGTGCATCTCAGACATTACTCTGCATACAAATCACCTGGATACTCTTAGATGCAGACTTTGATTCAATAGGTCTGGCTGAAGCCAGAGATTCTGCCTGTCTAAAAACTCCTCGGTGAGGCTGATGATACTGGTCCAGAGACCACACTTTTAAGTAGAAGGCTATAACACATCAAGGGTCTACTGTGTAATAATACCATACTTTCTAGTTAAGGAAAGACCTGATGAAGACTTTTAAGCTGATTACATTGAGACTAGTATGATAGTTGGAGAATGTCATAGAAAAATTGATTTAAAAATTGGTGTGATATGCGAAGAGTGCCTGGGAACCTGTGGGAGTCTGAGCTAAGGATTAATAGTGTCTGGAAGGTGATTCTTGGTGCTTTGTGGGGGGTAGATAGTGGGGGCCAGAGTCTGGATGAGATCTAGCTCTGAGACTAGTGTGGTAATTCAGACAATGAGATGATAAAGGCCTGGAGTGTGATTATGGCAGTGGAAATGGGCAGGAAGAGACAGATTGGCTCCAAGAGAGATTGGCTCCAAGAGAGATTGATTTCTGCAAACCACCAAAAATTTAGCACCCTTAGAATCTCCTCAGTAATAGCTCAGAAGTGAAGAGTACTCTAATGTTTGAAAAATCACTTCCATGTCCATTATCTCATTTCATCAGCACAGCAGCTATTGGAGATTAGTAGCTACTTTCACCCCCATTTTAGAAAGAAAACTGAGATAATGTAGCAGCAACTTAAACTATGTCTGAGAAAAGGCAAAGCTAATTGCCAGAGAAAAGACCCTGTGAAAAGGGTCACAATTATTCATCTTGTTTTTATAAATTGATTTTTTCTCATTAAGAGTAATATATTTTGATTATAAAAGTAATATATATTTGAGGTCATACTACATGGCTATATTGTCTGTATTCTTACCTCAAATTCTTCCACTTAACTTATTATGGCTGTTTTTCCTTGTCATTAGGAACTTTTTAAAAACTTACTTTAGATTATTGTGTAGTAAAGCCCCATATGGATGTATTATAATTTAATTTACTACTTACTTGTAATCGACCTTTTAGATTTCCTTTTTTTTTTTTTTGCTATTACAAATAACGTTGTGGAAACCATCTTTGCACATATATCTTGGTCCAAGCATCTGATAATTTACTTAAAGATGCATCAACTCTTTAAGAAGTCTTCTACTGAGTTACAACTGGCTGATTTAATGATTGATAAATGATTGGGTCAGCCTAGGGCTTGAGTTACCCAAGCATCTCTTATTGTCTCAGATGGCATAGTGAGTTCTTACTGGGCTACCGGATTCAGGAAATCATTCTGCTATCATCATTGAGCTTGGCTCTCCTCATGGTGGCCCATTCTGCGCTGGGGTTGAAGTGTGACAGTGGGGAGAAATGAAATAGAAGGCCTAACTCCTGCCTGCAAGGGGTTTATCAGCTTTTTGCGGACAGACACATGTGGGATACTTAAGGAACAGATCAAATCAAAACACCAGTGTGTGTAGCTTGAAAGTATGTAGAGAAAACCAGATACGTTTATGCCGTTATAGGTGATTTTGTTTTCTTCTTTTTGCTTATCTCTATTTTCTGCCATATCTATATGGAAGAGTTGGGAAGGAGTGTCATATGGATCTGGAGGCTGAGTTGAACTGAAATTCTGTCAGTTACTTCTTGTGTAACCTCAGACAGGTTATTGAACCTCTCCATGCCTAATTTTTCATCTGTGGATGTGGATAATAGTAAAATTTATATGCAGATTTTCTGATGTGAAGAAACAATCTAAACTAGTAAGTGCTTAGTCCTGTATTTGGTGTACAGTAATGCTGATTGCCAGAGAAGGCAATGGCACCCCACTCCAGTACTCTTACCTGGAAAATCCCATGGATGGAGGAGCCTGGTGGGCTGAAGTCCATGGGGTCGCTAGGAGTCGGACACGACTAAGCGACTTCACTTTCACTTTTCACTTTCTTGCATTGGAGAAGGAAATGGCAACCCACTCCAGTGTTCTTGCCTGGAGAATCCCAGGGACGGGGGAGCCTGGTGGGCTGCCGTCTATGGGGTCGCACAGAGTCGGACATGACTGAAGTGACTTAGCAGCAGCAGCAGCAGCAATGCTGATTGCTACATAATAACTACTATATAATGTTATTATTAATAGTCGGGCACAACTGAGTGACTGAACTGATTAATATATTGGTATTATTTAAATAAAATTTAAAATATATAGGCAATTATATATGTATGTGTGTATGCATCTGTATATTGTTTTAAATATAACTATATACACACATCTATATTTATAGTTATGTTTAGAAAGAATAAAATAGGAATATCAGGAAGCCTATAAATCCAGTTTTGATTGGCTCTAGTTCAGGAAAGAAGCTTTTCTTAGATCACCAAGGCAAAGTTGCTGTTGCCTCACCCTCCTGCCACCACCAGTATTGGGTCCTTGGCTTCTTAACTGTGCAGGACTGGCACTGTTCAGTAGGATGTGTTGAAAGACTACAAGTTGTGGAATCACAAGTTCAAAGCATAGAAGATATCTTTTCTAGCCATGTAATTGTTGTTTAGTTGCTAAGTTGTGTCCAACTCTTTTGGGACCCCAGGCTCCTCTGTCCATGACATTTCCCAGGCAAGAATACTGGAGTGGGTTGCCATTTCCTTTCCCAGGAAATCTTCCCAAACCAGGGATCGAACCCACATCTCCCGTGTTGGCAGGCAGATTCTTCACCACTGAACTGCCTGGGAAGCCCAGCCATGTAATTACCCCAAGTAATTTCTGTGAAGCAACTCCTTGTGTTTCAATTTCCTCGTCTGTTAGATGGCAATCATTCTTAGGTCACAGGATTGTTGTAGGGACAATTAAATTGAGTAATAATGGTTGTGTTTGGTCCATGGTTGAGTACCAATTCTTTCCTTTTCCTTTCTTTTCTCATTGGAATTTCTGCCTGGCTTTTGCAACACCATACCCTTCACTTCTTCTCCTGGCCTGGACTAGACACCACCTCCCTCACATCTTACATCTCAACAAGACTTTGGCTCCTAAATCAAGACTTTGGCTTGTTCTCTTTTTTTTTTGTCATCCATTGTCAGATGTTGGTCTCATAACTTAAGTAAGTTAAAAATGTCCTTTTTTACTAGCTATTCAGAATTTTGCTTCCCAGACTGTTTCTTCAACCTCCCTTGTACCTTCCCTTGTCAGCATGTCATTTATTTCTCTTTACTTGCCTCAGACTTACCCCACCTCCAGGTCAGTAGAGGTGGGGATTGGGGTTTTCCCATGATTAAAGCCAAACATTTTTCCAGGTTTGGAGTCCTTGCTCTGGCACTGTTCCTAAAAACTGAACTGTCTACTGGTTAACACCCACCTCCCCTGGCTGCATTCTCTGTATTCACACCTAGAGTTCTTTTCTCCTGAGTATGATCTTTAATCCAAACTGGGTCTGCCTCTGGTTTGGCCTGCTTGGTGTTGATTTTTTTCTTTTCTTTTTTTTTTTTTTTTGGTGCTTCTGGACCAATAGGCACATTGCTGCAGTAGGAAAAAAAAAAAAAAAAAAACCTTAAATCCACCGACTTTCCTACTCAAAGCCCAGTATCAGCTATTCCTAAGGAACTAGGCTGCTAGTTACTGCAGTTAACCACTACATAGCCCTAAACATGTTCTAGGCCCAAATGGTATTTTTCTCTGCTCTCTGGACCTAGCATTTTTGAGATGCCAACCAAGTATCCAAGAACTTGGAGCAGATCCAAAGCTGAAGTTTCAGGAGGGCATTGGCACTGCCTGTTTACAGGTGCCTCAGTAAGAGTACTGGGAAGCAAGAGAGGAAAAAGAAAAATATATCTACATAGGGAGGGTGATTTAAGATGTGAGGGATGGAATGGGAAGGGAGGAGGGAGGAGGGTTCAGGATGGGGAACACATGTATACCTGTGGCGGATTATGTAAAGTTTAAAAATAAAATAAAATTTAAAATCTTCAAAAAAAAAAAAAAGATGTGAGGGTCAATTTGCAAAATGATTATATGACAGGATTACATTTTGCCAAAATGATGTTGAAGAAATCAGCCTTTTGTGTGTTTATTTTCAATTGTCCTTTGTATAATTCATATGTAGAATCCAGGACCAACCAATAGTTTTCCTCCTGACATGTAAGCTTCTTTCCTTTTACCAGATCAAAGTTTTAGAACCGTTAGTGTTTGCCTTTATGCCTTGGCTGCTAGGAAAGTTGGAACAAATTTGAGTTTTCAATGAAGCATATATCAACAAAAGGTTTCCTTCTTTTTAAATATAATTATCTCCACCTCTGATTTTTTAAACCTCTTAATTTTATGGTCCTGTGATATAAGAATTTTTATTGTAAGGTACTTCAAATATTTTTGGATATATGTAGGGCTTCCCTGGGAGAAGGCAATGGCACCCCACTCCGGTACTCTTGCCTGGAAAATCCCATGGATGGAGGAGCCTGGTAGGCTGCAGTCCATGGGGTCGCAAAGAGTCGGACACGACTGAGCGACTTCACTTTCACTTTTTACTTTCATGCGCTGGAGAAGGAAATGGCAACCCACTCCAGTGTTCTTGCCTGGAGAATCCCAAGGACGGCGGAGCCTGATGGGCTGCTGTCTATGGGGTCGCACAGAGTCGGACACGACGAAAGTGACTTAGCAGCAGCAGCAGGGCTTCCCTGATGGCTTAATGGGTAAAAGAATCTACCTGCAATGCAGGAGACACAAGAGACTTGGGTTTGATCCCTGGGTCAGGAAGATCCCCTAGAGGAGGGCATGGCAACCCATTCCAGTATTCTTTCCTGCAGAAATCCATGAACAGAGGAGCCTAGAAGGCTACAGTCCATGGGGTTGAAAAGAGTCAGACACGACCTAGTGTCTAACACACAGAGGCATACACACATACACACACACACCTGGTTGGAAGGTCTTGTCATCGTTGGTTGTTTTTTTTTTTTTTTTTTTGCAGTCCTAGAAAGTATGAAAAAGTATAAGGGAGATTCCTCAGTCTTCTTTGAGTGGGGCAATAGACCTTAACAGGAGAAACATCCCTGAAAGCTTAGCTTAAGTGGAGACAGGGAGCTGTGCATGGTCTTTGGCATTTTGCTTTTGAGGAGCTCTGTTCTCTACTCCCAAGTTGGTCTTTTATGAAATTAGATGCAGGTGGTTCAGGTGAAAAATAGCACATTTTGGACACTTTTAATGAGTGCTTTTGCTACCTGACACCATTCTAAAACACTGGGGAGGCTGAGTTCAGTCTTCTTCAGCATGAACTTTGTAATATGCAATGATAGGGAACTGGGGTCCTAGCTTCCTGTATCACCTCCAGAAATGCAGTCATGAGTCCTCAGTTTGGGAACTCAAGGAGACAAGTGACATTCAGTTAGAACCTTGTTGGCCTGCACCAGTACAAGGAGCTTGTTCTGTAGACTAGGCTTTCTTGTCTGTTCAGTTCAGTTTAGTTGCTCAGTCGTGTCTGACTCTTTGTGATGCCATGAACCGCAGCATGCTAGGCCTCCCTGTCCATCGCCAATTCCCGGAGTCCACCCAGACCCATGTCCATTGTGTTGGTGATACCATCCAACCATCTCATCCCCTGTCATCCCCTTCTCCTCCTGCCCTCAATCTTTCCCAGCATCAAGGTCTTTTCCAATGAGTCAGCTCTCTGCATCAGGTGGCCAAAGTATTGGAGTTTCAGCTTCAACATCAGTCCTTCCAATGAACACCCAGGACTGATCTCCTTTAGGATGGACTGGTTGGATCTCCTTGCAGTCCAAGGGACTCTCAAGAGTCTTCTCCAACACCACAATTCAAATGCATCAATTCTTCTGCACTCAGCTTTCTTTATAGTCCAACTCTCACATCCATACATGGCCACTGGAAAAAACATAGCCTTGACTAGATGGACCTTTGTTGGCAAAGTAATGTCTCTGTTTTTGAATATGCTGTCTACATTAGTCATAGCTTTCTTTCCAAGAAGTAAGCGTCTTTTAATTTCATGGCTGTAATCACCATCTGCAGTGATCTTGGAGCCCAGAAAAATAAAGTCTGTCACAGTTTCCACTGTTTCCCCATTTATTTGCCATGAAGTGATGGGACCAGATGCCATGATCTTAGTTTTCTGAATGTTGAGCTTTAAGCCAACTTTTTCACTCTCCTCCTTCACTTTCATCAAGAGGCTCTTTAGTTCTTCTTCACTTTCTGCCATAAGGGTGATGTCATCTGCATATCTGAGGTTATTGATATTTCTCCCGGCAATCTTGATTCCAGCTTGTGCTTCTTCCAGCCCAGCATTTCTCATGATGTACTCTGCATATAAGTTAAATAAGCAGGGTGACAATATACAGCCTTGATGTACTCCTTTTCCTATTTGGAACCAGTCTGTTGTTTCATATCCAGTTCCCACTGTTGCTTCCTGACCTGTATACAGGTATCTCAAGAGGCAGGTCAGGTGGTCTGGTATTCCCATCTCTTTCAGAAGTTTCCACAGTTTATTGTGATCCACACAGTCAAAGGCTTTGGCATAGTCAATAAAGCAGAAATAGCTGTTTTTCTGGAACTCTCTTGCTTTTTTGATGATCCAGTGGATGTTGGCAATTTGATCTCTGGTTCCTCTGCCTTTTCTAAAACCAGCTTGAACATCTGGAAGTTCATGGTTCCCATATTGCTGAAGCCTGGCTTGGATAATTTTGAGCATTACTTTACTAGTGTGTGAGATGAGTGCCATTGTGTGGTAGTTTGAGCATTCTTTGGCATTGCCTTTCTTTGGGATTGGAATGAAAACTGACTTTTTCCAGTCCTGTGGCCACTGCTGAGTTTTTCAAATTTGCTGACATATTGAGTGTAGCACTTTTACACCATCATCTTTTAGGATTTGAAATAGCTCAATAGCTAGGTGTATCCTACCTCAAATGAGAGACAACATTGCCTCAGGGGACAGGTATCACCACTATCAGGTTAATTTTCCTAAAACCCCATTTTGATAGTTTCACTTTTCTTCTCACCACTCTTCCTTGGATCTGCCTCATGTGCATCCCTTTTGATCCATCTTGCTCATTGTGCCCTGGTTATTCCTTTTAGCTAAAACCTAATTTATTTACCAGAAAGGAAGTACCTCTCACAAAGTTGTACAAGGAGATTTGGTGTCAGTCAGACCTGAGTTTAAACTTTGGTTTTGTCACACTGAAGCAGAAGGGGCTGACGCTTTCTGAACCTCATTTACTCATCTGTAAGATAAGGTCAAGTGTACTTCTGTGATAGGGAAGCTTCTTCTTGTGAAGCTTAGTATATTAAGTCAAGATCTAGCATTTACTGGGCATATATTAATAATCTTCATATCATCATTATTAACTCATGTGCCCTCTAAGACAGGTAGTAAAAATGCCACACGAGACAGAAAACATCATGTATTATTGGAGATTCCCCTGAAAACTCCTTGAATTGCAATAACACTACATCTGTGTATAGAATCCTAGACAGTAATTCTTTAAAGTGTGTGAGTCTCTGATCTGGACTAAAGAAAGGACTAGAATCTTATTCTCTTATTGGCTTTGAAGAAGCAAACTGCCATGAATATGACTTACCTATGAAGAAGGCCATATGACAAGCAAATGCAGGCAGTCTATAGCTGACAACCAGCAAGACTCCAAGAGCCTACAAGGAACTGAATCCTGTCACCAGTCACATGAGCTTGGAAGCAGCTTCTTTCCTAGTTGAGCCTCAGATGAGACCTTAGCCCTGACCAACACCTTGATTAAAGCCTTACAAGCAACCCAGCTAAGCCATGCCTGGAAAGTGACCCACAGAAACGGAGAGATAATAAGTGTGTGTTGTGTCAAGCCAAAAGAAAAAAAAAGAACAAATGGAAAGTGTTTATAGAGTTGTCTGCATATTCAAACCATTTTATCTCTGTGATGACCATTACATCTCTAGTGGTAAATAAGGGAATCTGTGGAAATTCTACAGATTTTGTTTGTTGGATTTATTTCATTTTTTTATATTAAACCTTTACCTTCATCCAAGTTAACAGAATTCTGATTGTGCACATATATGTTATATGTAAAGCACTTAGCTCAGTTTCCGCCACTACCAGTAAGGGCTTAACACAATGTTAGCTGCTATTTTCCTTAGTAGTAACAGTAATAGTAATACTAGTAAGATATGTGACAGCACTCAACACAGAGCCTGGTACATAGTCATTGCTCATTAATGTCAACTGGTTTTGGGTGATTGAATTCATATATTACTATTCTTTGAAAGGACAGTAAAGGAGGATTTGGCACCTGCTTTTTGTCTTTCCAAGTTTCCTGTTATGGCCCCTTGGCCATTGGTCACATTTCATCCTGAAGTTTGTGCTGAAGTAATTCTGAAGGCCCAGAATCTGTCTTATTCATCTTTGTACCCCTACAGTTCCTGGCACATGATAGGTACTCAGTGAAGGAATAGGTGGATGGAGGAAGCCAGGGTTTGACTTAAGCAAGGACTCTCCTTGCCTTTGTGAGATTTTAGGGGCCAGACTTCAATTTGGGCTACTACTGCTTTTCCTGGATTTCTGGCACCAGGCCTTGCTGGTTCTGTATATTCTTGAAACCTCGCTCTGAGCTGGAAGCAGTTTTATACTCTTAATGGAGTCTCTCTGACATAAGTACTCAAAAATATAAAATCTGGCTTTGGTACATTGAGTACTTCAAGAGAGAAATGGCGCTTGAGAAGGAAGGTGATAGAACAGCGAATAAGACCATGAGGTTTAGTCAAGAGGAAACCTGAGTTCAAACCCTAGTTTTGTCACTTCTAGCTATGTGACCTTGGGAAGTCCTTTAAACTCTCTGAGCCTCAGACTCCTCATATGTAAGATGGGGGAGAGTATTACATACCTCCTGATATTATTACGAGGGTTAAAATGCAGTGTGTGTGTGTTTGAAGCTGTGGTGTATAATAACTGCTCAATAAATGGTAGCTGCTGTTGTTGCATACCATATTTTCTCTCCTGTTCAAAATGAACATAGCTTTTTTTTCCCATGTCATCAAGAATAATACTGTTTGTTGCTTTAATATTAATTTAAAAGATATACACACATTTAAAGAAGAAAATTAAAGTTATATTCTACCACTTAGAGATAACCAGATTGATAGGTGTATGTATATTTCACACTTAATTTTTCTGTTTATATGCACATATTAAAAATGAGGTCATAGAATATATAGTTTTGTAGCCCACTTTTTTATACCTGATAATACGTTACAGAAATATTTTCTAGTCTGTGTAATCATTTTAATGGCTTTACAATATCACACTTTATGACTTGATGAATATTATAAATGTTTTAACCAGAACCACATTAATGTAATTCACTTCTAATGCTTTGCTGTTATAAACTGTACTCTGGTGGCCATTTGTATACATATATTGTCACACACTTGTCTAATTATTTTATTAAGAGATATAGAAGAAGCAGAATTGCTAGGTCAGGCAGAATACACTTTAAATATCATCTCCTTCATTAACTACAGCACGTACTAGATTAATTTGTATTAAATGGAATAATGAATGGAAGGAAGCTTTTAGTGTTGGAGGTGTGGCAGACTGATGACTTTAGGGACTGGAGAGAGGAGAAGGCTCGATTTCTCTCAGATTCCTATGAAACACACCTATAGGAACATGCATGCATAAGTGGGTGGTTACTGTTTATCCTAGAGGATCTATACCTTACTCCCTCTCCCAAACTTTAAAGATGAAGAAAGCCTCTTGTAATCCTAAATTGGAACAATAGCTTTTAAATATGGCTCTTTTAACCAAATGTCCAGACCTAT